>NC_059434.1:18023260-18332876 GCF_021028975.2 Sphaerodactylus townsendi
AGATACTGGGTAGTATCCTATCACTACATGCATGAAACATCTCATTTTTCCATGTTCCTCTTTGCTTTTGTAGCCCCTTTTGACCCCTGGGGAGATCATTCCCAAGTCTGTAGGATTACATAGATGGGCAGCCTTGTGAATTGAGTGGGAATGCCAGGCTGAGGAGCAGCAGTGGCGTAGGAGGTTAAGAGCTCGTGTATCTAATCTGGAGGAACTGGGTTTGATTCCCAGCTCTGCCGCCTGAGCTGTGGAGGCTTATCTGGGGAATTCAGATTAGCCTGTACACTCCCACACACGCCAGCTGGGTGACCTTGGGCTAGTCACAGCTTCTCGGAGCTCTCTCAGCCCCACCTACCCCACAGGGTGTTTGTTGTGAGGGGGGAAGGGCAAGGAGATTGTAAGCCCCTTTGAGTCTCCTTCAGGAGAGAAAGGGGGAATATAAATCCAAACTCCTCTTCTTCTTCTCTTCACAAGGGACTGAAACCATTCTGCTTTCATCTTCTGCAAGTGCATGCCTACTGAAAAAAGGGGTCAGTTTGTGTGGTAGGTGAAACATCTAAAAACCTTTAGATAAGGTTTCGATATGACTTGTGAATTTTTTTAGCAGGGTGGGTTATGGTCAGTCCTTATTAGTGATATACTACTTCTGCTCATAAAAGTTCCATTTCACTACCAGGAATTGCTAACTCCAGTCTCCTTGAAATTATTCTCATGTTGTTTTGTTGGGGTGGGGGACAACAGTAATACACTGGGGTAACCCAATGTGTTACAGTGGGTAAGACTGGGAGACACTAATCTGGAGAACCAGGTTTGATTCCCCACTCCTCTACATGAAGCCTGCTGGGTGACCTTGGACCAGTCATGTTCTTTCAGAACTCTCTCAGCTTACATGGAGACGAGCAATGGCAGAACACCACCAAATTTATCTTGCCTTGAGAACCCTACAAGTTTTTCATAAGACAGCTGTGACGACACCTTTCATCACCAAGGTTGCTTTCCTGTAGTGACAGTTGGATCCAAACGAACAGATCTACCTAATAAAAACATCCGAGTAAGCACTAGAAAAGTAATGGGAAACCTATGGAACGGGTGCCAGTGGTGGTACTCAGAGCCCTCTCTGTGGGCACCCGCAAGCAGAGTGCCCCCTCCACTCATCTAGGCTGGCCTGGGCCGCTGGGCTCAATTATTAGCATTAAACCTAAGACCTAGCTTTGAGGAAGCAGTGTAGGTAACCCTGTTAAGCGCTGTTAAACTGAAGCGCAATCCTTTACCTGGGAGTGAGCTTGGTTGCTGGCAATGGGGCTTGCTTCTGAAAAAACCCTCCTAGGGTCGTGATTCACCCGTTGGAAGAGTTGCACGGTTGCTTCAAAGCAAAGCCACCGACTATCACCAAGCTTACTCCAGAGTAACACACGCCTCTGCGTCAACCGTTTTTCTCTAAACTAAAACCTCAGTATTCAGGTTAAATTGCCGTGTTGGCACTTTGCAATAAATAAGTGGGTTTGGGGTTGCAATTTGGGCACTCGGTCTCGAAAAGGTTCGCCATCACTGACCTAGAACAAGCCGTTAGATGAATCAGGGGGCTATAGCAAAAAAAAAATTAAAAGAAGTTGCCCACTTTATTGCTGCTTTGCTTGCATACCGCATTGGCAGAACGCTCCCTAAACTGTGCCAAACCAGACCCTCCCATTCATTTCACGTCAAGTTGCAGAACTTCAGAGCGCTTCTTCACAGTTTTTATCGAAGGAATTTCAAGGCCAGACTTTTGAATCATCATTTCAAAACAACAAGCATTCCTGGGCTACGGAAGATCAGAAGTTCTTTCGATAAGCAGTGACATTCAACATCTCTTTCGCCGCACATCATGCTGATGCAGCTGTTCTGAGAACAAAGGATTGCGGCAAACGGCGCAATGTCCTTGTGAGAGCTGCTTATTAAACAGCATTTACATGAACCATTTCCCTGAGACCGTACAGTGGCTGCGGTCTATTGTCACCGAGCAAATTTACATTCCGATAAGATGCAGCCAGCTCTGAAAGGCAAAAGGTGCTGCATAAATGTATAAATTGCTTTGAAACGTAATATTGCAGAATGGATTATTTAAAGATAGAAGTATGGACAGAAGTCAGCCAGAAAAAGTGGCACAAAGCTCAGAAAATTGTATCAAAGATAAAATCCTTCTTCTTCTTTTGTGAATTCTGTAGGAACATGCCAGACGGACCTCTTTATTTCTGAGACTTGTCCGCATATCATCAGCATGCGTGCAATCTCTTTCTCCGGTGTAGAGATATGCATTTTATTGGGAGGTTTTGGGCTTGATAGAGCTTCCACGTTGAGTTTTAAAAGTTATTTTTTCTGTCCTCTGGCAAAAGTTAGGCAGGAAAAGGAAGTTAATTGTTCCCCAGCTTAGTCCAATACAACCATGAAAGCTAAGGAAATGCTAATAGCCTTTCTGGGTGGAGGTGATGAAATGGTCAGTCACACTTCAGACTTTTCCATATGCACAACTTATTACAGATTTTCCCAGTGGTCCCAGTGTGCCTTAGAACCCTCTGCTGTGAAATCATTCAACACATCTCATTTCCCACTGTCATTTGGGGTCCCCTCCCCTCCACCAGCTTGACTCTTCAATTGTATTTATTCCACAGTAAGGGGGGAGGGGTAGGCATTCAGTTAAAGCTGAACTGAAAAAAACCAACCCAAAAATACCTTGGTGGTTTTTTTCAGGGTTCCCTCCCCCTAAAATATAAAAGCAATAAAAGGGAGTTTAAAAAGTGGATCCTGAAAAATGCCATTTTTTTCTGGTATTTTTCAGACCCATTTGGACTACTGCCATAAAAAAAGAAAATAAAAAGTGTATTTCCTTTCTCCCTCCTTCCCTCACTTCTCTGCAGACTGACTGGCCCAGCACTGAACTGTGCATACAGCTTCAAAGTCTATGTGGACTTTGGAGGCCACATGTGAGGTTCAACACTGGGGCTACCCAGGCTTCAGGTAAGGGAGGGAGCAGGTGTTTTTGTTTGTTTTTACCACTACCTCCAAACTCCACATGGATCTAGGAGGCAGCAGGCAGTATGTGGAGTTTGGAGGCAGGTGGATTTTTTAGGTTTGGGTTTAATTACCTGAAAATGTTTTTAAAACCCAGAAAAGCCAATGTGGAGTATTGGCTTTTTTGGGGGGTTTGCAAAAATTTCCAGCTCTTTTAAACTCAACCCCCCCCCAAAAAACAGATTTTTTTCTCAACCCTATTCCACTTGCTACTGCTGAAAACAAACTATTACTGATGGTGGTAAGATACTATCTGTGATGCAGAAGAACAACTCTCCTCCTTTCTTGTACTTTTGTGCAGGAGCTCTAGCGTTTGTGTGCAGTTACATTGTGAAATGGCAATTCAAAAATGTCTCAGCCTCCATTTCTATTATTCAGAACTATCAACCTAAAATGGAAGCCAAAACATCCCCTGGAGCAAGTGTCATTACCTGAAGGAACAGAAACATGAAACCCAGGGACAGAGTAAGGGGGACCTGTGCCCAGGGCACAAGCACGCCCTGTGCCCCTGCTGCAGTGCCACCCACCCCGCCACACCCTGGAACACTCCCACCCTGCTGCAGCCTGGCCACACCCCTGCCAAAGTGCTGCCCCTCCGGCTCCATTGATGCTATGCCACTGATGTAACCCAAACCTGGCACAACCACTTACAATGAACCAGTGTATTTTCACCTTAACATTACATAGCTAATTCAATCTGGAATTGACAAAGCTGATACAACCAACCTGGCTTGTGTCTGTGCCCAGTGTTACATTGTGAATACAATATGACAAAGATTTTTTTTTAAAAAAAATCAAAAATGAAGGATGAGAGGGAGGGCAGAATGACTGAAGGGGAGGATGAGTGACTACATGGAGTCATGGATAAGGGCCTGGTGTTTGGAGGCCTGGGAAATAAAGACCATTTCAACATGTAGCTGGCTCAGAAATTGTTTGGAAAAAAAACATTGTTCTTAAAGTGCTCAGGAAAACAATGGAGGAAAAATGAAAGGAAAATGTCTGCAGAACCAAAAAGAATATGACTAAAAAAGTAGCTATCTGAATTTTGATTATATCTTGGATAAATGAAAATGCGCCATTTTTCTGTTTTCTTGCTCTGAATTTCTCTCATAAAACTGGCACCAACTGTATATAAGTGGCACATGAATAGCAGATGAAACGATGTAGAAATGTGGAAAAATGGCCTACAAAGAAACAAACCAATCAGGAGCATCAGTAAATGGAAATGAGTGAAGCACCAAGACACAACAATATACTGAAACAAGAAGAAATAGGTTCTGACTGGGATAGCTCAGGCTAGCCTGGTGTTATGAGATCTCAGAAGCTAAACATGGTTGACCCTGGAAAGTATTCGGACGGAAGACTTTCAAGGAATACCAAGGACATGACACAAAGGCAGGAAATTGCAAACTATCTCTGAATGTCTCTTGCCTTAAAACCCCCACCAGGGATTCCCGTAAGTCACATGCAATTTGATGGTAAAAAAGAAGAAGAAACAGAAAAGGGTACAGTCAGAGAGTCCTATCAGCCATCAAGGAAACAACATCAAATTGTAAAAGGCAAACTATTAAAGCTCTCAGTCTGAAAATAAAAAAAAATGAATGACATCCCAAAAAATCAGTTGGAGTAAGTTGGAACATGTAAAACCAGCATACAGTAGTTGAAGTTGAAGTTGAACAGAAAGCATTTATTGGCATATTAAAAAACATTGCAGTTATAAAGCAGATCAATACAGCGAAACATATCCATTTAAAAAACGTATTAGTCCATGTTCACCATTTCAAATTAAAAAAAAGTTTTAAAAAGGTTACTAATTCACATACTTCTGGATCATTTGAGCATCAGCTAGCAAATTCTGTCTGCATCAGATTGACCATGATGAGTTTTCAGAGATAGGTGACCATATTTTGCTCTTGCCCTTATATGTCCAGGGCAATAAAGTGAAGAGTGAGCTAAAGTTTCTACAAATCCCTGGTTACATGGTCTGTTTTAGGTCTGTTCTAGAAGCTTTAGGTATGTCTAGCTTTAGGTATGTTCAAGAATCTTCGGCTCATTCCACACATGCAGAATAATGCACTTTCAAACTGCTTTCAGTGCTCTTTGAAGCTGTGCGGAATAGCAAAATGAAGCTGTGCGGAATAGCAAAATCCACTTGTAAACAGTTGTGAAAGTGGTTTGAAAATACATTATTTTGCGTGTGCGGAAGGGGCCTTCCAGTCAGGAGGGTGGATGGAAGTACATTAAACCTTGCTGCTGATGAGATTTTCCTCTGTTCTGGGTTCACTACTTCAATAAGATAAGGAGCCATATGTCCTCGTTTAACCGTAATCTGAAGACTTAGTGGCGAGCATGTTTTCTTCACCATTCTTATAAGGTTTGCATGTTCCCTATTTAGCAATTTGTTTTTCACTGTTTCATAGGCCCCGGAGAAAGGAAGCATACAAAGTTTCCTCCGGAGATGTATCTATTTCTTCTAGATTCTTGATTATTATTCTCTGCCAATCAGTTAAACCAAGTTCTTTAAGTAATAAGACTATTTAGCTTCCTGGAGTTGAATGATAATGAATATGAAGCCAATATTTGAAAACTCCAGACCAGGCTATTGCAGATAACATATGTTGACCAAATTCAACACAAATTGCTGCATATGGTACACAGTTGGGTAGGGCCATAGCCACCAGCATACAGCAATGAAATCAAAAGTCTACAGCAAAAATCAGCAAACAAAAGTCAATTACAAAGTAAGTGCATAATACCAAGAAAACCCCAAGGTGATCAACAGGGCAGTCCTAAACCAAATCAATGGACTTAGAAGGAATATAACTCTGTTTGGAACTGCATTATAAAAACGAATATAAAATATAAATCCAGAATGATGTCTGGATGTAAACAGGTTCTAAAATGCAGAATGGTTAGATTTAATTTTTTTTATTTTAATAAGCCTTTATTGGCATACAGAACATACAATATAAATACAGTTAAAATTACTAGATAAAACTTCACACTGGATCATAAGTTCAGCTCGCAAACCTCAGCCAGAAACTTTGCCACTGCGAGACAACAGTCAAGGTCATTGCAGTTTAAGAGCATATTTACTTTATCAAGAAGAAACTCTGTCAGGAAGGTTTTTCCATAGAGTCAATGATTTGTACTAATAAGCTGGATCTTGGTTTCTGGTAAAGTGGGCAGTGGAGGAGATAATTGCATGCGCCAATGGAATCAACTGCCCACTAGGCTTAGCAGGGGCAAAGCCTCTTATCGTTTGGTAGACCCTTGAGTCTTCTTCCCTCTATGGAGCCGAGGGATGGCATAATAGCCGTAGAACCTAGCCAGCATGTAAGGCTCTCTCCCTATATATAGAGGTTGGTAAAGCTGCCGATATAGTAGGCTGGAAGTTTTGCCCTGAGGGCACAAATGGAATTGCCACGTTCATTGGCGAGCAGGATTTGTTGGCCAAGCTCTGCAGTTGTTGGTAATCCATTGCTAGTAGCCGCTCTTTTTTCAGGAATAGGGGGAAAGACTAGGGCCCCTTCCACACAAGCAGAATAAGGCACTTTCAATCCACTTTCAATGCTCTTTGCAGCTGGCTCTTACTGTGTGAAATAGCAAAAATCCACTTGCGAACAAATGAAAAGTGGATTGAAAATGCATTATTCTGCTTGTGCAGAAGGGGCCTTGGTTAAACTCTGGGCAAATACAAATGGCTGAACCAAGTGCCTGCAGCTCAAAGAGTAGGCATCAGATACGTTTCAAAGGGTTTGAGATGTTACAGATGGGGTTCCACTGGGGAAATTGCTCCATCTGTGCTTGCCATCTGCCTTACCTCTTCAGGCAAGGTAATGCTGAGCGGGGCTTCAGGAGATGTTTACTGGTGTGTAGCATGATATGGGAGATGGGAATATCCTGATCTAATCCTACGCGTTAACCTAGTTGTGGGGGGAGGGGAGTGTCACCCATCACCTTTATAATCACCAACTACCTTTAAGAGTGCAATGTCAACATTAACCCAAACAAATTCAAAGATACACACGTTGCACTCTGGCTGTGTCTACTCTTATATATTGATCTTATATTTAATTGATCCACTCAACACTTCTATTAATATTTACATTTCCTTATAAATACAACATCAGTCTTTCAACTTCAGTCTTTCAACTCTTATAATTAAACATTAAACATTAATAGTCACTTAGTCCATTCAGTTCTCTATTTAGAAAACAAAACTTCAGTTTCATATATTCATACATTCAGTAACAAAACTTCGCTAGGTTTCCTTATAGTCCCATATATAGTCCATGCAGAAACATCTACGGCGATATAAGAGCGTTTTTTACGTGCGTCTTCCTCAGTATGCCCATATGTTCAAACAACTTCCATCAGTTCTTTGAGGCTCCTAATGGGTATATCTGGAATTAAAATTACACAAAATTACCCATCACCTTTATGCCATATGAAATTTCATATATTTTTGACACTGTGGATGGCATAAACTAGGCCAAAGAATAATATTTTTGAGCATTGATCCACAATGTAGTAAATAACCTGAATTCACAGACCACCCTCAGGTTTATCTTTGCCTGTTTCCATTCCTCTGTGTCCAGAGTAGATTCTTCTAAACATATTTACATAGCTTCTGGCTGCTGGCCAACCTATGAGGTAAACAAGTGTTTGTTCTAGGTGAGCAGCTGCACTTGTCTCTTTGAAGTGCCAAACACAGAGAAAAGTCAGAGACAGCATTTTCACATCATTTGTAGATTGTTTCCCGCATACAGTTTTCCCCCCAAAGTCACTGCAATGGGTGGAGAATAGCACATTCCCTCTCTTTGATTAACTAGAGCTACCCATGTGTATACTAAGACCTAGTTCCCTGACATCAAAGACCTTGTATGCCAATTATACAAATTCCTCACAGACTGAACTAATGCAACTCAAGTCAGTTCATATTCACATTATGTCTTACTGGAATGTCAAGTGGAGAGTTGACAATTTTTAACCCTGGAGAATTATTGTTCAGTCATTCAGTATGGCAACGAGGCAAAGTCAATAGGAAGGTATGGATCTCTACAAACGGAGAGCTTTTGTTCTTAACAGCTGAGATTCTTTGCTTCCTTCGAAATCTAGGATGTTTCTAAATGTCTTGGTCAATACCCTAGCAATTCGGTAAAATGTGGATTTGGATTTATTCATGCATAAAATGATCTGTATGCCTGAATAAGACAAAAAAACATGTTTGGGTATACCTGAAAAAAATTGGGTTCATCTGATTTTTTTGTATTTTTGGTGTTTTTTCACATTTGTGCTTGCAGAGGGTGCATTTTTAAAGCTAGCAGCACCAAGATTTCAGGGTATCACCCAAAGACTCTACTGATGATACCAACTGAGTTTGGTGAAGTTTGGTTTATAGGGTCCAAAGTTATGGACCTCCAAAGGGGATGTCCCTATACCCCACTGTTTCCAATGGGAGCTAACAGGAGATGGGGCTGCCTGTTTGAGAGTCCATAAGTGTGGACCCACTGAACCAAACTTCACCAAATTTGAGTGGTATCATCAGGATAGTCTCTGGATGAGACTCTAAAATTTTGGTGCCACTAGCTTTAAATATGTCCCCCTGAGAGGCACCCCACGAAACTGCCCAAGATTCTCTGTTCTGCAATGCCTTGACTCCATTGTACCCAATGGGGAATTTCTGTGCAGGCTGAACATTTTTGAAGACAGAGGCACCAGACTTTCAAGGTGGCTCCAGGAGGTCCTCCTGGTAATAACATCCAGGCTTGGTAAATTTTCCTTCTGGGGGTTCAATTTTATGGGCCACCAAAAGGCTTATTTTGTTTCCCCACTCCTACACATGAAGCCTGGCAGCTGAGTTATCTCAGAACTCTCTCAACCTGCTCTCCCCCACTGCCCCCAGAAGCAAAGTTCCTTGAAAGTCTGGTGCCTCTATCTTCAAAAATATGCAGCCTGCACAGGAATTCCCCATTGGGTACAATGGAGCCACTGCAGAATCTGCCAGGCTCTTCAGCAAGTTCTATGGTGGGAAAAAATTAATTAACTTTTCCCACCATAGACTTCAAATGGGGCTTGCTGTTATGCCCAGCTGGCTCTGTGCTGGAGATTTGTGGGAAGGGTTCCAGGGGTGGGGGTGTTCTGGGTAAAGTTTGCATGGCTGGGCACTCATTCTGGGGGCATCAGGTTCACTTTCAACTGGGTGCCCACAGAATTTGTCCCCCCCCCCAAACAAACTTTAGCAAAGTTGGCTGGTTCCTTTCAGGAGAAAAATGCAACACTTCAGTTTAAAAAAAGCTAAGATGATATAGAATATCACCATAGTTTCATATTTCTGTGTCTATTAAATCTGAACCCAAAAAGTATAGATTTTTTTCTTGCCCACTCCTACTGGCAACTCTATGAGAATAACAGAAATATCTGGACAAGAAAATTAGCAAGCTCAATCAGTAAAAAAAAAAATCAAGCATCCCCAATAAAATCCAGCATTACAGACCCTCACAAAGAGCAGTCAATTCAACCACTCAACCACATATTCCACTCAAGAGGGGCTGAGACATGAGACCAAATTACAGAAATTATATATATAAAAAATTCATACCCATACATAGGGAAGACTATGGCATGAAGGTGAACTGTGGTCTTCTTTTGGTTCAGGCTGAAGTGAAGGCTGACTTCCCAAGGAAAGGGTCCAAGCTTTCAAGCAACTGATAACTCCAAAGGAATCCAAAAGGAATGGAAAAGGGGGAAAGAACAAGTTTCTCACATACACAAACACAGGTGGCTCAGGTGTAGACTTTCCAAACTGTGGATGAGGCTTGCCAACCTGAAGATCATCTGGAATTATTATTGATATCCAAACTACAATTCCTTGGATAAAATGGCCCCTTTGGAGGATGGGGCATATGGCTTTAAGAACATAAGGATGGGGCATATGGCTTTAAGAACATAAGAACAAGCCAGCTGGATCAGACCAGAGTCCATCTAGTCCAGCTCTCTGCTACTTGCAGCGGCCCACCCGGTGCCTTTGGGATCTCACATGCAGGATGTGAAAGCAATGGCCTTCTGCGGCTGTGGCTCCCCAGCTTTATACCCTGCTGAGGCTCCTTCCCTTTGCAAATCCCATTATACCCAGACTCTACCCTGAAATCTCCAGGAATGTCCTGCTCTGGTGTAACCAGATCTATGTGAAACCACAGCAGTTCACACTAGGGAAAGATTCTGGCTCCAAGCCGGAGCTAGATTTCCCTAGTTTCAGACTGAGTGTGGCATGCAAAGATGACCAAATCCCACCATCAAAACGGGGAGGGAGGAACCAACCAAAAATGGATGCTTATTCTCAAGGAGACAGATCTAAATTCACTTGAAATTATGTTTTATGAAGAAGAGGAGGAGGAGTTTGGATTTATACACCGCCTTTCTCTCCTGTAAGGAGACTCAAGGCAGCTTACAAACTCCTTTCTCAGACACCTTAAGATAGGTGGGGCTGAGAGAGTTCTGAAAGAACTGTGACTAGCCCAAGATCACCCAGCAGGAATGTAGGAGTCAGGAAACAAATCTGGTTCACCAGAAAAGAGTCTGCTGCTCACGTGTAGGAGTGGGGTAAGTTATGAGAGGAATGTAATAAATGAAGACTACAATGCAATATTAATCCACTCAACAAATTTCTCTGGTCTTATCAAAACACCTGGAATTCCTGAGACATTTTCTTGAAGGTGAATTCCTAAAATGACTTTCCACTGAGACCAATTATAGCAGCTTCAAACAGGACCACAAGGGATTTGTTGCAACTTCAGTATTATGATGAGTATCTAGTGCCATTGTTTGCCTTTAATTATTACATGCAGGGTTGTAAAGCTAGTTGCTAATAATGCCACACTGCATGCAGCTCAACAGCTTCAGTTTTTCACAGATGACAAACAGTATTGCCATATGTAGGTATCCAGCAAAATATGGCTTTAGAAACAGGGAAAACAGGATGCTTTCAACCCCTCCCAAGCCTGTTTCTATAACATTGAAATTTTAATGCTATTTCAGAACAAGATGGAGTAAATCACAACTGAAAATTCTAGAGAGAATTTCCGAGGTGCCCTTATTTAAATGTCAGGGAGAGGACAGGTATAGACTTTGTGACCTCAGTAACATTAGTGATGTCACAAGTTCTGTGTCAGACATGTTTGTCTGTCAAAACATATATCGTTCGACTGATAGTTGGACACGACCCGATCACTAGGTCGGTTCAGTTCAGCACCCAGGTACTTGAATACCTAGGTTTGCTTGTTTACAAAAATAAGCACACATGAAAACAATGGCCATCCAAACCAATCAGCGCCCATTAAAGTCACTGAGGAATACTCAGATACATACAAAACAATCAATTATTAATGATCAAGTTATATGACTTGTGACTGATTTAGCTGTCTCTTTAAACAAATGATGGCACTTGAATAAACAAGGCCCGTAATTGCAACAGGGAGAAGAGCACACGGTGAACTCCGTGTAAAACTCTGTGCGGGGCTCAGGGCAACTGCGTGGCAGAGCCTTACCACCTGGCAGAGCCTTACCACCTGTCGCACGGGGAGAGGGGTGGAGCACGCTCCCTATACCAGTGGTGGCGAACCTATGGCACTCCAGATGTTCATGGGCTACAATTCCCATCAGCCCCTGCCAGCATGGCCAATTGGCCATAGTGGCAGGGGCTGATGGGAATGAACATCTGGAGTGCCATAGGTTCGCCACCACGGCCCTATATAATAGGCAGCACATGGTGGCCTCAGCCTCTTTTGGTGCCTTTGGCACCTTTATGGGCTGAAAAACTCGACTTATACGCGAGTATATACGGTAACGATTTTCATCTAATACCATGCCCTGGTTTGTAAACAAACCAGCTATTTCTACCAGGTCTACCAGTCTTGTAACCTGAAATTCTTTCCTTCTTAGGCACTGGCCTGTTGTTAGGGTCATATTATATGTGTTCACCTATCCCAGGGGTAGGGAACCTGCGGCTCTCCAGATGTTCAGGAACTACAATTCCCATCAGCCTCTGTCAGCATGGCCAATTGGCCATGCTGGTAGGGGCTGATGGGAATTGTAGTTCCTGAACATCTGGAGAGCCGCAGGTTCCCTACCCCTGACCTATCCTCTTCACTTTTGTCCCTTGATTGGGTATGGTTGGGGGCTTTCCTTCCCAGGCTTCTTCTAGTGGGCAACTGGTTTCTATTATTTATTTGCTAAGCTACCTTATCATGCACAACTTGTGGCGTTTACTTAGAGGGAGGCATCAGAAGATGGGACAACATATCTTTTCCATTTTGGCATATTCCCACTGGAGGCCAACGAGTTCCAGCTTTAACAGCTATGTTTCTATACCCTAACAAGCGGTACTCAGCCAAAGTATTGTTGGCTTTCATCCTGTTGGATATTGATTTTAGGCCTGATGTTTGCACTCACTGCATACATTTATTTATTTATTATTATTACATTTTTATACCGCCCGGGGTACATTTAGATTTCTTCCCTGGCCTTTACTGCAGTCTCGGGGCAGGTTAAAATACAAACCATGCAGCAGTAAAAATCACAACAGTAAGAATTCAACTACAATAAAATTGCAATAAATCCCCATCTTAATAGCCCAACACAATCTAAATTCTCCTGCACCCACCCACAAACAGGGAGGGGTGTATCTTAGGGCCTCCCTCTCAGCAGGGGGAGTCAGCCAAATGTGCAGGTGAAGATAACGGCTTTTGCCAGGTGCCAAAATTCCAGGAGATTAGGTGCCTGGTAAACGTCTGGAAGGAAGACATTCCACTGTGTCAGGGCCACTGCAGAGAAGACCCTTCAAGCTGCCCCCACACCTCTTACCTCTGAAGGGAGAGGGATAGCCGCCCCCCTCCAATCTCAGCTTGTCCCAAATGCTCTTTCACTTTCACACAGACCAGGACAAAATCTTTTACTTTCCCCTGTTTGCTGGATCTTCCAAAGTCTGAAGTGAACAAAATCATGCCCCGAAAATCCTCCAGCACCTACACCTGTAAGGAATCAGAGGGCGTTTCCCCACTCTCCGGGATCCCCCCTATGCCGCACGCTGCTCTCAACGTGCGGTATCCCTGGCGCGCGTCCAGGCGTCCCTTCACAAGAGCACCAGGGATGCCGCACACTGAGGGGGCACGACAGCGACAGCATCGGGGCGGCTGTGCTGTCGCCGCCCCTGTCGTGGGGAGTGCCCGGGGACGCCGCGCTAATTGAAGAGAGTAGCACGGGGCTTAAGGTAAGTGGGGAAAGGCCCAGAGTCACGTCACCTGCAGGATCCTTGTAGTTTCTCAAAAGAACTTATGATGATGTTAGCAGTTACGTAACTCCCAGAAACTTGTTAAGGGGGCTTCTGTGTTCTAAAAAGTTAGTCTGAAGTTTCAAATTTGCATTTAGTGCACAGAGAAAAAAATATCTTATTAGATCTCTGCTTGTCACCTGCAATTAGCTTTCAACTGAAGTCTTCACTGAAATTTAGTGTTAATCTCCTTTGTTTTTTCCCCAGTATCTGTTGTGCGAGGGGCCATTTTAATAGATTGGGGAAGAAGAAGAAAGTGTGCATCTTATTACATAAATCATTATTGTGCAATAATAAAAATGTTTTATGGTTCAGAGGGAATGGCTTAATTTAGCATTTGCCATTATGTGCAGTTAACAAGAATGGGGAAAGCGTATAACAAAAAAAATAATAATCCAAAAAAGCAAGTATAAATTTTTTCAAGTTATGCAAATGTATGTAAATCAGGAAAAATGTTTTTTTTAAGTAATTCTCAAACTAGAACACCAATGTTATTATAAGACAATTAGGTTTCATTATAATCTGCTGTAAAAATGGGCCAGCAGATAATTAGAAATGCAAATGTTACGAAAGTTTAGCCTTCACTTATAATTTTTAAAACATTATCAGCCACAATTAAAAACGAAGAATTCATTTTCATTTCCTTAACAAAGAGTTCAGTGTTATAACATCCTTTGAAGATGTTGTCCCCATCTCCCCTATAAACGACGCTGCGTCACAAGCACCTATTCTGATAGCTTTAATAGGAATACTTCACAAAGCTGTATTCCTTGCTGGGTTTTCTTTTTTATCATACCGTGTTTCCCTGAAAATAAGACAGGGTCTTATATTGATTTTTGCTCCAAAAGATGCATTAGGGCTTATTTTCAGGGGATGTCTCTCTCTTTTTTTTTTTTGCATGATTTTGCTCCCCCTACGTGACCAGATCAGCTGTGTTGGAAAATATGTAACTAGGGCTTGTTTTTGGAGAAGGACTTATATTTCAAGCATCCTCCAAAAATCCCAAAAAATCGTGCCAGAGATGATGGTATGGAAATAACCTCACCAGTTCCTCAGTTAGCAGGTTATTGCTGTCCCACCACAGGTGGGGGCTGAATGACAATTGTCTGCTCCGTGTAGCTTTCATATAGTTCTATATTACCTTCCCAACTAGTATCAAGGATTATAGTCACAAATAGGGACACCCCCTCCCTTCAGAATGACAGTTTATCTCCAGACTACAGAGATCAATTCCCCTGGAGGAAATTGCTGCTTTGGAGTATGGAATATATGGGATTGTATGCTACTGAGGTCTCTGTCCTCCCCAGACCCCGTCCCCAAATCTCCACAAGTTTCCCAATCTTGATCAGGCAGCCCTAAACCATTTCCTGCCAGTGACCAGGGTGGGGGAGCTGGACAACCCCAGTCACAAGGTTTGTGACAAATATATAGGTTAAAGTTTCTCTCCTATGCTGTTCACAAGAAGGGGGGGAGGAATCATTTTGACAGAGAGGTTGAAGAGAGCCGGGACATGATGACGTAACATGGCATCACTATTTTCCTAATGACTTCTCTTTACAGAAGTCATAATTTATTTTAAAAACAAAAATATGACAGATGATTCACATTGTAGGTGGTTTGCTTGTGAGGGCAATCCCTAGTAATGTGGGGTGGCCATGCTTTTATTTGCAAATGCAGGAATGAATTTTGGGGTGGATTCCTGAGTTGCTGTAGGCAGACTAGGCCTACAAATTGCATTATATTGTAGGACTGGTGGCATTGGCCGTTTTGCGCACTTGCATTATGCCTCACAGCAAGCATACCTTTCCTTCACTGTAAACTTTCCTTTATGTCCATCTGTCTGTCTGTCTGTCTGTCTGTCTGTCTGTCTGTCTGTCTGTCTGTCTGTCTGTCTGTCTGTCTGAATGTATGTATGCATGTTTATTGCCCTTTCCAAAGCAACCACGGGGCAGAACAGAGAAGCTGTGCAGTTTCCATATGCTGGCTAAAATCAACTTTTCGTGTTTCTAACGTAATGGAGAACAATTCAGTTGGGCAGATAGATAGATAGATAGATAGATAGATAGATAGATAGATAGATAGATAGATAGATAGATAGATAGATAGATAGATAGATAGATAGATAGATAGATAGAGAGAGAGAGAGGGTTTCATGACTGAAATCACAACATAACTGTTGTGGGTTTTTTTGAGCTGTGTGGCTGTGATCTGGTAGATTTCGGTCCTAACGTTTCATCTGCATCTATGGCTGGTATCTTCAGAACCATGTCATGATAAGATTCTCTCCATAGCACAGTAAAACATCTGTTTTAAGTTATCCTATGTCACCCAGAGGTAAGGTTAGTGCCTGATTAATGAGGCCCTGACATCAGTGCTAAGCAATCCGGAAGCAGGATTCTAATTAGTATAAGACAGCTGATGAAGAGTGGACCGCACAAGCTACTTGCAACCTCTTCAAGTGCAAATTACACTTGTTTCTCCATTTTCTACTCCCCCCAACCCCTTTAAAAAGAATATTATTATATAAGGCTGAGAGACTGCAGTAGTCATTATTTTACTTTAATTTGCAATCTATGGGACTCACACAGAAATTTCTAATTAACACAACCTCCGACTGTATGAGTCACACAACTGCAGCTGTGGTGTGTTGAGGGGGAGGCTCTGGGTGCCTTGGGTAAAGGTTTGCTAACATGCTAATTTGTTTTTGATGCACCAAGTGGAATGAAACGTCTCATTTAATGTACATGTGTCTCTACTCTTTAATGATTTATTGTCTCGGGCGCCTGGTTCATTTGGACCTACCATAATTGCACACCAAAAAAAAAATCATGTCATTTAATTTTGCATTGTTAATAGCCATAATTCCATTCAAGCTCATTTGTGAATGTACTCTGAGGAAAATAGCACCATTATAGTTTTCTTTCCAGGCTAGCTTCTTCCGAACATAAATTAAAACACTTCCTTTCCTCATTACAATGATCGCTATAAGAGTAGCTGTATATGCTTTTCAGATTAATTACTATTTTCTCACAATATTTCTAGGAGGGCATCAGTTCTGCCAAGGAACAAAGAGGTTTGCGCTAAAGAAAGAACAGCGCTGATGTGGGAGAGAAAAGTCAAGCCCTGAAATGATAAATGTTGATGTGTTTCCTGTAAATTATCTCTCGAACTATGCCTAGGTCTGTTACTAATATTATGCATTTCCATTTCCCTCTTTCCAAAACACAGGAGAATATGTGATATAGGTAAGAAAAGACACTGCTTATGAAGAGATCAAGAAACTGGGGTCTGTTCACAAGACCACACTGTTGTTTAGAGAATGGGCCTCAAAGATTCTTTCAAATTCCTTCTTATTAGGAAATCTTCCAAGAATGTACCATTATTTTTTTTAAAAAAAAAAATTTCTCTTTTTATCTCCTTCAAAAACAACAGAAAAAAACTTATGGAGAATGTACATAAAGGCACAAATATGGTGGTGGATCTCTAGAACTAAGTATCTATAAACAGTTTCCAAATATCTAAAAAAAACCCGTCTATGCACAATTGCCATCTACATGCATAAAGTTCTAAAGTACTCAGTCGATGATTTACTAGAAGTGGACTTTTACCTTTGCAGTGTTGTAGGATAAATCTTTTAACTGCAATACCCTGTTTCTCCGAAAATAAGACATCCCCTGAGAATAAGACGTAGTAGAGGTTTTGCTGAGATGCTAAATATAAAACATCCCCCGAAAGTAAGACGTAGCAAAGTTTTTGTTTGGAAGCATGCCCGTCAAACAGAACATCAGAGCATGCTGCTGTGGAGCAGAAAAATAAGGCATAATAAGGCAAAAATAAGGCCAGGCGGCTGGTTAGGACTTCTACCACATCACTAGGACATTTAGATAAGGCTATATAGAGCTGGGTGTCACCTGCAAATTGATGACAACCAACCCCAAGCAATGAATGATTTGTCCATAAAGTGAAAGCATGGGGGATAGAACTGGGCCCTGTGGAACCTCATAAGGTTGGTCTCACACTGATGATAACTGGTTTCCAATAGCAACCCTTTGAGACCAATCTGTGCAGAATGTGCAACATCTCAGTTTGCTTCCATGCCATAGATGTCAGCCAGAGAGAGAGAGAGAGAGAGAGAGAGAGAGAGAGAGCTTGTGTATGAACACACATGCATAACTCACAAAATAACTATAAAGCTTCTTTAATCATTTACATGCACTTTAAAGGAAAACACCTATCTTATTTTACTGCAATCTCGATTAAATGTTATTTTAGGAAGTAACACAATTTGGCATTCCATGAACTTTACATACATCAGTATGTCTTCATTAATTCTCCCAGTGAGGTTATTCCTTACTGAAGACTCATCACAAGTTCAAAAATTATTTATTCTGCTGCTGCATTTTATTTTTGCTTAATGAACTATTTTACTCCAAAAGGATTAAAAACATATACTTATGATTGTCATTCTATACAAATTCTTTAGCAGGTGATAATTTTGTTAATTATAGGCTTATGGTTCTTTTAACTTACACAATCATCCTCTTAGCATTACTGTGCGGTCTTAAATATTTTTCCCCTTGAATTATTTTAGGGAAATCTGAAATCTCTGTGGAAAGATTTTGATGCAGAAATATATATTTGTAAAGCTCCTGTTATGGTTAATCAAAGCCATTTAAATGCAATCCCTTAAAATCTTCTTTCCCCCAATAGCAAATGCATCTTTTCTCCCAAAAATACATGGAATCTGATTTTGGAAGAATGTCTGACTTTTGTGCTCATTAGCTAAAGCATAATTTATACTTGCAAACCCCCCTGGGATGTTCTGGGCAAGACGACTCTTGCAATGATAAAATTTATTACAAGACCTATTTTTCTAGGCATCATTAAGTGTAGAATATCTTATTTCTTTCACTCCAGTTTTTTATTCTGATTTGAAACACTCAAGGTTCCATAACCAGGACAAATCATCACTAGTCAGCCATCAGGAGCAGCAGTGGCGTAGGAGGTTAAGAGCTTGTGTATCTAATCTGGAGGAACCGGGTTTGATTCCCCGCTCTGCCGCCTGAGCTGTGGAGGCTTATCTGGGGAATTCAGATTAGTCTGTGCATTCCCACACACGCCAGCTGGGTGACCTTGGGCTAGTCACAGCTTCTCGGAGCTCTCTCAGCCCCACCTACCTCACAGGGTGTTTGTTGTGAGGGGGGAAGGGCAAGGAGATTGTAAGCCCCTTGGAGTCTCCGGCAGGAGAGAAAGGGGGGATAAAAATCCAAACTACTCTTCTTCTTCTTCTTCTTCTTCTTCTTCTTCTTCTTCTTCTTCTTCTTCTTCTTCTTCTTCTTCTTCTTCTTCTTCTTCTTCTTCTTCTTCAGGAGTCTTTTTCTGGTGGAAACGGCTTCTTTATTGGAGAAGGCTAGGGGAAGTCTTCAAATTTTGCTGAGCAGCATAGTATGATACAGGCCAATATTTGTAAATTCTTCTATTTATAGCAGAATTAACTAGAACCATCTTCATGGAAAATATTAGTGGTTAGGGTGTTAGGCAAGGATCTGGAAGACTCAGGTTCACAACTCTGCCAAGGAACCCTTGCTGGGTCATCTTGGACCTGTCACACATTCTTGATCTATACCATAGGATTTTTGTGAGGCTGAAATGGAGGAGAGGAGAAATAGCAGCCATCGATTCACCGGTGGCAGCCATTGCGGCAGGGGTGAGCAACCAAAGGCGAATTATGGGAGCTTGCAGCTCAAAGGGCGCCAATTGCAGGGAGCTGCAATGATTGGCCCAAGCTGGAAAGGCGGGAGGAGCAAATACATAAAAGCGCCACACCCCAAGCCTCGGCCTTCTTGGCTTGCCGAGGCTCAAGAGCGGCATGACCCACCCACCCTCCCTAGTTTCAATGGTTACTAGTTGACTTGTTATAATATTTTACTGCAAGAATTTACTTGTCTCAGCCTGGCAGGTTGGCAAGGGGAATTGCAACATCTGGGGGGAGAAGCCGACCTGGGCAGCCGGTCTTCTCCATGGTTGTACCCTTAGAAAAGGGTTGGGGGGTGGGGCGGGCCGGTAAGCAAGCCGGTAGGCTTAGCTGGTGCCCGACACCCCAGCAGGTGGGGGTGGGACGGGCCGGTAGGCAAGCTGTTAGGTGCCCGCTACCCCTAGCAGGAAGGGTTGAAACCGGGGGTATCACCCCTGGGGCTCCCAGCTTCCCGCGCAATGCCCCAATGGAGATTGGGGACAGCATGATGTTGCGACCCGTTTGTCTGCCCAGCTTCTTAAGTGTTTAATGTTGTTTATCAGTCAATAAATTGGGCTGCAGCCCAATCCATTTCCAAACTCTAGTTTGGTGTGTTTATTTGCCGGGGAAGGGTCTACACACCATCTGCATGCAATGATTTGAGCCACCATGTGTCTCTACTGGGGAGAAAGGCAGAGGACAAATGAAGCATTTTTTTAAAAAAATCATGATACATGGGATGAAAGGGTTAAAACATTTCTCCTAATGACCCTTCTGCAATCTTCTAGGCAACCGTCTTTTGCCTGACAATTTGCATTAAAAGCCTTTGCAGAAGCACCTGCATTTGAGTCTTCGCATCGTCTCCTTTGGACTTGAGAAAACATGGTTTTACACTGGGTGTATGGGTATATAACCGTTTCAAGTAGTTATTAAATGTGTTTCAAGAACCTTGTAAATGAAAAATTATGTTCTTTTCATACATCATCCTTAAAAACTTTAAGGTGTTTATAGTCCATAAATCAGAGTAGAAAAATGTATGGGAGCAAATTAAACAAGGCTTGTTTACTATGATTCATTGGCATCTCTTCTAAGGCAAAAATAGTCACGGTGGAACTAATTGTGATGCTAATTTCAACGTAGTGAAATGACAAAAGCTTTAGCATGGTGTACATTTTATGCAAATCGTCAAAGCTAAGCTACACAAAACCAGGTTCTGAGGGAAACAAAGAGGTGATACCCAAGGTATACATTAACAAAAAAAAAAAGTTTGCTGTGGGGCCAAGAATTTGTTACACCTAAAAGTTAGTACATAGAATAGATATATTTGGATTCTAGGCTTGGTGATTAGGTAAAGCCAAATAACAGAAAACCCCCAAAAAGCCATTTCAACTTTTTTCAGGTTTTTCTTTTACTGATGGAAACCCTCTGGTTTCAGTTTTTTAAATACACTTCTGGCTGAAAATGTTGAACGTTAATCAGCTTTTTTTCAGCTTTTAAAATCTCCATCCCCTCCCCTAACATTTTTTTCCAAGCCCATCTGGGGGCTTGGGGACTGCTTAGGGCAGTGATGGTGAACCTTTTTGAGAACCAGTGCCCAAATTGCAACCCAAACCCCACTTATTTATCGCAAAGTGCCAATCCAGCAATTTCACCTGAATGCTGAGGTTTTAGTTTAGAAAAAACCGGTTGGCTCCCTCTTCTTCCACCCCACCCACTCAAGCAGTTGTCAGTCTGCTCTAGCCTCCAGCAAGTCCCGTGCACACCACTCTGTGCCTCTCTAGCATCACTGCACCCCCCCCCCCTCGGGCAGCAGCCACCAGGAGCACAGGTACCAGGCCCACCAGCCGAGTCCTCCCTGCCCACTGCGGTGCGCGCAGGTTGTGCTCAGTGGCCCAGGCCGGCCTAGGTGTGTGCGGGGGGGGGGAGTGATTTTCCATCCCCTACATGAGGAACTCTGTTTATGTGTGCCCACAGAGAGGGCTCCAAGTGCCACTTTGGCACCTGTGCCATAGGTTCGCCATCACTGGTTTAGGGGAAGGGGGAGGGGGGAGAGAGCGAGATCTCCATGCAGCACTGAGCAAGGTTCGTGCTGCATGCAGGATTTATCCCCCATCAACATTTCTCTAGCCTTGTGGGGCATGAAAAGCACAGGTGGTGCCATTTCTTTCCCCCTGCCAGGTTGGATCTGCAAGAGGAACATGTGGGGTCACATGTCCATGGGCACCACCCATTTGATCACATGGGGTGCAAAATCACACCCCCACGAGATCAAGCTGCCACCCCCCACCCTACTGGAGGCCACGCCTATCTCGCTGAAGCAGGCATGACCTCCGATGGAGGTGGGGGGCTGGCCTGGCAGCAGCCAGAGCCAGGCCCAGTGGGCACCCCTCAACTCTGCCAGCCCCCTTCACCTCTATTGAAGGTCGTGCCTGCCTCGCTCAGGTGCCATGGTGGCAAGTTGTCTCCTGTACTCCCTGGCTCCCCAAGGAGGGTGGGAGTGGGCCTGCCACTGCTACCTGAGCCACCCACCTGAGCTTCTCACCATAGGAGGCCGGGGAGCACAGGGTTCAGCGCTGGGGAGTGCAGGAGCTGGCTGCCACCACGGCTCCCACCTGAGCTGCCTGCTGTCAAGCCCTGCCTTCCCCAGCCTCCCTGCTGGCTGCCATAAGTGGGGCGCAGGGAGAGCATGGGCGTCATGGCCTAGGTGTCATTTTTGCATGGTACAGCTCTGCCCCCTGCCATTTCCCAATCTACCAAATTGGGGTAGATACATAAATAAATATATAAATAAACATATAGATACACACATAAACGAATAATACACTTTTCTGGTTCCCTTGTAAAAGCAGAGAAAGAGAGCACAACACTTTACATTAATGGCACTGACATAATCACAGCCATTTTTTGATTAATTCTTAAATCTAATTGATTCATCAGGTCAATTAATTGACTCCATAATATGAAAATACAGTTTGTTTGTTTTGCAGTTAAACCTTTAGCTATAAGTGCCAACAAATATTCAACTGGCACAGCTGGAAAATGCACCTCTTCTTAGGCATTGGCATTCATTAAGAGCTGTTTAATTTGGAACACTTGCAAAAAAAGGTGCAATGTGAATTGATTTCCTATCTAAGGGTTATTAGAGTAATGACTGAAACCTCTGATGGTCTCCAGCTAGGTATTCCCTATGAATATCAAATATAGTAGCTTGCAAGCTCCCTTTCCTATATATCATTTTCAAAGGCCACCCTGACATAGATGGACATGTAATAGAATGGAGGTATGAGAAAATAGATATTTAAGATGTTGACTTCAATTGCTATTCTGATAAATATGATGACTGAGAAACGGACACAATGTTTGTCACTGAATTTAGCCTAGAGCAATGTTTCAAGGTGAAATGGCGGTTTGTACTTAGGGAAAATATCTGCAGGATTTCGAAGAAGCAAAAAAGGTTTTCACAAAACAAGCTTTCTTTGTAAGCTCTGATTTATTCCTGCAAATCCCTAAGTAGCAAATGGAGTTTTTGGTAAAAGTAGTGATTTCTTTTGTGTAATATGTGGATAATTTTTGTATTGCACTTCAATAAAAGAATCCAGTGTCTCCAAAAACAACAACAACACAACAACACCTGAATTTAAACCAAGGAAAAAAATAGTAAGATATTTTAAAAAGCAGCAGAAGCACAATATAAACAAAAATCCAAATCATTAAAAGCAAATAGAAAGATGGGAGCTTTTCGTTCACCTGCCAATGCTTTCCAAGCCATCCAAGGCTTGAAAATCATCAGTGGAGAAGGGAGAGAGAAAACTTAAAACTTTTGGGATCATGTTTTTGAATCCCAAGATTTTCAGTACAGCCAAATAACACTGGTGGATATTGACTTTATTTCCAAGAATGGCGCCGACGAGGGCTGCCTCGGTGGGATGCTCTCAAATGGCTTCTACATTTTCTACTTTTTCCTGCAATTTACAACGAACTTCATACTCCAGAGACCATCTGCTAAAAATTAGGGAACGTTTCCTTAAGGAGTGGCTCTCTGTAACTTTACTATGTCTTTACAATACGGAGGAAACCCGCAGGAGAAATTTCTTACAGGAGGCAATACATTTCCGGCAACAACAGCTCAGCAAAAAAAAACAAGCACAGGCGGCAGAAATGAGGGTAAAAGGTGGTAATTTTAATGGGCCAGGAATAAGGGAATCAAAAAACCCAGCTCCCTTCCAATCTTTCTTACCAATTTATACTCACTTGCCAACAAGATAGATGAAATACTTCTTTTAAACAGATGCAATTCCCTGATTTTGTATCTATGCACTGAAACCTGGCTAAATGAGCATTATTAGTAATAGCATGTGCATACCAGGGTTTCAGATATTTCATTCAGACAGGTTACGGGAATTATCAGGGAAGAAAAGGAGGATTATGTATATACATCAACAAAGGCACAGGTGTCAAGACATAACAATAATCCAAAATTCTGTGATGAAAACTTAGGTCCTTACTTGTGTTACAGGCCCTTTTACTGACTACTCAGAGATAAATTCAGTTCTGTTTTGGTTATGTTGTCAGTGTAAAAAGGCATTAAGAACTCTAGCCGATCAGATTATGGAGGCTGAAGCCAAATACCTAATTCCACTGGATTATTATTTTGGAGATTTAAACAAAGCAAACTTAAGGAAGACCTACCAAAATACTTTCAGCATGTCAACTGTCCCACCAGAGGCAAAGAATCTCTTAGACCACTGCTTGCTTGTTGAAGATGCTTGCTCGGTCTTTACCACGAAGACAGCTGTAGACCCATTCTGATCATTGCATGATTCACCTTGTACCTACTTACAAACAAAGAGATTTAAAACCACAAAACCAACCATGTCGGTGAGAACTTGGACTGAAGAGGCAAAGTTAAAAGCCTGCAGAGCTTACTTTGGCTTCTTACAGACTGGAACATTTTTAAAGACACCTCTACGGGTTTTGGATGAACTCACAGATACTGCTTAACATGTAATAAGCTTCTGTAGAGATCTTTATGCAACCAGGAACTTGCATATATATAAACAACAAACCTTGGTTCACAGCTAAACTTAAGCTGATTCACGATGCGTTCCAAAGGAGGCATACAGAAAAGGTGATAGAATGCTGTACAATCAGACATCTTATTAACAAAGGAGATCAGAGCAGCAAAAACTACTCTGAAAAGCTAAAATCAGTTTTTCACCAAGCGAAACAGCAAACATGTGGAAAATACTCAAAATATCACGGTTACAATGACCACCTTCCCAAGCTGAAGGAAATCAGCAATTGGCAGAGCTGACCACAGATATGTGTTCTACTGTAGGTTTGAAAATGATCTACAGTCACCTTTCTCCACAACCTCTATTTCCAGATGCACCAATAATGAAAACTTCCTACAACTGCACCCATTTCATTGGGTTTTACAACCCTGGTGATCTGAAAGTGCAAGATCTATTACCACAGACAGAAGCCTGGAAAACACCAAGGTGTTAGACAAGATAACACCTTGCTTAAAGTCTATTGCTGTCAATTATTTCATCTTCACCCAAATCTTCAACAAATCACTAGAAGTGTATATGTTCCTTCCCCATAGTAAAACCTCCACTGCCACGTCCCAGTGCAGAGAAGCCTTCCATCAAGGAACTGGTGTTTGGAATAGTTGCTCTAACATCTGTAGTTATGAAAACTTTAGAAAGACTAGTGATGTACTGTTGAAAACCATCACGGATCCACTGTTGGACCTTGCAATTTTACATATACCAGTAAAATAGATCAACAGATGATACTGTTAATATGGCACACTATATCTTACAGCATCTTGAATGTGAATAGCACAAAGGGGTCCTCTTTGTTGACTTTAGTTCCTAAGCATTCAATACTATCATACGGACATTCTTCATAAACTAAATCAGCTAGCAGTACCTGAGCATGTATTTGTAAATTGGATTACCCAGGCTTCCCTGAATGGAAACAGCAGGTGAGGCTGGGAAAAATTACATCGAACACCTGTAAAATGAGCACAGGGGCCCCCCCAAGGCTGTGTACTTTCACCACTTCTCTTCTCTCTGTATACCAATGACTGCATCTCAAACGATCCATCTGTTAAAATACTAGAGTTTACAGATGATACAACGAGTGATTGGTCTCATTGTATAGCGATGAGCCATACAGGCGGGAGGTTGAACAACCCTCGTGGTGCCACTGGAACAATCTAGAACTGAACACCTGCATTAAAACCATTAGAAATGGTGGGTAGATTTCGGAGAAACCCTACATCCCTGCCTCCTCTCACCAGTACTGAACAACACAGTATCCAACAGTGAGAGACCTTTAAATTTTCTAGGCTCCATCATATCTCATGACCCTAAAATGGTCACTGTCAAAAATGTCATCAAAAAAGGCACAACAAAGAATGTTCTTTCAGCCAATCCAGAGCTCAAACTGCCCAAGGAGCTACTGATACAGTTCTACAGAGGGAATCATTGGGTCATCTGCACCCTCTATAACTGTGTATGGTTTGGTTCTGCAACCCAACAAGATCGATACAGACTTCAGAGAATAATTAGAACTGCAGAAAAACAATTGCCTGCAACTTCCCGTGAGGGACCTGTATACTGCAGGTCCAAAAAAAAAGGGCTGTGAAAATATTTACTGACCCCACTCTGGTCATAAACTGTTTCAACTCTTACCCACTCTAAACGTCACTACAGAGCACTGCACACACCAAGACAACTAGACACTTAAGAACAGTTTTCCAGATACCATCCTCTGTTAAACAAATAATTTCCTACGATAATGTTAAACTATTTATTATATATTTATTATATAATTGCTACTGCACTACTTTTCATCATTCTTATTACCCATCTCCCTCCCACTTATGACTGTATGACTATAGCCTGTGCTGACATTTCATTTTAATTCCATTTTATTTTATGATTTTGTTTTATGGTTTGTTACTAATGATTGTTTCCCTGATTGCTTACTACAGACCTATATGACAATCATTAAGTGTTGTACCTTATGATTCTTGACAAAATGTATTTCTTTTATAGCTGCAGAGCATATATACGGAGACAAATTCCTTATTATTATTGATACTTTGGCCCAATAAAGATTTGTTCCCTGTTCTATTCTATTCCTATTCTATTCTATTCTATTTGGCTTTAAAAATTTTCAGGTTAGAAAACCCTAACGAAATTTACAATAAAAGTATTGCTCACCCTCCTCTAAAAGTAGAGCTTACCTGTAATTACGGAGACTTTGAAGCTATAGCCCATTTCAGCCCGGTGAGCTGATAGGATTAGCACATTTAACGCCGACCCGATGGCCCGGCTGGGACTGTCGCTGGACTGTCCTGAAAAGAGCTGGGACACCGGCGCCACGGAGCGCTGGCGCCCGGCCGACCAATGTCGACCTCAACTTACGATTACGAGGCCACAGGAGGGACATACGCCAATCAGCGCCTGCTCCAGCTGACGCTGGGGGGGCGGGAGCGTGTCCCCAGGCCCACCGGCGGCCAGCGCGGAGGCCAGGGACAAGGTAAGTGCAGGAGAATTGATGGGAGTCTTGAAGCCCATGCCGTTTGCTTTCGGTAAAGCGGCTTCATTGCGTTCCTGATACGCTTCTAAGCGCACTGAGAGCACCGCTACCGGCTTAGCCAGTAGCGAAGCGGTAGCGAGGAAGCGGCGAGGTAGCGAAGGCGGCGAAGGCGAGCGCCAGCTGCAATGCAGCATGCCCCTATTGCGAAGATAGCGGCCCTGAGGGAAGGCGTTTTGCCGTCCCCAGGCATATTATTCTGCACGTCTTGAAGCGGCCTATGATGTTTAAAGATTAGATACCTGGGACAGTGGTTGCAAACTCACAGTATGCAAATCCCAAGGGAATTTTATGCCAGCAGCGCATTTGGGGTATACAAAATACATTTAAGGTTTTACCTAACATGGGAATTTAGGGAAACAGGTTGCCAAAGGGGTACCAAGATTTTTTACTGCCTAGAAGATCACCATCTACCCAGCTACGAGTAGCGGCACTCACAATGAATCAGAAGAGAACCTGGTTGGGACTTGGGTGGAGACTGACCGCAAAAACTCAGGTACTGTTGGTCCAGGAGCCTGTCTGACGAAACCCTACGGTGACTAGATACTATTTATTTACCAGATGAGCGGTGTTTTTTCCATGAATAACATGGCTTTAAGAAAAAATGTAGACCTTGACAAGATGGGAAGAATCTGTGCTGAAATCAACTTTAGGGGGTGTGATCCCGCGAAATCCTAACAAGGGAATTGGCGCAAATAGGGAATAAGAAGGCACTGCAATGGAGAAGCACACAGAGGTTCAGGCCATATTTTGCTACCAGATTTAAACAGATCCACCAATCAACAGCTTATGTATTATCCCATATGCACTCTCATCACAAGAGATTCCTGAACTGCATTCTTTTATCCTCCACAGGATGACAAGCAATCCCAGGATAAAACCTGTTAAGATGAGTAACTCTCCATGCTCTCTTCATGAGCAGAATAATTGCAAAATGAAGTATGCAGGGATATTTTTCTTATCATTCCAAACTCTGATTTCTTTCATATTTAATCTGCCACTAAAATGCGTATCAATTAAGCTACGCTTGATACAGTTTTACACTTTAGAAATGCAGATCCATTAACAACAATGTAATTTAGTGCTGTATTAAAATGAAGATACCTGGAAATTACTTAAACTATGACAGTTAATGGACGCTCGGCAATGAAACCCTATTGGAAAATATTAGCCCTACAAGGATTGCCTTGGGTATTCCGAGGAACATAATATGATGAGTGGAAGCACTTAGAATTGTTGCCAAAGAAGCATTTTACGTTAAAATCAAATCTGTGGCACTTTATAGTAATTCACTGGGTCATTAACTTGGACTGCAAGCCAGCGTTTGCACTGCAGTACGCATTCGATATAATTGATGCGCAATTTGCCTCATTTAAAGGAATTCTTCTATCATTACACCTGGTGTAACGCGCCAAGCTGTTGACCCAGTTAGTGGAGTCTGTTTAAAACATACTTTCTGGCTTTTTTATGATGTTGACGTACATAAATAGAAGTAAATCGCTGGGCCGGAATCTTAGAAATGGATTTAAAAGAAGCTCTTAACTGCTTTTGCAATCAACAAGTGCTTTTGGATATTATAAATTCTCTTCTGCTGAAAAAATTATTCCCTTTCACTTTGTCACGTTGTTCCCATATTTTGAAACCTCTTCTTGTTTCCACTTTGGGCTCTGTCAGCACTGGAGCTCCATACAAACAACTCAAGCAGCTGTTTGTGGATGCTTCCCCACTTGCCTTCCCTGCGGAGCTTCTTTTTTGGCTTCCCCACTTACCTTCCTTCCTGTGGAGAGGCATGTCCAAGCTGCCCTCCAACCCCTGGGGGGTTGCTCCACAGGGACAGAAGGTAAGTGAGGGAAAAAACGGAGTTCCCCAAAGTTTAATTAGCACATAGGTTTGGTTAATACGCTATCAGGACAGTCTCCAGAGGAGACCCTGAAATTTTGGTGCCACTACTGGTAACTTTAAAAAATACACCCAAACTAAGGCACCCCAAAGAAATTACACCCTAGAAGGGTACATTCTGGGGTGGGCTGCACATTTTGAAGATAGAGGCACCAGACTTTTAGATGGCTCCAGGAGGCCCTCCTGGTAATAGCATGCAGGCTTGGTGAACTTTGCTTCTGGGGGTTCAATTTTATGGGACCCCAAAGGCTTATTTTGTTTCCCCATTATTACACATGAACCCTGCTGGCTGAGTTCTCTGAGAACTCTCTCAACCCTAACCTCCCCTCCACCCCCAGAAGCAAAGTTCACCAAGCCTGGGTGCTACATTAGGGTTTTTGTGTAAAGCTTGCTGGCTACAAATAATAAACTAATGGGCCAGTAATTTGATGGATTGGATACATCACCCTTTTTATAAAGGAGGACTATGATTGTCCTCATCTAGTGGGATATTCCCACTAGTATTTATGATGGTGAAAAGTTTACCTAGGATGGGTTCCCTTAGCCTAAATAAAGACAACTTGTAGAAAACTAGTATATCAGAGCTTCTTGATCACTACTACGTTAGATATCACCTTTAACAATTTAATAATAGCGTATAACCACTGTCTAATACCTAATGCCAATAAAGGTGATTGTGATTGTGATTGTGATATCACCATAAGTTATATATTTGATTTATACCCTGTCCTTTCCCAACAAGTCGGGCTCAGAGTGGCTTCCGACAGAAACACAACATTATAACAATAAAAAATATAAATACATTTAAACCCCAATATAAAACTGATTTAAAAACTATAGGTGGTGCCAAACTCAGGGAGGGTCCCCAAAATAGAAAAGGGACAGAGTTAGTAAATTAATAAGTAAATAATCACAATCTGACACAGAGTGGTCTACTCAGCTCAGCCCTACCATCTCATTCGGCTGCCTGTGTCCTTTAGACCAGACTTAGATCCATGACTTACCGTAACTGAATGACAGGGTGACTTGACTGAGCAAGACCCAAGTACTGAGCAGGCTGTCAGCTCAAGGCTGAACTTGCTCACCCTCTTCTGAGTAATTGCCATGACTATGTTCTTGGGCTGCCACATCTCAAATTGGGGTCACAACCTCCTTTTTTCCCCCAGGCTTCTGTTCCCGCATAAAAGATGCCAAGGAGAAGGGGACAAAGCTCCCTAATGTCATAAGACTGTCACTAAACTCTGGGTGGTCACATCTAACAGCAATCACATTTTCCTGGGAAGTCTATCACATGTCAGTACAACCCAGGCAGAAAACTTGCTAGCTCTCAATTGCTGATGAGCTAAGCAGTGGGGATGGGTCTGTGGGCAGGCGTGCTGTCTTTTCTTTCAGTCCTGGGCCACTGTGAGGCCTCAAGGACATGATTAGCATCAGGCAAAGTAGAACTTGGCAATTCTTCGCCTTCCCCGTTTGCTATCACCATTGGATACATTTTAACCCACTTTAGCTATCACAGCCTAACTGGAACCTGCGGAAAAAATGGGCCAAATCCAACTTCATCCCACTTGATCAGGCCCCTTCCATGCAGACCCATAAGGCAGCCCTGGGGGCGTAGCGCCCGTCCCAGAGGGGCAGTCACTGGCGGCGCTGCCAAAAGCAGCAGCAGCACCGACCCTGGCTCCCCTCCCCAGAGCGTCGGGCGCTGCCTCAAAACCCTCCCTCCTGGAGGGAGGTTTTGGAATTTACTTTCTTTATTCCGGTGGCGGCAGTGCGGTGGCACGGGAATCGCAGCTGTTCCCGATCCCTCTCCCACTCACCTCGCCAGCCTCAGCCGGCTCTACTGGACTGCTGAGACCCTCACCGCTGGCACTCCTCCGACCCTGGAGGTGAGGAGGGCAGTGAAGCCGAGTACTCAACAGTGATCAATAAACTTTATTTCAAGCTTGACTAAGGTGAAGTGGGGAAGATGAAGTAACTTTCAGCGCCCGAGCGTACTAGGGAACCTTCATAGCAGCTCTGTCACGGCGAACAACCCCCCACCCTCAACCGGCAGAATTCCTGCACCCGGTTGGGAGGTCTCCCTGCTAGCCCACGTCGGAAAGGGCCTCACTAATGTGTTTATGGCAGCGTTTAGAAGTCAGGTTCATATATGAGTTTAGCTAGGAGTACTAAAATGAAATTTCCTGGCTGGAAACACTTGCAGCAATTCAGGGGGAAAAAAACTTTTCTGATACCTAATATGGAAGAATGTGATTTTTTTAAAAAAAGAAGTCATATTCCATTCTTGTTTGTTTCAGAATGGGAGGTAAAATTACCTTAGCACAGCATTAAGGAGGATTCAAAGGCATCCCCACATAAGCAACTTTACGTCGATAATGGACATTATTGAGGTATTTTTGACAGTGGAAAGGTCCATTTTTCCAACAATGGTGACATTTTATGAAGCTGGTAAAATGTATTTGTGGCTACGATCAAGGTCTTTCCAGGTGGTCTAGTAGTAGGCAAAGGGAAATGTACTCCCCTTTGCAAGTGCTGAGTAATTACTGACCCATGGGTTGATGTTGCACCATGACATTTACTAGGTTTGCAGGATGGTTTGCCATTGCCTTCCCCAGTTGTCTACTCTTTACCCCCAGCAAGCTGGGTACTTATTTTACAGAGCTCAGAACAATGGAAGGCTGAGCCAGCCTTGAGTCAGCTACCTGAAACTAACTTTCACTGGAATCAAACTCAGGTCATGAGCAGAGCTTTGACTGCAGTATTGCAGTTTACCACTCTGTGCCATGGGGCTCCTAGTAGTAGAAGTAGCAATAAAAAGTGCATATGACGCCGCCTGCAGGGGCCTTATGAGCATTAATCATATCTAGAATTCATGTGAAGTCCAAGTAGAAGCTAGCCTCCCCGGAAACCCCCTCTACAGCTGGCCAGTGGGGAGTTGGGGTTGGGGTTATTTTATTGCTATTTCTATTGTTGTTTGAAATTGCTGTATTTTGTTTATGATGTTTTTATTGTAGTTTTTAAAATGGTTTTTAACCCATGTAAGCCACCCAGAGACATTGTGGTATACAATGCGCAGGGTATGAAATATTCATAATAAAATTAAATACCTAATAGCGCGAGTCACTTTCAGAGGACTGTCCCGGAGCCCCACTAGTTCCTCCTGGTGTTTAAAATCTAAAAGTCACTTAAAACAGCATTTCCGGGTGCAGACGGTATGCTGGCAGACAATTTTCGTCGCCGTCCTTAAGATCATATATGGTTTCAGGATAGACTGGATTAAAAGATTAACCTTGGTCTTAATGAAGTAAAAGATTTTCCATGATTATGCCACCCGAAGCTCTCAAAAGCTCAAAAGTTCCTGTAGCCATACATGCTATCCCCGAAGCCTCATCATAGCTAAGAACATTTTTATATAAACATGGGGTTACATCTGGACTAAATTTTTTTCCAGAATGGGAAATTGAATTTCTGCCAGTTCTTTCTTCCTGCTGTAAATAACTGATTTGCCATTCATTCATTCATTCATTTCATTCATTCATTCCATTCATTCATTTCATTCATTCATTCCGCATTCATTCATTTCATTCATTTTCATTCATTCATTTCATTCATTTCATTTCATTCATTTCATTCATTCTATTTTTTACGGTACTTTCCTCAGTAGGCTCAAATGATTATACATCCACTCGAATGGAAACATACAATAAAATATAAAACGAGTAGTTCAAAATACTGTAATTTAAAACGAGAAATCAAATGCGTAGGCCACTCCCAGCAACCCATCGCACTGGGGGGGCCCTGGGATGGCTTATAGCTATCCTGGCTGGCAAAAAAATATGGTGCAGACAGGACCTCTGAGGAAACTTTGCTAGAAACTTACTTGTTATACCATCCCTGGAAAGTATCCTATCCCAAAAGATCCCAGCACGATGAGTAATTGGGTGGGCCTCTATTGCAGGTAAAGAGGTAGAGCATACTTGCGCAGAATAACAGTAATTTAACACTTAATTTCTAATGCTGAGAACAGTTACAATATTTAAAATATGTGTGTAAAAATTCAGTTAAACCACAATATTTTAATTGCTAATTAAATTATAACTACTGGATCTCTTATTGCTATGAAACTGTAAATAAAATTAAGCATTTCTAAACCAGTTAATATTGCAAATATTTAGCACTCCTTCATAATTCTGTTGTGATCTGGGAAAAATACTTGGGGAAAAAAATCTCATGTGTACTATCCAGACAACAATTTTTACGCTATCTTCCAGTTACAAAGTCTGACAAACTCACATAGCTGGCACAATACACAGGTAGCCTTCTTGAAGTCATAGTGGGTCCTAAAGTAGTCCCATTGTGCTGCATATGGTCCAAAGCCTGGAAACAATACTGATCTGGAATGATAATCGTCCCATAGTTTTACTAGTATGATAAATAACATGAATAGCATTCAATAACACAGTGGTGGCGAACCTTTGGCACTCCAGATGTTATGGACTACAATTCCCATCAGCCCCTGCCAGCGTACGGTGGGAGACTGATTATATCTGAGTCCATAACGGATATAAAAAATCCTCCCTACCGCAATCTATCACGTGCAGAACACTTGCCAAATGACTGTTGTGGATTTCCAAGTTGGATGACCATGGTCTGGTAGTTTTAGAGAGGAAGGCAACTTATTGAGACATGCCTCTGAAGATGCCAGCCATCAATGCTGCCAAATATTAGGAACTAAAACTACCAGACCACAACCACACAGCCTGGAAAACCCACAACAGCCGGTCCATTCTCGCCGTAAAGCCTTAAACAATACACCTGCCAAATTTCAGCTTTGATGGTGCTATCATCCAAATGACTGATCATTACAAATCATGGAAGAGAAGCAATAAGAGTTACATCATTTATGGTCTTTCCTATTGCAACTCTGGGAGAAAGATGAAAAGGAGCTGGCAGAAAGCAAAAGGTGAGCTGTGCTTTTTTGGGGGTATTCTTAAGGTCACATTTTTCAATGCGCGCATTTTTGGAGGGCTTGGGTGTTTGCTTTTTGAGGACTTGGGAAGGCTTTTGTGTGTGAGAGGGTTTTTCTTTGCCTAGCTGGGTGCTCGCCTCAGGAGTCTCACCACCTCTTTTAAACTGCCATCCATCTGTCTTCAGTACTCTCATTGAAGTAGAACACTAAGTTCTAAGATTTTTTTCCCCACACATAAAAAAGAACCTTTGCTAATGAATGTACTCTCATTCTGAAAAGTTCCTCTGAATCTGTGAAATACCATGTTGTCAAGATACTTGGATATTGGTAATCCAGATATCATGTAGGGTTGAAAGCAAGAGAAATATGTCCCTAGGATTGGAGTCTAGGAAGAAGGCACAGATCAAATATTATCATAGCCAAAGATTATCATAGGCAAAGTCTGTAGATTCAAGAGCATCTATAGCTCTGCGTAGACAAGGAAACCATTAGACTCTGTAGGCAGGTGGAATCCCAGTGGAAGTTTTCTTCCTCAAGTGAATCAGCAAAGCACAGACCCATATCTTTGCCAGTTCTAGCTCTGGTCTCTCCTGACAATTTCTCTCACCACAAAATTCAAGTGAACTCACTTCAAACTGTCAAGGATTTCAACTGAAGTGTGAAAATACTTTGTAGAGATAGGATAAAATATCTACAGAATGTCTTAAGAAATATAAATATTGGCACCATTTCAACCTTGAACATACTCACTTTAGTTCTCAGTTTCAAATTGTAAGGAACTTTCCTTAAGATGAAACCTTTTAAAACTCTTGCCCGGTTTCCTACTCCCACTCACCTCTTTCTGATCTGGGAGTACCAAGAGAAAGTAGTATATCTGAACTTTGCTGCAGTTCTCAGAGGACATCTTTTTTTTAATCACCAACTTTAGGAAATCCTGCATAATAACCAACAGTCACATAAACTATGCTGGGATGGGAGCTTCAAAATGTCTGTACACCCCTTCCTTTTTTGTGGGTGGGGACAGAAGATTTTAGATTGTGTTTGGGTTTTTAGGATGGAGTTTCATTGTAATTTTACTGTTGTTGGATTTTTACTGCTGTGATTTTACTGTTGTTGGATTTTTATTGTAATCCTCCTGTTGTATGATTTTTATTGTAACCCTCTCTGAGGGATAGACATGGTAAAGGGTGGGGAATAAATGTTAATAAATAAATAAATGAATGAATGAATGAATGAATGAATGAATGAATGAATGAATGAATGAATGAATGTAAATAAAAATAGAAAAACTTAATAGCAAGGATTAATTAAAAATACTGCTCATCAATTTTTCTTTTTCAAGCCAGAATTAAAGCATTGTGAGCTGAAAAACAATCACATATGCACATTGTATTAATAGTGCAATCTAGGGTTGGTAAATGGGAAAAAAATTCAGCCCCGGTTTGGATTCGGGCCCAATTTGGATGTATGGGGTCGGATCCCCCCATATCCGAGCCTGCCAGGCTCGGATACACCCGAATTTCCGAGATTCTTGGATGCTTTTTTATTTTTCTGAGACTTACCATTTTGGCCTGCAGGGGAGGCGCATTTTAAAAGGTGTCGGCATAGGTATTTCAGGGAGATGCTTTGGAATACTGTTCACGTTATTTTGCACCCCAAGTTTTGATTTGCATTTGGTTCAGGGCCCTATGTTATGGACCCTCAAAGATGAAAGCCCAAATCACCCCATTGTTTCCAATGGGAGAGACCAATGGAAATAGGCCAGGGGCCTATCTTTGGAAGGTTGGCAGCTTGGCTATGCAGAACTCAAGGTATAACTAATTATATTAACCTGAAAATTCTCATACTAAACTACAAAATATTGCCAATACAGAGCAAGCTGAGAATTTTTACCCAAGATTCTACTGTGTTTACCATTTGAATTTTTTCAAGTTGCTTTCAATGGGAATTCCTATAGGGTGCCTGCTTGAGGCTGACCCATTTTTAAAGGTAAGTGGGGTATGCTTTTTTACTGGTGATTGGTTGGAAACTGGATTTGGCAAAGGTGGCATGGGTGGGTGGGTTGCTTACACTTGTGTGTGTGTGCCAATGCGTCGCGGCTTGGAGTCAAGAGACCTTAGAAGGGGGTCAACTTTTGGGATGGGAAGGGGTGCTAAGAAGGAAAACTTGTGGCGCAGGGGGGGCTTGGACTTGTGTCACCCTCCCTTGCCATGCTTACCACCCTGCAGGGTTTCAAGCCCCGATCTGCACCTTTACAGAAGTTGTGTGTGCCTGCGGATCAGGACTTGGAGGCCCCTTGCTTAGGGACGACTTTTTTGGGAAAGGGGTGTCAAGCATTACAGCCAGGGAGGGTAAATGGGTGCTTGGACTTGGAGTCCAAGCACCCCATCTAGCCCAACTGGCGCGCCTGTGACACCCAACTCAAACCCGATCTGCACGCACACAGAAGTTGTGTGTGCATGCGGATTGGGGCTTAGAAGCCGGAGGGGCGACTTTGGGAAAGGGGGGGTGTCAAGCATGGCCAGGGAGGGTATATGGGTGCTTGGACTTGAGTCCAAGCACCCATCTACCCTCCCTGGCCACGCTTGACACCCCTCCAGCTTCCAAGCCCCGATCTGCACGCACACAGAAGTTGTGTGTGCATGCGGATTGGGGCTTAGAAGCCGGAGGGGCGACTTTGGGAAAGGGGGGGTGTCAAGCATGGCCAGGGAGGGTATATGGGTGCTTGGACTTGAGTCCAAGCAGTCGACTTCCCTCGGCCAGCAACACCCCTCCAGCTTCAAAGCCCCAGTCTGCACTCACCTGACAGAAGTTGTGTGCCAGCATGCGGATAAGGAGACTTAGAAAGCCCTGGCGACTTTGGGAAAGGGGGGGTTTCAAGCGTGGCCAGGGAGAGTAGATGAATGCTTGGACTTGAGTCCAAGCCCCCATTTACCCTCCCTGGCCATGTTTGACACCCCTTCAGCTTCCAAGCCCCTGTCTGCACGCCCCCCCGCCTGGCAATCCTTCCGGATGGAAGGAAGCAGCTGGGGAGGGTGCCGCTGCCAGCAGCCGCCTGCAGCTGCCTGCCTCTTTAAAGTTTTTTCCCCCGGCTGGCTCGGAAGAGCCACCGCTCGGGTAGAAGGGCCCGATCCGAACCACTGGCGTTCGGATTGCGCAAAGTTTAGAGGGGGCAAGTTTGGACTCTTGGCTGTCTGAATCCCTCCGAACTAGCGGATCTCGGGCCGAACTGCAGTTCGGCCCGATCCGATCCACCATCTCTAGTGCAATCCTAAACATGTATATGCAGATTGTTGCTGAAGTCACCTTCTATAAGACTTGTTGCCAAGAAACTGTTCTTAGGCTTGTGCTGTACTTCACCTGTGAAGATGAGTCTAATTTTCCTGTGATTATGCACTATGCAATAGAAACAGCTATAGTGAAACTTTGTTTGGAAGCATTTTCTCTAGAGAAACTATTCCCTAATGGACTGCATACTGTTTGAAACATTAATATTAAAATCAAATTACTTCTGGAATAACAAATATCCCTGCTGCAGTGGGCATTTGAGAGGAAGGATTTGGGGGTGGGGAAGAGTGTGGTGCTGTGTGTTTCTGATTAGAGGATAAGAAGATTTGGCAATTGTAACCTGAAGAATTAAAAATATGGCCAGTAAACAGGATTCAGTGAGACCTAAGGATTCCAAACTGACAGTGACGAGAGACTGTAACACACACCTCTACTTCAAATACCAAAAGGAGGTGACACTGATCTCTGAAAAACTTTGTGTTGTAGATTTGGTTCAGATCCTTAGAAAACTCCATATTAAACTGGACCAGTCAATCTCTTGGTAATTTCTTCTGTTTAGCATATGTGGAATTTAAACAAAAAGCCTTGTCTATTTCTCCCTCCATTATTTCTTCTTTTACTCCTATTAATTGGGCTAACTCTGTTATAAGAAGTTGTTTAATATCCTGACCCTCACAAGGCCTTGAAATTATTGATTTTCTTCCTCAAGGTGTAACATCTTTTGATCGACACACTCTCAGGCCGCTTCCGCACGGAGGGGGAAGGGCTTGGGTCAGCATATTCCACGCCGACCCGAAGCCGCTGGGACCGTCTGCATGGAAGGTCCCAGAACCGGCTGGGATGACGGCGCTGCAGAGCGCTGTCGCCCGGCCGACCCGGCTTGTCCCTGGCCCTCCGGCGATAGCCGAGGCCTGGAGACATGCCCCCCGGCCCTGTGCGCCTGCTTGAGCGTCGCAGGGCAGCAGTGTGTGTCCCCAGGCCTCGGCGACGTGCCGGAGGGCCGGGGACCAGGTAAGTGAAGGTTGGGAGTGGGAGGGGGAGGGCGCCTTGGATGGCAGCGGCTCCAAGGCGGCATTTCCCAACAACCTCGCTCCCCGAGCGAGGTTGGGAAATGCCGGCTTCGCACCGGTCGGGTGACGCGAGGGTGGCGCGGCTGCGCAGCAGCTGCACCCCCTGTGCGAATGGCTCCCTGGGGACAGCATTTTTGCTGTCCCCAGGGCACCATAAAATGCCTGTGCGGAAGTGGCCTCACTTATTTTTCATCTTCTAAAACTCCTCCACCAATTTCTTAATTCGCATATCAATAGCTTCAATTCTGTTTGTTTTATTCACTTCTTGTAATGCTGCTGAATTCACCTCTGTTCTTTTACTCACATCTTCCAATGTAGTTTGGGATTTACTTACGATCTGAACAATATCATAGCAAGTTTGTTGGAATATTAACAAAGAGAGGATTATCTGGGTTTAGAGCAATTCCTGAGTTTGAGGGTCAGGATATTAAACAACTTCTTATAACAGAGTTAGTCCAGTTAATAGGAGTAAAAGAAGAAATAATGGAGGGAGAAATAGTTAAGGCTTTTTGTTTAAATTCCACAGATACTAAACAAAAGAAATTACCAAGAAATTGCCTTGTTCAGTTTAATTCTAGATTCATAAGAGACTGGGTCTTACAGGCCCATTATGGAAATAACCTGAATATTGAAGAAAAACATATAATATTAAAGAATCTGATATTGTTCAGATTCTTGAAGAACAGAGAATACCGATTTCTGACTGACTGTTTGAAAAAAGTAGCATTCCATTTAGATGGGAAATTCTTGAGGGAGTGTTATTTACTTTTAAAGATAAAAGACACAGGATTTTGGAAATCTCAAAAGCTGAGGATTTCCTTCATAAATATAAAAAAAAGACTTTGACACATCACTTGAAAAATAAATATGATGGATTGCAAAATTTTGTCTTGGAATGTTAACAAACTCAAGTCATAAGCAAATATATATATATTAGTGATATATTGTATTATTAGTGATATAATATCCCTACAAGAAACACACATTAAAAAGCAAGACAGGAAATACCTGATTAACAAATTTGGGGTCAATAATTTCTTTCTGCTGATATTAAGAAAAATACAAGAGGGTTTTTTTAATTATAAAAAAACACAATTTGAACCAAAATTGATAATCAAAGATGGTATGGATACCAAGAGGTGTTGGTGGTGGAGGTTACAATTGCAGGACTCAAAACTATTCTAGTAGGCATGTATGCATTAAATGAAAAAAAAGTACAATTTTATAAAGCGGTAGAACAAAGGCTATTTGAAATTAGCTGCGAAAACCTTAAATTAATTGATTATTTTAATGTAGTTATCTCAATGCAATTAGACAGGAAATCTGAAAGTGCTACCAGAACTACAAAAGGTAAGCTTCCGAGAAGTGTATTATTGTTATTTGATGGAGAACTTAAATTTTCAAGACCTATGGAGCCTTAAAATAGTAATGCCAAATAATATACTTTTTACTCTGAAAGATACAAATCCCATTCAAGAAATTATATGGTTTGTACTACAAATATGGTAGGGCTAAATATTCAACTGCCTCCTGAAAGTTGAAAGTGAGGGGGACAGGCATACCTCTCTGGGAAGATGGTTAAATAATGGTGGAACTGCTACACTACCAGATGAACTTTCTTGATTGGTGGGATAGTCACTACCAGGTTCAGAAAGATGTTGCACAGAACCAAGGTCCACTCTTTCCGAGCTGTACCCCACCACACAGCCAAAGAAGCGTTTGGGTTTATACCCTGCTTTTCTCTTTTGTAAGCACTCAAAGTGGCTTCCAAACACCTTTGCCTTTTTCCTTTATAACAAACACCTTGAGAGATAGGAGGAGATGAGAGAGTTCAGAGAGAACTGTAACTAGCCTAAGGTTACCCAACAGGTTTCATATGGAGGAGCAGGGAAACAAATCCAGTGCATCAGGTAAAAGTTAACTGCTCTTAACCACTACATCATACTGTCTCTAGCCAGTAATGTGCTGTCCAGGACTTCCCTCTACCACTTCAGATATCTCAAGGTGCTTGCCGATCATCTTTACTTATTGTGATCATTCTGCTCAATCCCTGCCAAACTAGTTATGGCCTGAACATTCAGTGAACAGATCTGTTTAACCCAGGGGTAGGGAACCTGCGACTCTCCAGATGTTCAGGAACTACAATTCCCATCAGCCCCTACCAGCATGGCCAATTGGCCATGCTGACAGAGGCTGATGGGAATTGTAGTTCCTGAACATCTGGAGAGCCACAGGTTCCCTACCCCTGGTTTAACCACTGTCTCACCCCACCATCACAAAGCCAATTAGGGAGGGCAGGAAAATCCCGCTCAGCAGAGGTGCAGCTACAATATGTTGAAACAGTCACACCTCTCTATTGGCTGCCTAAATATTTTAACGTCCAATGGGATTGCATGCCTCCTTCGAGTTTTAGTGGGTCAAGGAAAACTCCTTCTGGACCTTAAGGGCACGGATTCTACTTCCTGCCATCTCGTCAGCTTAATCAATTGGCAGCAGTGGCTCCTGTGTATCACAAGCACATGCCATTGTAGATAAAGTACACTGTAGAATATCAAGGAGAAAGAAGATGCAGGAAAACAAAATACACCGTGTGTTTACTCCTGACTGTGCCACATTCATCCTTGTGGGTGACATCTCCTAGGGTCTCTTGCTTTTTCAGTTCTTCAAAAGTAATTGGAATTAAAGTACTCAGTGAATTGATTCTCAGGAGTTTACTTAGCAGGATTTGTGTGCACAGCCCCCTACTGTAGCTTTCATTAAAAATGGTAATGACATAAGTCATATGTTAGTGGGGTTTTTTAAAGTCTTCTTGCAGAGTTGTGACAAATCCCATTACTCAAACAACATCTGCCCTTGGGCCCTTAATCACAATCTCCTGTTTTCATTATCTTGCTGTTAAATCTTGACAGCGTTGCAGCTTGCGACAGTTGTGAGGGGAAACGACATTTCCCTCAAGTGAAAAAAAAAAGCTAGATTCCTCCAAAATCAATTGCTTGACAAGAGGTGCCTACAAACACAGGAATTCAACAGTATCCTCAAGAATAGGGTCTGCAGGGAGGGTATCAGTCAGTTTGTATGTTTTCAAGGAATATACATGCATACATACATCAAAGTGTGAAGTCTACACATAGAAGGTCCTTGGTGTAGTGGTTAAGAGAAGGTGCACTCTAATCTGGAGTACTGGGTTTGATTCCCTGCTCTGCCACTTGAGCTGTGGAGGCTTATCTGCCAGCTGGGTGACCTTCGGCTAGTCACAGTTCTTTAGAGCTCTCTCAGCCCCACCTACCTTACAGGGTGTTTGTTATGAGGGGGGAAGGGAAAGAAGTTTGAGAGAAAGGGGGGGAATATAAATCCAACACTATTTCTTCTTCTTCTTCTTCTTCTTCTTCTTCTTCTTCTTCTTCTTCTTCTTCTTCTTCTTCTTCTTCTTCTTCTTCTTCTTCTTCTTCTTCTTCTTCTTCTTCTTCTTCTTCTGTCAGTCATTGGTATCTACAGTTAAACAATATCAGGTATGAGTTGATCTGAAAGACCTTTGCCAGAGATCCAGAAGAGATGCTACCCATCAGAGTAGACAGTTCTAGCCCTGATAGATCTCATGGTCTCACTCAGTATAAGGCAGCTTCATGTGAACTGTGTGTGTGGCATGGTTGAGCGAAAACACTATTCAGTCATTGGTAAAGAAAGGAAAAAACCTCAAGCTAATGCAAACATCTAAGAATTCGACTTGAGTAACTCATCAGTATAATTTTGAAAGAGGCAAAAGTGTTGAATTCCCCAAAGGCTGATTCCGCATGGGCCAAAAACAGCAGTGTGAAAACAGTGTGAAAATAGTGTAAAAGGGTTCAAAACAGTGTAAAAGGGTTTATAATGTTTTCACACCATTTTCATACCGCTGTTTTTGGCCCATGTGGAATCAGCCAAAGAGAGTTGCCTTTGTGTGTGTGTGTGTGTGTGTGTGTGTCTGTCTGTCTGTCTGTCTGTCTGTCTGTCTGTCTGTTTATACATATATGTATATATTTATATCTATAATATACAAATATTCCTGCTTACAGTTTCCAAATAATTCTGTGGGAAGCTAAAAGAGAATTGGTAAGATGCCCCAAAAGCAAAAGTAACTTTAAATACATCCAATAAGACCAAGTAATGAGAAAATCTGGATCTGAATATTATTCTTCACCAAGAGAAAAGGGATGGGCATGAAAAGAAAGTCCCACTCTTAGACAATACATCCCAGTCTGTAGTCTGTAATTCAAACCTGGGAAGATCTGATAGCTTCAGGTGTATCAGATGCATTAAGTATTTTAGCTGTGCAACCCAGTTTTGTTTAGTCATAGGCAAATTCCACTATGGTTTTAGACTTTTTTTGTCATCCTGTCTCAACTGACTGGTTTTCAAGTCAAGGGATGTTCAGGGATTGTTTGCCATTGCTTGCCTTTGTGTAGCCACCCTGGTGTTCTTTGGTGGTCTCTCATTTAAATAGTAGCTAGGGCCTACCCTGTTTCTGAGATCTGACAAGGCTGAACTAGCTTCGGCTATCCAGGTCAGGACTGTTTTTAGTCTATCATTCTGCTATTTTCACAGGTAAAAAACTTCACATACAGCCAATGCCTGATTATTATACCATAATCACAAAAAACCTTTAAAAACCCCATCTGCTCTAACCTGCTTTCTAAAAACAAATAGTAGGCATCAGGAAAGATGCCAGTGAGGGCCATGGAATCAGTGGTGGGATCCAAAAATTTTGTAACAGGTTCCCATGGTGGTGGGATTCAAACTGTAGCGTTGCGCCAGTGGGGCTGGGAGGAGCACGACGGGGGTGTGGCCAGGCATTCCGGGGGCGGGGCATTCCTGGGTGGGGCTGTGGCAAGGACGCAGCTGCTGCACTGGTCCTTGGGCGGGAAACGTATGCACGCAGGTGCAGGCTGCCACGCAGGGTGCACCTCCTTCTAGACTGCTTCAAGTTCTGTGCACTACTGCTGAGAGGAGGGGCATAACTAAGGCAAAAATTACATGGCAAAATCACCAATTAGTAACCCCCTCTCGGCACACACGAATAATTGGTAACCTACTCTCAGGAACCTGTGAGAACCTGCTGGATCCCACCTCTGCATGGAACCACTGGGCAACACATTGGAGACCCCTGTTCTAAGTTGTATCTAGTGACATTTATGGTTGCCAATCGGTTTGAAGCATCTGCAATTCTGTGCAGGCACATCCAGATAAAAGTACAGCACTACTTGGAGGTAACAAAACTGGGGATGAAATTATATCAAATACTGCTCAGTTATATTTTTCTGAGCAAAAGTAAGCAACGTGGAGGGGAAGATATTTCCATATCCCAGGGGATGTACTGAAAGCCTTTCAGAATCAGTGATGACTTTTTTTTCCTCTTTCCACACATCAGCTTCCTACGTTTCAGCCAGACTCTGTTCCCAGTTAAAAACATGCCTGCCGTCACCTGAAGATTTTGTGACTGTTCAGCAAATGCCACAAATGCTTTTCCGAATTAGATAGCCCATTAAAAAGAGTGATTTGGTGAAGTAGGTGGCATTACGCAAGTCGTTACAAAAGTAGGTCATGTTCTCGATTTTATTTCATTTTCTTTATTCAGAAAAAAGACGAGTTGTTTTTTATGCCCTGCTTTTCTCTATTTTTAAGGAGTCTCAAAGCTGCTTAAAACCACCTTCCCTTCCCCTCCCCATAACAGACATCTTGTGAGTCAGGTTGGGCTCAGAGAATTCGGAGAGAACTCCCAAGGTTCTGAGAGAGAATTCTGAGAGACTATCCCAAGGTTCATGGCTGGGAGAGGGGAAACAAACTTGGTTCACCAGATTAGAGTCTGCTGCACACCTGGAGGAGTGGGGAATCAAACCTGGTTCTCCTGATTTGAGTCCACTGCTCTTAACCCCTACACCATGCCAGTTCACTCTAATCTGATGGACTGGATTTGTTTTCCCTGCTAGTCACCTACCTCACAAGGTGTCTGTTGTGGGGAGGGGAAGGGAAAGAGTTTGTTAGCCACGTGAAGACTCCTTATGGTCAGAGGTGGGATCCAGCAGGTTCTCACCAGTTCCCGAGAGTGGGTTACTAATTATTTGTGTGTGCCGAGAGGGGGTTACTAATTGGGTCCACTTTTCCATCTCCACGCCCTCGCCTCCCCGAGAGGCATACTGCCTGTGAACTTGAAGGTTCCATATAGCAATTGTGACTAATAATGTAACTCCCTGAACTGGGTTAATCCCTTTCAGGTACTGCAATTCATTGATTCTCAGCCTTTCGTACCTTTTATCTCACCAGTCTCTATCAAAGAACCTGTGTGTTTCACCATTGCTGTGTTCAGATTTGTGAGTTGGGGCATTTTCTATAATGTGATGATGATTTAGAAATGACCTGGTGCAAAAAAAATTGTGAGGTCGCTGCCTATGGGGGGGCATCCAACTCAGGTTTTGCCTAGGGCTCAGGTTTGCCTAGGTACGCCTCTGCCCCCTTTGCTGAGGGGGGCTGGTGAGGGAACCTACTAAAATTTTTGGATCCCACCACTGCTTGTGGTAGAGAAAAGTGGGGCATAAATCCAATCTCTTCTTCATCTTCATTAGAATGCACAATTCATGTGGAGGAGTGGGAAGTCAAACCTGGTTCCCCAGATTAGAGTCCTCCACTCTTAATCATTACACCATACTGGCTCTCCTTTATGCCTTTATAGCTCTAACAGAGGGTCTCACAGATACGTCCCACTAATGGTGACACTCCCTACGGCACAAGAGGCCCTTCTGCAAATGGTCTTGTACCAGAGGAAGGCACCACTGCAGCATAGAACAAATCTGCAGGACTTAACCACAGTCCATTTGAATTGGTGTTGATATACTGACATTGTCATACTTGTTACCAGTTAATTTCCAGCACAATCCTAAGAAGAGTTAGATCCTTCTGTGCTCACTGATATAAATTGGCTTAAAAGGGTGTAACTCTGCATAGGATATCATTGTCATTCATTAATAATATTCCTACACCAGCTTCTCTTTCAAATGCAGGGACTCAAAGTGCATAACTAGATTTTAAAAAAAATCTCAATAAGACACTATAATACAGTTAAACATGGCAAAACAAAGCTGGCACTTTGAAACTATTTGCCCCAAATTTATGCAGTCAAAGATATCCTAAATGCCCTTACAAGGAGTTTGGTTTTGCAACCTTATTAATAAGCTAGTTGTACCATGTATATTAAAGTCACTGCCTGCAAAACACACAGCTGCTTTTACCAATAGAACAATCCATGATCCCATCATATACATATAATCCATTGAGTCATAAAATAAAAAAAACCCTGCCCTATTCCTATAAATGAAAGTCATTTTGTAGACAAGTGCCCCTCCCCGTTCCCACCAAAAGTCTATCTCTTATGTTTGGAACTAACTATATTAGTAAGAAAACAGGCTGTAATGGCCATGCCATTGCCAAAGAGCCAGCAATTTTCATGAGGGAATGACTAAATGCTGCAGACAGTCTTTCCCAAGGTCCTAATTTTTGATAGACCAATGAAAACCTGTGATATCATCTCAAACACATCTCAAACAGTTCACATGTTGCTGCTGGCACAGTGAAACACATATATCTGACTCAAATCTCAGCCGGATAATTACTCTATGTCTGCTGTTATTGTATTTTATGTTGATGTTGTACACTGCCCAGAGCCCTCAGTGTGCTACTATGGCAATAAAGAGGGGCAAGATCACTGATGGGATTGAAATGCCTGATGGCCAACTCATCAAGTGCAACCAAGAGGCAGCTTATAAATACCTGGGCATTTTGCAGCTGGATAGCATCAAGCACGGGCAAGTGAAGACTGTTGTCAACAGAGAGTACACCCAGAGGGTCAGGAAAATTTTGAAATCTAAATTAAACGGCGGGAATACCATCAAGGCCATCAACACCTGGGCCATACCCATCATCAGGTACACTGAGGGAATCATCAACTGGACACAGGCTGAGTTAGATGCATTGGATAGAAAAACTCGGAAGCTTATGACAATGCACCATACCTTACACCCATGCATTGATACTGATAGATTATACCTTCCCCGGAGATCTGGAGGCAGGGGCTTACTGCAAGTACAGCAAACAGTGGAAGAGGAGAAGCATGCACTGGCCGATTATGTGAAGGAAAGTCAAGACAGGCATTGATTGAAGTGAAGAACAGACATTTGCTGCAAACCCAGAAAACCAAACAAGAATACAGAAAAAATTGATTAAGAGAATATAGAGGACTGAAAGCTGGCACAACAAAGCACTGCACTTAGCCAATTTCTGGGAGAAAATCAAAGAACTAAGGTGGATAACGAAAAGAGACCTGGCTGTGGTTAACAACTGGTTCTCTGAAAAAGGAAAACTGAATCCCTGATTTTAGCAGCCACCCAAAGAGGCAAGCCATCAGAACAAATTCAATCCAAGGGCCGAAGGCTCGAGAAAAGAATCCTCAGATGATGCAAAATGCCAGATTGTGCAAAGAGAGCTGATGAAACTGTAGATTGTTTTCAGCTGCTGCAAAAGCATTTGATTGCCCAGACTGAGGTACAAAAACAGAGACACAACTCAGTGGTCAGAGATGATCCCACTGGAATTTATGCAAGAATTACAGCATAAGAACAGCTAAGAACTGGAGGGAAGATTGTCCAGAGAAAGTAATGGAACATGAGAAGGTCAAGATCCTGTGGGACTTTCGAATCCAAACGGACAAAGTGTTGAAACACAATAAACCAGACATCACCGTGATCGCGGAAAAGAAAGAGAGCATAATAGACATAGCAGTCCGCACAGATAGCAGGGTCATTGAAGAAGAACACGAGAAGGTAACTGGCGATACCCCATTGATTTGAAAATCGAGCTTCAGCGTCTATGGCACAAACCAGCTGAGGTCATCCCAGTGGTAATCGGCACGCTGGGTGCCATCCCGAAAACACTAGGGCAGCACTTGAAACATCTTTGAATTGACAAAATGAACATCTGTCAAATTCAGAAGGCAGCCCTGCTGGGATCCGCACGAATACTACACCGATACATTACAACTTCTTAGGCCTCTGGGTGAGGCTCGACTTGTAATGAAGGCCAACAACCAGCTAAAGATCTGGCAGCTGTGAAATCTACAACAACAATAACAACAACAACAATAATAAAGCATTCCAACTAGAGCCCAATCCAGAGTGTGGTGGGGGCAAATCCCTCACTGGGTGTACACCAATGTGGGTGCCCACCCTACTGCCCTTCGGGGAAGAGGCGGCCTATAAATCTAAAATATAAATAAAATAAATACTGGCATCAGGGGCCCCCACCAGTGGTGTCCAAGTCCTACATAAAATAGAAACTATTCAAAACTCCTTCCTTAAACGAATTCTCCTACTCCCTAAAGGAACGCCAGCAGCCCTCCTTAGGGCAGAACTCGGTTTGCCTTCTATTAAAGCTCGAGCTGAATTGGCAATTTTGAAATACGTTAAAAAGAGTTCACTAAAACCGACTTCGTTTGGGAATCAAAGTCTGCAGATATTACTAAAGGCCTCAAAATTACATAATACCTCTCTAAATAATATATTGCTCCAGTTATTTCCTGTTCCAGGAATCATTTATTCTCTTCACCAATTTTAAAATCCACGACCTTTGAGATTGGATATTCAAAAGGAGATAACTGCTTATGGACAGAGATATAATTTTACATTCCAAGTTTGCTCCCTGGGTATAGTCACCTTAAAAGGATCATCCATAGAGCCTCTCCTATCTTGCTGGCATTACTCAGTTTAAAGATAAGGAAGGCTATGACAGCAATACGATTTCAAACAATGCCAACAAATTATTTAGAGAGGCAGATATGCCAACATACCACTTGAACAACGAATTTGTATCTGCAGAGCCAGGTAGTAGAGGATTTACCTCATTATGTTCTACAGACACTGCCCCTGTATGCAGGAGCCTAGGAGACTAGAAGTTTCTGAATAGTTTCATATCCCCTGTCCCAGGTATATTATGGAGTCGAAGACAAGTATTATACCTTCTCCTTGCGGATTTGGATCCCTATATATCCCTATAGGGTTGGCTATTATTAAGCCTTGGCAGCCTGACAAGATTACGGCTCCAACAACGTGTAATAAAGTAAATGATCAAAACCTAGAATTGGTATAAGTTAGGTGGGAATACAATCTAGACCGGGGGTAGGGAACCTGCGGCTCTCTCCAGATCAGGACTTCTGATTCCCATCGGCCTCTGTCAGCATGGCCAATTGGCCATGCTGGTGAAATGGGAGTAGTTCCCTCTGGAAAAGCCGGATCAATCTAAACCAGGGTGGGAACCTCTTGGCTCTCCAGATGTTCAGAACTACAATTCCCACATCAGCCTCTATCTAGCCTTGTGAGTGGTATGCTGGTGGGGAAACTGATAGAATCCCTGGTATCTGAAGCTTCCTGGGTCCTGTTTATACTACCCAGGGGGGAAAGTGAAAGACTTAGTGTTCACATGATGGATTTTTAGTGAATTTTTTTTTCTTTTTCTTACCTGTTGGAATAATACCTATAAGTACAGGCCGCTGTGGTGTCCATCTAGCACAGAATTACATGCCAAAGGGGGAGGGGATGTTCCAGGAGCAGGGCCAGGGACGGAGCAGACTGCAGGTGGCTTCCACCTGACTTTCAGCCCCTGGATGCAGCCTTGGCCAGTCCCGAACTTGTACCACCTTCATGGTGCAAGTTCTTTTCTCCTATGGGGTTTTCTGGCAGCAGAAGTTTTTCCCGGCAGCAGAGGTTTTTCTCCTACCCATGCCAACGGGAAACCCAATAGGAGAATACTGCTGGATGCCACCACACTTTTCCCAATTTCTGCACTCCCCTGCCCCTGCCAGGATAGGTCTTCCCATTTGTAAATAAGGCCCTCTCCCAATTTGCTCATTGGTGGTTGGAAGTTCTGTCAAGATACAGCCAATTTCTGGAGACCCCATAGGTTTTTCAAGCCAAGAGATGAACAGAGATGGTTTGCCATTGCTTGCCACTGCGGAACATCCCTGGACATTCTTGGTGATCTCCCATTCAAGACCACAGCCAACCCTGCTTGCTTAGCTTCTAAGATCTGACAAGAGTGGGCTAGCCTGCACCATTCAGATCAGGGCTAATTTGATAAGCACATTGATTATTAACTACTAGCAGTAAAGCCCGTTGTGCAGTGGTGGGATCCAAAAATTTTAGTAACAGGTTCCCTTGGTAGGGGGATTCAAACAGTGGCGTAGCGCCAATGGGACTGGGTGGGGCATGACGGGGGCGTGGCCGGGCATTCCGGGGGTGGGGCATTAATAATTTCTCTGTTACTGTAAAAAACTCTAACTGTAAAAAAAAAGTTCCTAATTTTCAGCTGGTCTCTTTCTGTCCATAATTTAAACTCATTATAGCAAGTCCTATTGTCTACTGCCAACAGAAACAACTACTTCTCCTCTAATTGACTGCCTGTCAAATACTTAATACTTTCAAATACTTAATTTTGTTTCTAGAAATCAAAAGAAGGATACTTTCCTTAAACAAGGAACTTTACCATATTTCTAAAATGTTTCTAAAAATGTTTTTAAAACAGCCCAACAGGGAGAATTATCCCGTTTTCTACCTTCGCTAACCAGCAACATAGGAAATAACAGGACTTTATGATTTTTGGACCTAATGGAATTTCTAATGGAAAAATAGTCCCAATTAGTAACCCCCTCTTGGCACACACAAATAATTAGTAACCCACTCTTGGGAACTGGTGAGAACCTGCTGGATCCCACCTCTGCCGTAGTGCTAAACAATACCCTTACAAGAACCGTCACTGACAAGGCTTGTAGCCAACCAACTGGCATACGGGAGTCACTTCCACAGCTGGAAGGGAGTTCTACATGCCAATTGGATGGAAGTTGACTCACATTCCATCCCTTACTGAATTATGATTTAGGATTTGTGTGTATATTATGGCTTGGGTATAAATGAATCAAATTCTTTTCCTATAGGGTTTACAACTGAATGAAGAATTTTGTAATAATTGCTCTACTGATTAATCAATTTCATTTCATTTCATACACATATTATGCCTACTTCTTTGAGAATTTGGACTGCAGAAGAGCTTACCAGAAAGCTTTCACTCCTTGTTAAGAAGAAAGATAATCTTTAATGATGTCTGTCATGTTCCCTATCACATTAACAAGTAACGTATGTCCTTCACACTCTACTTAAAACTGGCTTCCTTTGGTTCATCAACTGAAGTCTTTGTTGATTGCTCTGGGAGTTAAACTGGATTAAAAGCTTGCAATCCTATTATGTGACTGCCAACATGACAATGTGAAATCAGCTTCACTGTCTCGTGCTTTTAAAACTTTTCGATGATATACAGCCTGAAAGAACAATTCCATCTTTGATATGTGAAGGAGGCAATGTATGAATGAATCCACGGTGACCATTTAGGAGGAAATTCAAAGGAAAAACAGCCCTTTATTTGCTTCATAAAAACCTGTGAAGCATTCAGATTGAATAATGTAAGCAGAATGCAGCCATATAAATCTCCTTAATTTACAGCAAGGGTTTCATTATGCATATTGTATGGCCCTCTGCAGAACTTTAATTTACGGGGTTTGGGGGGAGCGGTTGGGGGAGGGTTGGAATTTCACTAATCCCAGCAGAAGCGCTAAACATGCTCCTTTAGAACATTTAACCAAACTAAGTCGCTGGAGATTTTGCTAATGAGTCTAGAATTATCAGTTATTTGCACTCCTGGAAGATTTAAAGCAGTAAGGCCTATTAACAGGATAATGGGTGCATGCCACTTGAATGCCTGTCTTCCACAAACTATTTATGGAAACGAATGACTCAAAGTACAAATTTCAAAGTGCATCCCTAAATGGGAGGTGACACTGGTTCATCTCATTTAGGCAGGTAATTTGACTCAAAATGTCCACTTATTCAGCTGTGTGCTGTTGACTCAAACAAATCACCCCAATAAGCAGGAACGTGAAATCCTTCATCTGTGATGACCTTCGTTGTTAATCTCTCTCCAGCTTGGATGGAGAGCTGTCACTAGGATGTCTGATGTTTCATTAGTAACTGTGTTGTGACCTTAAAAGAGAAGCTGTGAGGTGGGCAACAGAAAAATCAACCATGTCCTCTCTTACCCCTCCTTCTGTCAGTGCTCCTCAAAACACTAAGGACTTTTGTGCACTTACTGATTCCCATGTGGCTTCGTGATTTGCCCTAAGTTTTTCCCCACAATTTGCCATTTTCAGGGAAGTCTTCATTATCTTCAGCCATGAAGCATCCCCCAGCTGCATGGATCTTTTGTCCACTACCCACTTCCTTGTTCTATCCCTGCTGGATGAGCTGCTGTTGGATGGGCGGGGAAATCCAGGAGGAACTCAAAAACCCAAGAAAAGTGAAACACATACTGATTCCTTTAACTTTCCCTGCAAAGCTGTGTGTGTTTGTGTGTGTGTGTGTGGAGGGGGGGAGTTGAATTTTAGAAGATTTTGGAAACCCCAGCGAGAGATTGATCTGAGGTACGCTAAGTTCTGAAGAGGCTAAATCATAGGCATCAGAGATAATCAGTCCCAGAGGGAATGAAGACTCTCTGCAAAGCAGACCGCAAGTGCATAAATGACCAAACATTTTTGAGGATTATTGAACCTCAGGAAAAAATGCAGCATGGGATCCAGTCAGAGCTGGATTTGTCTGTAGGCTTGGCAGGCTGAAGCCTAGGGCCTCAAAACCTAAGGGGGGGTGGGGGTTATGGCCAGGGTGTAAAATATTTTTGACACTGCGTCACAGGCCTTTCTTACGCATGCTATCGTAATGCACTGTAGTCTCTAAACCAGGGGTAGGGAACCTGCGGCTCTCCAGATGTTCAGGAACTACAATTCCCATCAGCCCCTACCAGCATGGCCAATTGGCCATGCTGACAGAGGCTGATGGGAATTGTAGTTCCTGAACATCTGGAGAGCCGCAGGTTCCCTACCCCTGCTCTAAACCATCCTTCAGCAATTTTCCTTTTGTAACCCTAAGGCAGTGGTGGCGAACCTTTGGCACTCCAGATGTTATGGACTACAATTCCCATCAGCCCCTGCCAGCATGGCCAATTGACCCCGTAGTTTCAGGGGACTGCTTTGATCAAGAAATGGGCATAGGGAAAATGTTCCCCTGTTCTTCCACAATGGTCATTATACAAATTAATAATAATCCAGTGGTATCAAGTTGAAAACAATTTACTGAGATATCTCATGGGTTTTCAAGGCAAGAGATGAGCGGAGGTGATTTGCCACTGTCTTCCTCTGGATAGCAACCGCAGTCTTCAAAACTCTAATGACCTCAAGCTAGTCTGCACTATATTAGCTGCTGTAATACAAATTGAGGCCCCATAAAATATGCTCAGGAGGCCTATTCATGGCTTAGCTTGATCCTTCCCCACAACAGCCCTCGTGCTTTGAGGATCAGGGAATGAGCTACCATAGGTAAGGCTGAGTCATGCAGGAAGCCCAAATCTGGTCATGAACCAAGCAAAGTTCTTGCAATCTTTCTAATATGGGCTTGGTCTTCCAGGTACCCATATATTTCCACAGAGAAGAAAAAAAATTACAAGAAAGGAAAGGGTTACACTTCCTTTGTGTCTCTACACCAGTCTCTTCCAGGTTAAAGCAGGCTTGGCCATTCTATTTGCAAAACTTTTTTAAAAGTCATTTAAAATAAACATTTACAGACTGTAACATGTAGGTCTCGTCCATTAGCTTCTGCTCCTTTTTTTTCAAGTGGGGAGGGGGAGATGGATCATAAGATGCCCTTTTAGCAAGGACTGGGTTCTACTCCAATTTCTGCAACTGGACTGCAAACCGACCCAAATGAAAGAATCAGTAAGGAGAATTGGGAAAACAGAAAAGGTAGTGGTATCCATAGGATGAGAATGGGTAGGAATTAGATGTAATGGCACATGTTGTAACAACCACTGAAAGCTCCATCCCCACTTTTCCTTCCTTTCATAGTCTTAATGTTACAAGATGAAAGACAGAAGATTGCAGGTAGTTGTCTGGCCCATCCCGCTCAACTACCCTTTCCAAAATAACACACCAACACAATTAAAGTGGATAAGAAAACTGGCCATAGCCAAAGAACTTTATTCACAGAAAGCATAGGATAAACTAGATGGCACAGCATGGGGGGTGCTGTCCCCCAGAGCAAACCAATTCCTCAGCCCAGCTGCTGGAGGAATAAACCAAGCGAAAGATTGGAGTGAGACAAAGACCAGACCAGCAAAGTGCCCATGACTGGAGGCCCCATCCAACTCACGCTAGGGGCGCAAACTTCTTAGCCCCCTTGCAGGGACCAGTTCCCTACTGAGAGCTTGCTTACACCCCCCACCTCCTAATGAGGGTGTACTTTAAATGCAGGGGAGCTCCCCCAGCTCCCCTACCAATGCAGAATCATCCCCATCGCGCCAACCCAGCCCAATATTAGCTATGACAAGAACATCATTCAAAGATTCAACGATCGGGTGGGCGGGAAAAACGTGTGGCTTCAGCTCCGAATGGGGCCGGTCCACAAGGCATGGTTTTAAATAAGCCCTAGCCCAGCCCCCATACCAATGGCGTGCTCTCGTGCCTCACGAGAGCACGCCAACCCCAATTCACATCAATCTTGCTTTTAGATGTAACAGAAATTGGAGTAGAACCCATGCTGGCACCGGGGTGGCTCTATCCAGCCATCCCACTCCCGGCTTTGTGGGAGACATAGCATCTCAGGGTCAGCAGGTGGCCCATGGCTTCGGGCATGGGCCTCATGCTCAGACGGCTGTTTCCATCTGTGCCATTGGGCTTTGCCTCCATGAGAACCTCCCGGACTGCCGCGGCGGGCAGGCTGGGGCAGTCATTTCGGGGTGAGCAGCGTGGGTGCCTGGAGGACTGTCCCTTGGGGACTAAATACTGCAGTTTGCGATTAAAGCGAGGGTCCAGGATGGCGTTCCCAGTGCGGGCATCTGGTCGGTGGGGGTCTCTCAGGCTGGGTGCTGCCAGGCATGGGAAGCGGGAGCAGGCCAGCTGGGATGGAAGGCTGGGGCCTGCTTCCTAAGAGAGTTCAGGCCGATCCCGTGGACGTGACATCATTGTCGCTGAAATCCCAGACTCCCACGAATCAGCACTCGTTTGGGCTGGCAAATCTGGGATGGGCATGGCTCTTTAAAACACATGGTGCCTCATTGCAGGCATGGCCTGTTGCAGCAGGCGGTCTGGAGACAGGTGCACCCCTCGACTGGGGACAGGCTCAGAATTTTAGTGGAGAACTCAGGATCCTTGCATTTGGGAGCAATTAAGGAGCGTGAACTTGACTCGTTGCTAATTCCTTGCATGCTTCTATGGCATTGTGCCTTAAAAGGCGTGCTCCGCATTCAGGCTGAAACCAGGCTGCTGGTGTAGCAGTGTGGTGGGCTGGCCTTTCATCTTGCTCCTAGGGTTCCATTGGGAATTCTCTATAATTCCTTGTCCGCCTGGGCATGTGGTAGGCGGCGACCATGGGGTGGCCCCTAACAAACTAAAAGAAAGCAGCCCAGGCACTGGGCCATGGGTAGGAGCCTGCAGTCGGAGATCATGACAGGCGGAGCTTTATATTGGGCCTGTTGAAACAGCAGTGCTAACGCCAGAAGATGGAAGCGCCGGGCGTAAAATGGGCTTGGCGCCAAAATTAAACGCTGAACCGTACGACCATGTCGCATTCATGCAGAATGACTTGCAGGCGCGTTTCGGCCGCCGGAATGGCGCATTGCGCGCGACCAGAACTGACCGCAGCTTTTCCGACCGCAGTGCCTTTTAAGGCTGGCGGCAGAACTGGCCGGTTTCCGAGCGGACTTAAAGCTCGCCATGCGAAGAACAAGCTAGCGAACTGGTGCGTAGGCGCGTACCGCTTTTATCGGCCGAGCTTCCATTCTCCAAATGCCGAGAGTCACGCCGCCATGGAGGCTTCATGTACGCCTCAAAGTTACGCAGGAAGGGCAGTGCAGGAATGAGACCAGATGACAGGCGGCGGCGGAAGGAGAGAACAGTCGCGTGGAATGTCACCGTAAAGGCAGCTCCACCCCCCTCCCCGGGTAGGCCCAGCGAGAGCGCGTCAACCAGTTTATTAGTTTTCCCGGGGAAAAAATGGACTGTGAAAGCGAGAGAAATCGATATGAGTTGTTTTGCGGACATCTTAGGGGGGGGTGGAAAGAGCGGCCCGAGTTTTTGTGATCCGACCAAACCTGAAGAAAGGGGGTGTTTAGCCCCCCCTCCAGCCAGTGGCGCCAAGTGGAGAGTGCTACTTTGATGGCCGCAGTCTCTTTATCTCCCACAGTCCAGTTGAGGTTCAGCACCCGGAGAATTTCTTTGACAAATAAGCACCGCGGAACCAGTCTACCATCTTTTATTTCTCTGCAACAGGGCTGCCCAAAGCGCTTTGTCCGAGGCATCCACGTGAACCACAAACGGGAGATCTGGGTCAGGGTGCTTTAGGATGGAGTTCAGTGGTAAAAGCAGACTTTAAGAGCTGAAAGGCTGTTTGACATTCTTCAGACCAGGAAGGGGCCCCGGGCTTGGCGGACAGTGGATCTTTACCCTTAGTGCGTAAAGAGGTCTGGCAGAGGGAGAAGTCAGTTCAGCCCAGTGGGGTATGAAGTCACGATAGAAATTAGCAAAACCCAGAAAAGGTTGGAGTTCTTCACGGTTGGTGGGGGCAGGCCATTGGAGGGACGGCGTCAATTTTAGCAGGATCCATTTTTAAGCCCTCGGGCTGAGATCCGGTAACCCAAATAGTCAATAGAGGTCCTGGTGGAAACAGCTGTTTGGAGAGTTTGGCAAAGAGAGAGTTGTTGAGCAAAGCGTTTCCAATACTTCCCGAACCAATGCTTCATCTTCCATGGTTTGTGGTCAATAATTTAAAACGTCATCTAAGTATACGCACAACTCCCTTGTACAATAAATCATGGAGAACTTCGTTGATAAGGGCCATAAAAGCCCCGGGGGCCCCACTTAACCCGAATGGCATTATTAAAGTATTCAAACTGTGTCCAAACTTTGTGTTAGCATGATCAAAGTGTTCATAGCCAGCCAATTCTGACCCTGTAGTAAGCTTCTCTCAAGTCCAATTTAGTAAAGATGCGCCCTTTGCCAAAATGCATCTAAGAGGTCCTTGATCAAAGGCAAAAGGATATTTATTGTGGACAGGAGGAGACTGCATTGAGACCTCGATAATAATCTGTACAAAGCCGTAAAGACCCATCTTTCTTTTTTACAAACAAAAGCGGGGAGCAGCGTGTGTGTGTGTTTGGTAGCCTTGCGTGTGAACCCATGGCCGAGGTTCTTGTCCAAGAAGACACGAAGTTCCTTCTCCTCATTGGGACTCATCTGATGCGGTAGATTCTACCTTTGGAGCAGTTAAGCCCCCGGCTGTATAGCGATTTTTGCAGTCAGTGTCTCTATGGGGTGGCAACTGATCGCGTCTTGCTCCTGAAAAACTCTGGCTAGATCTTGGTGCGCTGGTGGGATGCCAATAGAATGCGGAATAATCGCTGATGAAGCCAGAGAGGGTGTGTCAGGAGAAGTTGAGTTTCCCCCCCAATTCATGTGTTCACACGCCGAGGAGAGTCAGTGAATTCTAAAGATCCTTTCTTTCCAAATGAACTTTGGTTCATGCTTAACAATAACCATGGCATGCCCAGAACTATGGAGTGTTTGTACACTGGCGCCAAAATAAAACTAATTTTTCTCCCAATAGTCGGCACTTAGCGGAGGAGAACCGGTTGTGTTTTGAACTGGGCCGGTCCTTACCGTTCCCGAAGAGGGCTGCCGTCCATTTGGAGTGAATGGTATGGGCTTAGCCAGGGGAATTTGGTCCAGACCTAGCTCCTCTGCCACCTGGGGCCGCATTAAGCAATGGGAGCAGCCAGAATCCACAAGGGCCGAGGCTATAATGCGAGTATGCTTAGCGGGGTTGGCCAGAAACGCTTGGACAGTAATGGGAGCGCTGCCTTCACTCACCGCGTCAGGAGTCGGACCCATGTCCATGGGGGCTGAAGAAAGGCAAACAGCTGCTTCCCCCTCCTCCGGGTCGCCTTCGATGACCGCTTTAGATGAGCCCGTCAGGGGCGGCCCCGATTTGCGTGGTGGCTTGGCAGATGGGGTGCGCGTGGCTGGAGCGGTTGGTTTTTGTTTCTTCGGTCAGTTGGCAGCTAGATGACCTGGTCCTCCGCAGTAAAGACACAATCCCAGTCGGCGACGGCGCTCAGAGGTGGTCTCGGTAGGGGCGGCTGGGCTTGGCTTGGTGGGCGCAGTGGCAGGTTTTGGGCGTGGGCGGCCTCCGGCACGAGCGTATTCCAAGCGAGACGCCACCTGGGATCCCAACTGGATCCAATCAGCGATAGTGCGAGGAACCCGAATTAAAAACACCGTTTCACGCAGCTTGCCGTCAACAGCATCCGAGAAGTATTCGCATTTCATGCGTTCAGGCCACTCAGGAGGGAGTCGAGCAGCCGCCGCACGAAATTCACGGGCAAATTCTGCAAACGAGCGGTTGCCCTGCTGGATAGTTTTGATGGTGCGGATAGCTTCATTTTCGGCGCCCGGATCTTGGAAGCGCGCTCTTAAGGCTTGGAGGAATGCGGGCACCGTGCGAGAGTCTTCATCTTGCAAATCCAAAAGAGTCACAAACCAGTCGGCTGCTGCCCCATCCAGGACTGAGCCGATGTCCCGTATTTTTTCGCGCTCAGACCGGTATAAATCATCATAGTCCTCCATGTGGGCATCGAGTTGTAAGATGAAGTAGGGGAGTTTGGAAGCGGTCCCATCGAAACAGGCAGGTATCGGGGGCCTGTAGTAACCCCTTTCCATGGCTCTTGGCGCCTGCAGGGGCGGCGGATGCGCAGGTTGAGCAGGTTGGGCGGGCAACGGTTGCACGGGGGGGGGCCGGAATCGGTGGCGGTATTAATGCCGGTGCCGCTGGCGTTCCGGTGGGAGCTGGTCCTTGGAAGGTTGCAGGGCCCAACAGCGTTGCCCCTCTGGCGCCGGCAGTATCAGTGACAGCGTAGACTCCAACTTGGGGCTTCCTGGTCTGCTGCTTCCTCAGTTCCCTCTCCAAGGCAGCCAGCTCTCTCTCCTTGCGGGTCAATGCATCCTGGTGCGCATGCAGAGCTGCTTTTTCTCGTTCCAATTTAGCCAATTCGTCCCGTTTAATAGCTGCAGTAAGCTCACTTTGCGTGCGCAAGGCCTGAACGCTTTCGCGTTGCCGCTGTAAATCCAGTTTGGAGTGTTCCAGGACCTTATCATGGACTGACAGATTCTGCGCATATTGTCGTTGGAGCGCATCTTTGGCACGGTCCAACTCGAGTTGGACTTCTTTGCGTTGCTGTTCCCGGTCCCTCTGCAGGTTTTCGCGCTCTTGCTGCAGCTGTGCCCGTTCCTCCTCCCATAGCTGGCGTTCACGGGTCCATGCTTCTTGGGCATCTCGCAGTCGGCCCACTTCCTCATCCCAGTTCTCTTTCGATGGGAGAGGGAACAGATCCGGCTGGGAGTGCAGGCTTTCTTCGGACTCTTCGTCGTCTGGAAGCGAGACATCGGAGACACCGTAGCCACCGGTGGCTCCCTGGGGCACCTCAGGTGCAGCCGCTGACCCGGGATCAGGGGGGGTCCGATCGGAAGACGGTACGGATACCCCTCCCAATCCCAGGTTTAGTCCCAGTGTCCTTCGGACGGGCCCCAGTGCTGTGCCACGGTGGTTCTTTGGGAGCATCACCAAAATACGAGTCCAGGAATTGTTCAATGGACTCCTGGGTTGCCGCATGAAAGGTGGTCAGGCCCGTCTCCTCCATGACAGGTTGCATCTGAGGTTTGTAATCCATACGAAAATGGGTAGAGATCCGATCCACAGGCGCTCGATCCATAGACAGCGCCCCAAACGACTCATGTAAATCCCCATGGTCGTCGTCACGTCCCTCGTTCCAATGGAGTAAAGGAAGACTCGTGCTGATACGAGGACGGGAAAGAGTCACCAGCGAGACCCGTTCTCCCGCCGGTTCCTCCAGATCCAGAAGGGAAAGGTTGGAGCCCTCTTTGGGGGCTACCGCACCTTCCCCAGAAACATTCAACCTCTCCATGCCGAGACACCAGAGGTCCACTGCACTAGGGATATAGATGAATTAAGATTCCTGCCACAATGTAAGGAATTCCATAGAAGCAGAAATAAAAGGCTCTTCGGTAAAAAAAGACCGTTTATTCAGACATCTTAGAAAGCTCAAGTACACGCAGTGGCAGGAATGACACTTCCCGCCAGAAGCACAGGTTATAACTCTATCCATCCCATCCCCCTCCCGGCTTCCCATGGGAACGGAGACCTCATCTCCCGCGCAGAGATAAAGTCTCCGCCGATGAAGCTGGCCCATCGCCCGGGCTGTGGAATGTACTCAAGGTTAGGCGGCTGCCCTTCCCATCAACACCATTGAAACCTTTACACTCTGGGCAAGATTACTTCCTGGCGGCCGACTGCGCATGCGCCAGAATGGGCACACATGCGCATGAAGGGCCGCAACGTCGACTCTTCGACCCAGTGCCGAACAGACGGCTTCTCTGCCAGGTTTCCCCTCCTGCAATGGCGGCCGCGTGTGAGGCGCAGCCATGCTAATTTGTCCTTCAAATTTCCACTGGCATACTCCTCTTCACTAACTGGAAATTTGCAGTGGGACGGCATCGTGTCATTTTTTGAATGATTAATTTTTACTGGGGAGAAAATGGAACAATACACAGGGCTGCAGTTTTCAGCCACATCCTCGTGTTTGCTATGTTTGCTCCAGCCTGAGGAGCTGCTATAGACCCTTTAGCGACAAGGAATAGTGGGTAGAGAGAGGGAATGGTATTTAAAATGCCAGCGGGGACACCAAGGTTATAACACCATTGTTATTCCAAAGCACTTATTTCCTCTGTGTAAGCTTTGTTGGAGCGGTGAAATTTCCATGACTTTGTCAGCTTGGAAGGCAGTTTGTTAAATGCACTGTTTCATTCCACAGGACATCCTTCAGTTTCTTGCCGAACCCACAATGCTGGCTCAGCACTTTAAATTACTCTGCAAAGCAATTACTGAGTATATTTTTCCCCCTTGCTGAGCATAGTTTTGGAAGGGAAGGCATTTCACTATAATCAGAGGGTAGGGTGACAAGCATCTTTGTAAAATGTTTCCCATTCTTTTGCAACTTGGACATTTTAGGTTTCTGCTGTCAGGGCGGGTAATAGGCAATAAGTTTTATACTCAGTAAAAACAATGTAGGGTACTTTTCATCTAGCATTTTAATACCGGTTCTGAGATCCCATCTCCTCTCAGGAATGGAAGGCCCATTAAATAAATCCATGTTATGGATAACTCTTGCATTACGGTGGTTATAGACAGATACAAGCATATGTGCCAGGGGGTGCAGAATGAACGGGCTGCTTATTGCATTTGCCTTCTAGACAAACAAGGTTTTAAATAAAGCCCTGACACATTTCCCATCGAAATTGGCCACCGCTCCCATTATGAAGGCCTCAGTACAGATGATGGTGGTCATATTTCTTCTTCTGGCATAAACTCACCTTTGGAAAGCAATTGTATGCCTTTGAGTACCTGTAGGATTTCACACTGAAAAAATTTTCATTAAAGTTTGCAGACTTCAGTTCTCCTTAAGACTACTTTGGAATTTCCTCCCTAAGGAGTGTAGGGATGTGTTTGCAGATCTAGCAGAGTCTCAGAAAGTGCACAGTGTTCCATCTGTCCCCTTCTGGGCGCACACACACACCCATCACAAGATCCCCCTGACTCACAGGTCACCAGATGCCTGAGTCATGGGTCACAAGACCCCCAGATGTGGAATTGACCCAGACGGAGACGTTTTCCTGCACGTACACTGCCCCTGCAGGCTATGAATTGCGCAACCTTCTCCTGCTCTCCCGCCTTCCCAAACCCTTAATAAAAGGTGCCAGGGACCCCAGCTCGGCAGATTAGCCACTGGCTTCTCTCCACCGGATCCTGATATTGCTGTGTCTCGTCTCTTCATTGTGTCGTCCGTAACGACTTCAAAGGAGATTCATCTGTCTCCTTCTATTGTTATCTTCCACCAGTGAGAAAGCTGTTCTGTTTGTTCTGTTTGGCATATTGCCAATTACAGTGATTGGCATAGTCCCTGAGTTATGTGATTGGCATAGTCCCTGGTGACTGGTACAGACCCTGGTGATTGGCATAGTCCCTGGTGTTATGTGTTTTTATCGGTTTTTATTTCATTATTGTTTTCTTGAATTATTGTATTGTTTTATTGTGGTATAGTGTGGTATAGGGTTAAGGTGTCAGACTAGGTTCACATTCCCACTCTGACATGGAAGCTGGCTGAGTGACTTTGGGTCAATCACACACTCTCAGCTCTTATCCTAGCTAGTATTTGGATGGAAGATCTCCAAGGAATATCAGGATCATGACGTGGAGGAGACGGGCAATGAGAATCCACCTCTCAATTTTTCTTGCCTTGAAAACCCTAGGGCACAGGTGTCAAACTTGCGGCCCTCCAGATGTTATGGATTATGGTTCCCATCATCCCCTGTAGTCCATAACATCTGGAGGGCAGCGAGTTTGACACCTATGCCCTAGGGAGTCTCCATAGATCAGCTGTGACTTGATGGCATTGTGTGTGTGTGTGTTAAGTGCCATCAAGTTGCTTCCAACTCACGGCAACCCTATGAATCAATGTCCTCCACAAATCACTGTCCTCCAAAATGCCCTATTGTTAATCATCTTGCTCAGGTCTTGCAAACTGAGGCCCTTTCCACACGGCGGCGGCAGCAAACCCCCACCAGCAAAATGTATGCGATGCAGCAGCGCTGGCTGTGCGAACCCCTCCCCAGGGATGCAGTTTTTAGCATCCCTAGGTCGCTGTTATCTACCTGTGTAAAAACAGACTGAGTGTGTGTGAGTGTGTGTGTGTGTACACACTCTCTCTTATTTATTTATTTATTTATCTAATTAATTAATTAATTAGACTTTTATACCGCCCCATCCCTGAGGGGCTCCGGGTGATGTACAGCATAAAATCTCAATACAATCTCAATACAAGTATACAATCTCAATAAAATCTCAATACAAGTATAAATATAATTAAAACCTTTGAAAAACAGCAGCAAAAAAAAAACAAGAGGCGTCCGACAAACCCTAATTTTAAATCCTCCCCAGGAGGCAGGGAGCGGCGAGTCCCATTAGGTGGAAAGAGCCTAGATATTAAGAGATATTAATTTATTTTATTTTTTAAAAAAATATTGAAATGAATTAATGTTTGATGTCCCTGCTTTGGAAACCCTATTTGGGTGGAAATGTAACACAGAAGTGTTTTAAATAAATAAATGAAATACTAGACTCATACCTTTGGTGTTGATGGATGCCAAAGAAAAGGATGCGAGGGACACATGTGCAAAATCTGGCTATTCTATGACTATGTATCCAAGCATTTAGAAAAGTTCTCCGGTAATAGTAATTGGCTCTGACAAAACAAGAAAAGAAGGGAGACGTGCTGATCAAAAGAGGGGAGAAAGTGAGATTGGCAGGTTGAAGCACACTAATTAATACATCCCTATATTTCTGATAGCCCATGGAGCCTTCTTTGAAACAAGAAGATTGTAACTGCCTTTTTCTTCTTTTGACACATCTTAATATATTATCACTTTTTATCTCTTACATTGTGAACTGCAAAAGTTTGGAGAAATCTGAACATCTGTTGTTTGATTAGTTTCTTTTTTCTCTCTCCCTACTTGTTATTTCTGAAACAAGTGTCAAAAATAAGAGTGGTGATAGCACCTTTCAGATATCTCTTGAATTTAAGGTATCGCACAATCCTGGGGTTAATCTTCCAAAAGAACATATGGATAACAACTAGCAGTACACCTGCATTAGCTAAACCATCTATGTAAATTAGAGTGGGCTGTAGAAGGTTTTCAGTAACTTGAGTTAAAATGACAAAGTATATAGGACCCTAAGAATCTTTGAATTTTTTAACTCCTCCCCTAGTACACTTTATTGAAGATACAGTCAGAAAAAAATGAATCTAGCTGAATCTCTAGACAAATAAGTCACATTATAAAACACAAGAGTCACTGGAAAAGACAATAATGCTAGGAAAAGTTGAAAGCAGCAGGATAAGCGGAAGCCCCAAGATGAGATGGAGTGACTCAATAAAGGAACCAATGGCTGCCAATGATAAAATGTTCTGGAGGTCATTAATTTATAGGGTTGCAATAAGTCAGAAGCCTCTTGACTGCATATAGCAGACACAGATCAATCTATAAGCTGATATAACAAAAACAATACTTTCCACGTAAATAGCATCTGTGCTCATATGCATATCTGATTTAGGTTGAATTTACTGGTTCATCTAATGATACATGTGCCAAAGCAGCTTTCATGAGTACCGGTATATGTTCTTGGCTGGATCAGATGAAAAAGCACAGTTTATGGGAATTACTAGTTATTTCTTCTTCTTTTGGGGTGATAGGATATAACTGTAACAGAATAAAGGGACAACTATCTCAGATCCAACTGGAATTCTCTTGCCAAGTAAATAAGCAGCAGAAAAAACTGTTGAGTGAAAAGCAAATAACAGGTGAACTAGAGCTTGAAAAAGAATTTGTTGACAGTTCATGAAACTATATCCTAGTTGGTGAAGACCTTTTTGATATTGAACAGAACCACAGAGAAGTATTAGTAGAAAGGAAGATTGATATATCAATATTTCAAGATCTGTTGAACACACCCTTGAAGAAAGATGAAGATTTCTTTGAAAACTTCAGGATTCATCTTAGAGGAAAGCCATCTGTAAAAATAAAAGGTTATCTGTCAAAAAAATTGCAAGAAAATCGACGAACTCTTTTGAAACTTTAAGAACAAATTCCAGTGGGGAGGGATATTTTATAGATAATTAACTTAGACGATTGCAAGAAAAAGGTGAGAAGTCTGTCTTATTTTTTTTATTTAAAATTTTTAGATATTAATCTATAATAGTGCTATATAATCTCAATATGAACTAATAATGTGAGTAGGATGGTCTGCTACCTATCCCTTTTCTTCTTCCCTTCCCTTTATATTATTTAGAATGGTACTTGCAATTATTTAAGTTTATTTTTTACTAATATGATTTCGATGTATAAGAGCACAAATTAAGGTATACCTTTCTAACATATATAAGTTCTGGTTGTGGTGGGTTTTCTGGGCTGTGTGGCCATGGTCTGGTAGGTCTTATTCCTAATGTTTCGCCTGCATCTGTGGCTGGCATCTTCAGAGGTGTATCACAGAGGGAAGTCTGTTACATGCTGTGTCCAGTGAGAAAGGAATATTTAGTGAGGTATATATTGTCCATGCCCCAGGGTGGGAATCAATCAGTAAATGTTTGGGTGGATCTTTCTATGCAAAGGTGAGATTGACTGCATTGTAATGATGGTGGGGTTTTCCAGTCCAGGGAGTGATTCACATTTGCATTCCCAGCAGCAACAACAGTCTTAGTGAATGCAAACCCTGTGTCTGGGTGGAGTCCATTGTCCATGAACCTAGCATGCCCTTGACCTTTGATTCTGGGGGTTTTAATTACGGTTTTGTAATTTTTTGTTTTGTTAATTCTCAGAGTTTCTTCTTCTTCTTCTTCTTCTTCTTCTTCTTCTTCTTCTTCTTCTTCTTCTTCTTCTTCTTCTTCTTCTTCTTATTATTATTATTATTATTATTATTATTATTATTATTATTATTATTATTTTATTATTATTATTATTATTATTATTATTATTATTATTAGGCTTGATAGACTGCCCAACCCCCAAAGGGCTCTGGGCGGTGTACAATGAGATATAAAACAAATATAATATAAGATCTCATAAATACAATAGCGATAAAACATTAAAATTCATTAAAATACATTATAGCAGCAATTCCAAAAATTACAGATAAAAATACATGCACAGATGCATGCACAGATGGCAGCCCACCCAAAGGCCAGGAGGACCAGCATTGCCCCAAAATAGATGGAATCAGCAATCAGGCAATGCTGAAGATGGCAAAACTGTCATGGGGGCTTCGGGGGGGGGGGGCAAGGCAGTCTCTTGTCGGCATCCCCAAAGGCCCTGAGTAAAGGAATAACTCGGTCTTACAACAGGCCCTGTCCGAACTTCGCCAAAGGTCCCTATGGAGACGGACCAGCAGATGGTAAAAAAGAACACATTCCACCAGGACTTGTTGAAGTTTTCTTGGTGTTTGTGGATTTCACAATACATATGTATTGCCTTTGACAATACATATATAAGTTCAATATTAATTTATGTACTAATATATGTATCAATTGTATTACATGTAATTGATGCTTTTTATACCGAAATGTGAAAGAGTTCCTATTTAAGAGAATAGGAAAGTTTAAATGCGAGAACACCTTTGTATGGCAAAATTAACTGAACAGAAGTCCAGAACATGAACTGAAACTAATGAGGAGTTTCATCTCAAATATTATAACATTTATAGTAGTGCTGAATTTATGTTTTACTAAAATGATCCAAGAGTTTAAATCAATATATATCTTTTTAACAAGCATGCTAGCATAAAGTGATGGTCAAATCAATATACTTTAGGTTTTTCTTCTTTTTTCTTATATTTGGAATTATAATTAGTAATTTTTTCAGTTTCAATTTGTTAATGCAGACCCCTTTATTATTATTATTTCCCTTTTTTTCTGTACTAAGTTTTAACTCTGTGGAAAAATAATAAAATACATTTGAAAAATCTTACAAACTCCTTCCCTTCCCCTCCCCACAACAGTTGTGATGCAGGTGGGGCTGAGAGAGTTCTGAGACAACTGTGATAAGCCCAAGGTCACCCAGATTAGAATCTGCCACTCTCAACCACAACACATCTGAATATGCCTTCCACTAAAAGTAATGGAGTGTTGACAGATTGCATCTGTACTTAGATGGACATTGGGGGGGGAGGGTGTCAGGCAAATTTATGAATGTATGGATATTAATTTTATTTCATTTCCTTTAACTTTTGTACATGGTCAAGAATGCAACTGTAATCCTGCACATTTCCCATGTTTATTCATTTTGTGTTTGCCACTTGAATTCCATTTTAACATTAGGCACCATGTTCTCTGTGGCCACCATGGTCATTACTTATATATCCATTTATAAACCATTTTTTAGCATGTGTATGTGACTGATGCAAAAAAAAAAACACAGCGATTGTCTCCTGAATTTCACAAATACGATCTGGAAAAAGAGACCACTCCAGCTTCATTGTATGCAGAGACAATCAAAGGCCCTTTCCGCACAGGCGGATTATGGTGCCCTGGGGACAGCAAAAACGCTGTTCCCAGGGAGCCATTCGCACAGGGGGCGCAGCTGCTTCGCAGCCGCACTGCCCTCGCCCCGCCCAAGCGGCGCGAAGCCACCGTTTCCCAACCTCGCTTGGGAAGCGAGGTTTATGGGAAACGGCAGCTTGGAGCTGCTGCCCTAACCCTAACCCTTCCCCCCCTTCTGCCCTCTACCTACCATGGCTGTGGCCGTCCGGCACGTCGCCAAGGCCTGGGGACACGCCCCCCTGCCCTGCGACGCCGGAGCACTCGCGCAGGGCAAGGGGGCGTGTCCCCAGGCCTCGGCGACGCACCAGACAGTCACGGAAATGGTAGGTCTTCGCAGCCTGCACCTGCATGCATTCATTTCCCACCCAAGGACTGGCGCAGTGGCTGCATCCTTGCCACAGCCCCGCCCAGGAATGCCCCACCCCTGGAATGCCCAGCCATGCCCCCATCGTGCCCCGCCCAGCCCCATTGGCATTATGCCACAGTTTGAATCCCACAACCATAAGAACCTGTTACTAAAATTTTTGGATCCCACCACTTGTTGTGTACCCTAGACTTCGAAGATTTTCCCTCCCTCAAATTAAAAAAAAATGATGAAAATAAACAAGTGAGCAGATGGAGCAAGCACCAATGAGAAAGTGCAGGGACTGCTTGGCAGCATGGGAAATGTTTTTAAAAGATCCTTACAGCAAGTAAAAATGCTTCCACAAAAGTTTTCACTAAAGTGAAACCATTTTTTTTTAAAAAGAGGATTCATTTAAAAAAAATGTCAGGCTGAAAATAAAACTTTTTTTTAGAAATCATGTGAAACTCAACCAAGGAAACGTTTTGTTTCCCACCTCAAAACATTTTATTTTGGTTGTGCAGAAAAAGCTATTAAATGCCATATCAAACAACCCTACCATCTGGAAAATGAGACAGCAGAGAGAAGAGTTCTAGCCTACCTTTCTCCCTGACATCTGTGTCTTCTAACTGCTGGGATTTTTCTATAGGAGAGCATTCATCATGTGACACCTCCCCCGCAGTTTGACCCAAACACCAGGCAACCCCCATCAGTGAAAACGAGGCTGTCACATCCCATTTCAGACACGGATAAAGGAGCTCCGTTTTTGCTCAGCCTTGAACTGTGGTAGTCATCGGTGCCAGTTTAAATTTTCTGGTTACTCCTTCTCCTTAGCTGTTAATAAATTCCCTTATCAAAGCTGAAAGTATTTGCACATCTTGTAGAATTCTTCGACACCAAATCTATCCCTGAGGTATTTCTGAATTAATTTTAATAGATTTTTGTGCCGGAGAAATCATTCTACATTTCAGCGGAGAGCATCAAATGACAACGCTGCATACAGAGATTTTTTTTTTTAATATTCTCTCCAGGTACGTCCCTGTCATTACTAAGACTCCTTGCTCTACAAGGGTTCCTGCTAGGGAAAAGGTGTCGCTATAGCTTCAGGCTAATAGTAACTGCCAAGGCTGATTTTATGCCTTTCCATTTGCATCTGTCCCGCAGAACGCTCTCTCTCCCCCATCGCATCTTTGGGGGCTTCTAATCACTACCACTCATCAACACCAAAAATACATCTCTTCACCTGACAGAGCTGAAACAGAAAAGAAATCCTCTGGGCACGATGAGAAATTCAGAGGCATGCACTATTCCGGTGCTGACATTTCAGGCTTACCACTGATGGTGGATGGACAAAAGCACAGCGAGGAACTCAGCGGCGGGCCCCTCCTCCTGCTCTTCACTATCTCCTACATCCATGTGAATTTTTTTTCCTGTGAAAGTTTAGAAGGGATTTTTTTTCATGTAATAGTATTTATGAGACATAAAAGCTGAAGGAGGAGGGGGAATAGCAGAGCTAGAGTCATGTAGTTCTTCATGTGGCTCATCAGTGCCAATCAGTATGTGACATTTAGTGATTGGGGCGCTTCCCCGCTGGACAGATTGTAACTGGACCGCCAATTGCGAGGGGCATTTGCAAACATTTGGTGGGGGAGAGAAATGGTCAAGAGCTTTAGATTGGCTCATTTTGATTTTCTTACAGGTGTGTTTGCTCATTTGGTTAATAAAGGAAGTCAGGGCCTTCAGCTCGAAGGCCTCGGCAACGCTGTCAATGAAAAGACATTTTGAATGTCAATAATTCATGAGGTCATCCTACAATGGAAACAACTGGATGACCCACAACATGCATGCACGTACACACACACACACACACGCACACACACGCACAGTGGTGGGATCCAAAAATTTTAGTAACAGGTTCCCATGGTGGTGGGATTCAAACTGTGGCGTAGCGCCAATGGGGCTGGGTGGGGCACGACAGGGGCGTGGCATTCCTGAACGGGGCTGTGGCAAGGACATAGCCGCTGTGCCGGTCCTTGGGCGGGAAACGAATGCACGCAGGCGCAGGCTGCCACGCACACTGGTGCACCTCCTGCTAGACTGCTTCAAGTTCTGCACGCTACTGCTGAGAGGAGGGGCATAACTAAGGCAAAAATCATGTGGCAAAATCACCAATTAGTAGCCCCCTCTCGGCACACACAAATAATTAGTAACCTACTCTCGGGAACCTGCTGGATCCCACCTCTGCACATGTACTTGTGCACTTCTGCTTGAAAATTGTAGTGCAGGAGTGAGGGGCAAATCTATGACCTGGGTAGCCCCAGGCTAGCTTGATTTCATCAGATATCAAAAGCCAAGCAGAGTTGACTGTGGCTAGTATTTGGAGGGAGACCTGCAAGGAAGCCCATGGCCACGATGCACAGGCAGGCAATAGCAAACCACTTCTCAGCATCTCTTGCTTTGAAATGCCCACTCAAGGTTGCCACAAGCTATTTCTTGGTGGCAAAGAAAGTGAGGAGAAAACAGTACGATGCAAAGACTGCGAATGCTAAAACCAACAGAGTGCATAACCAACACGTTTCTTGTCCCAGTTTCTCCAGCAAGGTTCACTGGGCAGTGGGATTCTTTTCTCTTTTTTTTAAAGATTACATTGCTGGAGAAGCTACAGGCTGTTTTGTCGTTCAGGAAGAAAGTTGTAATTTTTGCCAAAACAGTTCTGCTGAAATTCATTTGTGTCTGGGTGAATTGCCTAATGAGTATTTGACTACTGGGTTCATTGTCATGTAAATTATACTCCCATTTATGAACAGTTCGAGTCCATTGCGGCAAATAGGGTACCTTGCATGCAGACCAAGCAAGCAATTAAAGTGATCAGCCGCTAAGTTCCAACAGCAGCTCCCATTTTCAGCAACATTGTCTGATGAATCAGGCAGACTGCACAAGTGCAAAAAAGGGCATATAAATTTGAACCAGATCTAGGTTGTTGTTGTTGTGGAATGATAATTTCTGGTAGAGGTTGTTCCTCATCAGAATAAGTATTTGAACTTTGGCTTACACTACTTGCTTTCCTGCTGATCACATACAGTTCCTTCCGTTCTTAGGTCATGTGAGTTGACTCACGCACAGGAACTGTGATATTTGTTAACATTCTTTTGCTGACACTTTACCTGTTGGTAGTTACTAGAATGCCTGGGATAATGCCTCAGCTTGGTATAAGAATAACATGGAATTTTGGAATTCAATGAGAACTCAGAGGTTTGACAGGTAACATGTCTAAAGCATCTTGTGTGTGTGTGTGTGTGAGTAAAGTGCCATTAATTGTCACATCCAACTTATGGTGACACAGCAAGGGGTTTTCAAAACAAGTGAGAAGCAGAGGTGGTTTCTCATTGCCTGCCTCTGCAAAGTCTTCCTTAGTGTCTCCCTTCCAAATACTGACCCTAGTCAGCTTCCAAGATTTGACAAGATTGGGCTATGCCATGTTCCATTCCATTCCAAACTTTTTTGTTAGGAGAGCACAATGTCTCAGGGAGAATCCTCACAAAGTTTCTCAAGGAAGTTCTTTAATCTAAAATGAAATTTGAGGACTTTCAAACAATTATTGGGATTGTCTCCACCCCAATGCATTGTGCTTGAGTAGCAGTGGGAGGTCTGAAAGTTCTGTCCATGGTGCTGATTTGGAGGAGGTGAACAACAGATGCAACTAAGAGTGATGCTAATTTGTGAGCAAGCAGCAAATTTGAACTGCACTGTTAGAACTAAGGAAGCAGGTTAAATGTACCCATGACTCCAGTTTAAAAAACAGAAGGTTTTCTTTACAGATATATTTAACCAGTTTCCTGCATCTGCATAAAGAATTTTGTCAGGATATGACTTTTTTCAATAGTTGGATTAGGGCTAAAGTCATCATTGGGTTCCATGAACTCTGGCCTAACTGGCTTCTTAATGATTATCAGTGGCAACCTATGCAGATTCCCCATTGTGCTCTCTCATCCGAGACCACAAGAAGTGGCCAATAACATCCATTCTCAGTCCATTCTAGAATGCCACTTCACCAGTGGTGTAGTGGTTAAGGGTGGCGTATTCTAATCTAAAGAACTGGGTTTATTCTCCATTCCTCACTTGAGAGGCAAACTCCAGGTTTGATGCCTATATATGAAGCCTAGTGGGTGATTTCAAGCTAGCCACAGTTCTCTCTGAACTCTCTCAGCCCCACCTATCTCACAAGGTATATGTTGTGGGGAGAAGAAGGGAAGGAGTTTGTAAGCTGTTGTGATACTCCTTACAGTTGAGAACAGTGGCGTATAAATCCTAACTCTTCTTGTTCTTCCCCTCTGTTTGAGCCACAATGCAGCATAGTGGTTCTTCTTCTTCTTCTTCTTCTTCTTCTTCTTCTTCTTCTTCTTCTTCTTCTTCTTCTTCTTCTTCTTCTTCTTCTTCTTCTTCTTCTTCTTCTTCTTCTTCTTCTTCTTCTTCTTCTTCTTCTTCTTCTTCTTCTTCTTCTTCTTCTTCTTCTTCTTCTTCTTCTTCTTCTTCTTCTTCTTCTTCTTCTTCTTCTATACATTCCAAGAATTATTGTGAAGTTGATTCAGACTTTGGCAATCCACTCCTGTAGTGTGATGGGACACAATATATTCCACCCCATTGCATACAAGTCCCTGAACTAAGCATTCTCACATAGAATGGGATAGATTGTGAGCTGACTGCCAAGGTCTGTCAAGGCCAGAACTGTCTAATCAGTCTGAAGTCTTTGACATCATTTCCAAATGATCTCCCAAACTGAAGATAACAAGGATTGAACCAGGAACTTTCTGTGTCTAAAGCAGGTCCTTTACTTGCTGAGTCATGGCCCCTCTCCTTGTTTTCAAGTGGCAACGTGATCTTCCCTTTTCCCTTGTGGTTCCTAAGAAGTGCAAAAAAGCATGTGAAGCACAATATACCATTTTTAACCAAATCTGATCTAGTAAAGATACCATGAAGCTCCCATCCCATAAAGCTTTGCTACAAGTGTTTCTGCTGCACAAGAAATAGCTTCAAAAGTTCAGTTAAGGGAATGACATACATTTGCAAAACAGTTGCCGTGCCTGACATAAACACTGCAAATGAAGGCAAGATATATTAGGGGGAACGTATACAATTTTAGCATTGAATGAACATTAAATCTGGTCAGGAAGTTCAGGGCTGGCATATCATGTTAAAAAGTTACAAGGGAAGATCTGATTAATCTTCTCACAATAAACTGGCAAAGCGTGAATTAAATTTCACATAATAAAAAAAACATTAACGTATTAACACAATTTAAAACGACTGATGTGTTTGAGGTAGTAAAATATAAAACCATCTGGATGACATCTATGTCATACAAATTATGAAAACTATGCTTAGGTTCAAAGAGGAAGAGTATATCTTGCACCGCATAGATTAGCAAATGAGAATTACTTGTAAAAGTATTTTTTTAAAAAAAACCTCAAGAAAGATTTTTTAAAAATTAAAAATGAAATGAAATGCACAAGTTTACACCTGTATACCTCGCCTTTCTCCCCAACTAGAACACAAAATGGTTCCCCATTTTATCTTCATAACAACCCTGGGAGGTAGGCTAGGTTGAGAATGCGTGGCGAACACAAGTGTTGCCCAAATTAGTCTGGTCTGTTTCCATTTAGTTTGGGGAATTTGTGGGAAACAGACCTCATAATGCAAAAGGCTGGGTGGGGATCTCCACTTATGTTTTACAGAGGTCTTTCCCCTTAGAAAGCCATAAAAAACCAGAATTTAAGGAAATTTACAATTTTATTAAAGAACCAAAAATAATTTTTAAAAATACATTGGCGGCTTTTTCTGCACCAAAGGATGGCGGCTTTTTCTGCACAGTTTGCATCAGCATGCCCAATTCCAGTTAGGAAAACAGGAGGAATTGCAAAAGTAGACTAGAAGAGTTTGGATTTATTCTCCACCCTCCTCTCCTGTAAGTAGTCACAAAGCCGCTTACAAACTCTTTCCCTTCCTCTCCCCACAACATACACCTTGTAAGGTATATGGGATTGAGAGAGCTTGTAGAGAACTGTGACAAGCCCAAGATCACCCAGCGGGCTTCAGGTGTAGGTGCAGGGAAAACAAACTTGGTTTACCAGATTAGACTTTGCCACTCATGTGGAGGAGTGGGGAATGAAACCCAGTTCTCCCGATTAAAGTTCACCACTCTTAACTGCTATGCCACGCTGGCCTTTGCCTAAATGGAATAACATAAAGACATGAAGACACAATAAGAAAACTGGCATGGATTTGAAATAGCATATCTTCAAAAACAGCTTCTCAAAAATAAAAGAGGGAAAACTATACATTGCTGGAATCAGCAGGATGAGCAGAGTACAACCAGTGGTGGGATCCAAATAATTTAACAACCAGTTCCAGTGGTGGGATTCAAATAATGTAACAACTGGTTGTTTACAAGGACTATTTTAACAACCGGTTCTGCCAAAGTGATGCGAACCGGCTGAATCCCACCACTGAGTACAACCATAAACTTTTCAGGCTGAAAAGGGGCCCAGCAGTGGAGCCTGCCGAGCAAACGCCCTTGGAAAACCATTGGCAAATAGCTGCAGGCAAGGAGAATCTCTGCACCACCATAAAATGTCGGGCATGACTGACGGAAAAAACTCACCAGACAACTTTAACGGTTGGGCGAGAAAAATAAGATATCTCCTCAGCTCTTGAGCTCCACCTAGCAAGAGAAGATGACTTATAGATGACTTTTTGGGGGGGAGGGGTCAGCATTTTTCCATCCTCAAAATAGGGAGGCTTCAGCTTAAAAAAGGGGCATCTTGAGGACGTCTTAGGGCAAAAGCTGCATGTTGTTCCTCCCCAAGACTTTTTAGACGTCTTATTTGTGCTGTGCAGAACTGCGTATCAACCGTAAGAAGTTGCTCCAGCTGGCTACTGCTGTCCATTAACTGACAAACAGAATTTCTCTGACTGATGGATTTCAGAAATGACTGTGAAATTTTGTATGGTGACACCTGGCATGAATTTGGCTGTTAGAGGAAAATCCCTGGAAGTCGAAATAGGGAGCAGCTTGAAGAACTACAGTCCTCACTGTCACAAGCTGAGTTCATCCTCATTATCCACTAATGCTGAAAGAAACTGAAGGGAAAATGGAGAGAGAGAGAGAGAGAGAGAGAGAGAGAGAGAGAGAGAGAGAGAGAGAGAAGGGTTGGAGAAACTATCTCTGTGATGTTAAAAACATCATAAAAGAGGAAAACCGAATGATGACGGTTGAATGAATGTCGATGTGAATTACATAAACATATGGCAATTGAAAACAGTGCAATGAATACTCAAGGACAATATACAGATGCCATCTCATGTATTGATAAATCATACAAGCATTTTTGCTCCTATTCAAAGGGAGGGCAATGATAAAGAGGTTGTCATGTCCTGAGCAGAACTAGACTGCTTGCCTGTTCACTTCCGGGTCGAATCAGAGTGTTGTTGTTGTTGTTGTTGTTGTTGTTGTTTAAAAAGAGAGAAATTAAAGGCATACACAGCCTGGATCCAGCATATTTTAGGGAAAACCTCGTTTCGTACAATGGGTTGAATCCAGACTATGTCTTCCAATGACAGGACATAATTTCTTGCTTCCACCCTCCCCCCCTTCCACTACAACTCATGAGCACCATGAAATGCTTCTTTTAGTGGACAGGGGACCTTAATGAACAATGCAAATGAGCTTGCAGTGGGAGGGGGAATCAGTGGGAACTGCCACCGTCCCCCTCCCATTGACACTGCCTCCCTCCCATTCTCTCCTGTTGCCTGCTGACTGTCTTCTTGATGCACTCTGTATTGAGTTTGGTAGATGTCTGCGTCTGTCGGATCCCCTCGCCATTTGCCATAGACACCTTCATGATGGTGACAAAAAAGCAGCTAAACTGGATCGGACTAATGATCTGTCTAGTACGGCATCCTGTTTCACACGGTAGCCAAAATATGCCCTCAGAAGGTCTAGAAACTGAGTACGGAGACCAACGCCCCCTCCTTCTGTTACCCCAACCATTGCAGGTTTCCTGCCTTTATACATGGTGGTTTGATTTATTCACCATGGCTAATAGCCACTTATGGTCCTTTCCTGTGTGATTCCCTTGTAAAGCCATCCATGCTCATAAAGGAACATATCAGGAATTTATCCAAGTCAACAAGGTACTTATGCTCCTCCATTTCTAATACAGAAAACCAGTCAGGCGCTTCTAGTTTCAGGATACCATTTCCTTCTTGTTTGCATGAGATCAGGGGAGTAGCCCAAGCCCACATGCTCCATCATAAAAAGTAACTTAACTTTCTCCAAGTATGAAATTAGATAGCTTTGAACATTTTGATTACTGTACCATTGTCCGAGACTTGATGGCTGATTGAATGAATGATTGATTGACTGATCCCTCAATCCAACCATCCATAGATGCCTCCCTCGCTCCATTCATCCATAATTTTCCACAGCTTTACTTAAGATCTGGGTGAGGCAATGTAGTACTACCACAAACCTGGAAAGAAAACTGAGCCTGCAAATAGGACTCAAATCAGATCTTGGAACTGGACTATGCAACACATCAAGTGGGGTCATTTGCTACCTGGTGCATACCTGTCCACATTTACCTCCCAATTTTCCTTCAATAGGCTCAGGGTGGCTTACATAGGCCTTTTCTTGTTTTTTTCAACACAGCATTCCTATGAGGTAGGTTATTGAGAGGCAGCAATTAGCACAAGGTAAACCAGCAAGCTTTGTGGCAGAGTGTGGATTTGAACCAGGGTTACCCAGTTCTTAGTCAGACACCATAACCGTAACTTTTTTTGCCTTCCAGTCAAGTCCACTTGCAATCCTCATGTTCTGTAATTGGCTATCAAACCTGGTTCCTCCAGATTAGAATGTACCTGTTCTTAACCACTACGCCACATTGAAAGTGATGCTGTTTCAGGGTGGGGGATAATCCACCCCAAAACAGCATCACTTTCAATGTTGTTTAACTAGGGACCCCAGATTCTCCCTTTAAGGTGGATTTAAAAGGAGAATTTGGGCTCTCTAGTTTAAACACCATTGAAAGTGATGCTGTTTGGGGTGGATTCCAGCATTACAGTGGCTGCCGGGGGGGGGGGGGGCAAAACTCAGATTTTGCACCGGGCTCCATTTTCCCTCTATACCTCTGCCCAGATTGGCGGGCAGAAGGAACTGCCGGCTGCCGGCTGGGAGCCCAGCTGGTGGGGGGCAGGGGAGGGCAGGGCAGGGGAGTCTGTCATCCCCGACCTTGGAGAACTGCTTTTATAAGCGCTAGGCCAGAGGCAGGGCTTGGGGAGGCATGGCCATGCCCTAGGGGCAGGTGGTGGTGTGCCCCCCCGAACCCTCCCCCCATAAAAAATCTATACCTACGTCCCTGGCCAATAGGGTCTGTGGCGTACAGGCTTGGATCCAGTCCTGAGGCCCAGACTGGGGGAAGGACAGAGAGAGGTGGGAAGAGGGGACGATAAAAGGTGGCAGGATGGTGGCTGATGAGGAGGCTGATGTTGGAGGTCCCTAGAGTTGGGGAACCTATGCCAGAAGAGAAAGGCGGCACTTAGGGTCCTCCTCTCTCACTTCTGAGGCCTACACAATCCCTGAGAAACTTGCAGAGGAAGCAGGGATGGCAAAGTAGTGAGAGTGGACAGCAATGTGGTGGCCCTAGATCTAGGGGGCACCACACAGATGGACATGGAAGGGGAAAAATAAAGACAGTACATGTATGGATACCACCCTCATTCCAACATCCTCAATGAACTTCATAACCGACTGAGAATGTGACCTTTGATTTTCCCACACCCTGACATTTGCGCCACACTGGCTGAGAAATTGAGTGTTTGAAATCATAAACAGCTCTGGCATCTTTTCGCATTTAAAACAAAGAAAGCAACTTTGAAATCCAATTTGACCCCCAGATCAACTGCTTAGGCGAGATAGGAAGGGTGTTAGGAAAGATGACAAGAAATATATATCACAATATTTTCCCTGTCACCGCTCAGCCCACAGCCCTCCCGTTTCCGACCTAATGCTTATATCTAGCCGACATCATAATGACATAGAAAGTGATGTTTAAATGAGACTTGAGGGTAATGTATACAAGACACCCTGGCACATATACAAACATGACAGCCAATTTAGCCAAAATAAAAATATTACGAGTGCCTGTGTAAAGTTGTAAGATGTTACACTGAAGTCTGACTGGAACAAGGAATATCAGTCGATGTCCAGAATGAAGTCACTCCGACTACCGCGCTGCTGTGAGGCAGCAAGCTGTAACTGGACTGAATTTTTCAATTAAATGATTGCTGGAGAGACAACTGAGAAGAGAACATAAGAACTCATCGGGGAGTGAAAGAGGCCATCCGTTCCTTCCAAGTTCATCCATTCTTAGTACTCCGCTTCCCCACGGAAGGCATCTCATTTTTCTCATATGACCTCTGTGTTTTTGCCTCAGCAACTTTGCCTGACAGCCTGTTTCACACATTTATCACTCTTGGCATGAAAAAAAAAACTGGTCCCTGACACCTGTTTTGAATATGAGTGTGCAGGTATAGTGCCTTTCAAGCGGAGCCAGAGAAAGAAAAGCTGTAAGATGAATTGTATTTATGCCGTTTAGTTAACGTGCAGACCATTTTTATCGCAGGTAAAATCCTTGAACCTTTACTTAATCATCCAAGTGGCATGCGTGAATATTTGACACATGTCAAAAGGTGTTGGCTGTGGGGGGTATTAGTGAGCTGTGAGCCCAAAACCTTACATTATACATCAGCCAGCATAGCATGGTGCTCCTCTATGGATACTCACCACATGACTTTGGGTCTGACACAGCATCTCAGACGAATGGACTTCGCAAGGTTGTTGTGGGAAAAGGGAAAGACACTGCGATAAATTGCTTTGGGTCCCAATTGGGAATGAAAGCAAAATAGTAATTAAAGCAGTTGGGAATGAAAGCAAGATAGCAAGATAGCAACCCCATGCCCAGAAAGGGAAAGACACTGCGATAAATTGCTTTGGGTCCCAATTGGGAATGAAAGCAAGATAGCAATTATTTTAAAACAAACAAACATACATAGATGACTCTAGGCAAGTCATTCTCTTCCTACCTCTTCTCTCATCTGCAATGTGCACCTTACAGTCTACCTTACCGGGCTGTTGTAATGATCCCTACCATACTCTGGGGAAACAGCAGCATAAATATGTGCATTATTTCCATGTTAATCACAATCATTTGTTATTTGAGCAAGGACATTCCTGACGGAGATGTTTTTCTTTCCAGCCCTGTATATTCTGCAGTGTTGCAGTGGGTGATGGATGTCACTCACAGCATACTTTGAAGGGGACTATTTCACACAGGCCCCTGGTGTGCACAGGAGATATTAATGGCTGTAGATTACCTGCCCACTTGTTTTCAGGTGATACCTTAAGTTGATCGTCTGCCCGTGTAACCCCCATGCCCAGAATGGGTTGACCCAGAAAGGGGTGGAGACTCAAAGCAGCAGAAGGCTGCAGAGCTCATGTAGTTTGGAGGAGACAAGGCTGCCAGACTTGGACCTTGATTTGTATAAGCCCTTAACACCTTGTTAAGGGTTTCTTTTTGTGGTTATAATGGGTGAGAGTTCTCCTGGAAATCTTCATCATGTTAAATCCTGTTCACCAAGCCCTTGGAGTCTTCAGGAGCCAACCCACTTGCAGGAAGAATTGGACTTGGCAATGGTCAGAAGACTGTAACTAGAAGGACTTGAAATGAAACCTGAACAGGACCTTGAAGTGTGATGTTAAATGTTGATGTTTGATGTTAAGAAAGTAAACCATTTTGGTTTTTTTTTAATTTGCTGTTGCAAACTCATTCCAAGTTCTGCCTCACAGAACCCACAAGCTGAGGTTACACCAGCACCTCACAGAACCCACAAGCTGAGGTTACACCAGCACCTCACAGAACCCACAAGCTGAGGTTACACCAGCACCTCACAGAACCCACAAGCTGGGGTTACACCAGCACCTCACAGAACCCACAAGCTGAGGAGTTACACCAGCACCTCACTGGAGGCCACTGGGGCTGGGGTTACACCGGCTCACAGAACCCACAAGCTGAGGTTACACCAGCACCTCACAGAACCCACAAGCTGAGGTTACACCAGCACCTCACAGAACCCACAAGCTGAGGTTACACCAGCACCTCACAGAACCCACAAGCTGAGGTTACACCAGCACCTCACAGAACCCACAAGCTGAGGTTACACCAGCACCTCACAGAACCCACAAGCTGAGGTTACACCAGCACCTCACAGAACCCACAAGCTGAGGTTACACCAGCACCTCACAGAACCCACAAGCTGAGGTTACACCAGCACCTCACAGAACCCACAAGCTGAGGTTACACCAGCACCTCACAGAACCCACAAGCTGAGGTTACACCAGCACCTCACAGAACCCACAAGCTGAGGTTACACCAGCACCTCACAGAACCCACAAGCTGAGGTTACACCAGCACCTCACAGAACCCACAAGCTGAGGTTACACCAGCACCTCACCACAGAACCCACAAGCTGAAGTTACACACCAGCACCTCACAGGAGAGATTCCCACAAGCTGAGGTTACACCAGCACCTCCACAGAACCCACAAGCTACGAGGGTTACACCAGCACCTCACTGGGAACCTTAGCAAGCTGAGGGATTACACCAGGCACCTCACCAGAACCCACAAGCTGAGGTTACATAGCCGAGATGTCTTGCTGCATTGTGCCAGGTTCCACACGGAGGCAAGAGCTCACCAACAACAGGTGTAGGGCACAACGCAAACTGTTTGGGAGTGGGGAATTCACACAGATCCCCCCCCCCCGAAAATGAGTTTGGCCCATTTTATTTTCCTCAGTGCAGGATGTTTGACAATTGCTAAAGCAGCAATGCTTCTGCAAAATCCCAGGTTGGAGTTGCCCCCGCACAAACAGCCCAGCAGGAGACATTTTATTTCCCTCCCTGCCACCACCCCGTCCACTGTCAGGAAGAATCCATCTGCCTGCCATTCTGTGCAGGTCGCCTAGAAGGTTGTGGACAGATTCTCTGGTCGAATCCCCACTACCATCTTAGCCAGGTTTCAGAACACAAATTAACCAGGTTTGAGGGACGACCTCCCTGGTCGAACACAAATTAACCAGGTTTGAGGGACGACCCCCCTGGTCGAACACAAATTAACCAGGTTTGAGGGACGACCTCCCTGGTCGAATCCCCACTACCGTCTGGCTAAGACGGTAGTGGGGATTCGACCAGGGAGGTCGTCCCTCAAACCTGGTTAGTTTGTGTTCTGAAACCTGGCTAAGATGGTAGTTCGGATTCGACCACTGAGGACCTTACAAGGTACAAAGTCCCCCAAGCATGTTTTCTCCCTGTGGCAGCAAATATGACCGGTCCACAGCAACATGTTCGTTATTGCCCTGTCATTGCAGGGGGAGGGTCCCTCTTTTCTTGCTTTTAGCTTAGGACGTTAGCCTTTGCATGCTGCACATGCGCGGCCTAACGCCCAGAACGCAGCTGATCATATTGTGGGACGAAGGCTTTGGCTGCGAGGGTTCATTTTTGTATGCCTGTGCCTGTGTTGACTCAGCTGGCTTGCAGGCATAATACACCTTCTCAAGGCATCCACCTAGTGGTGGGATTCAAATGATTTAACAACCGGTTCCGAACTTCTGGTGGTGGGACTCAGTGGCAGGATTACAACCGGTTCTCCAAACTGGACAAAAAATTAGCTACCAGTTCTACCGAATAAGGCGAATAGGCTGAATCCCACCACTGCAATGATCCAGCCAAGCCCGCTCTAGGCTCACCAGTCCAGGCACCCTTCCTCTTGTGCTGTTCTGGGGCCAGCCAAGATAGCCACCCCACCCCTTTCCAGGGCCTGACGTAACCAAGTCACATTTATGTTGTGTCCAGCCCATGTAGGGATTCAACACTGCTCTCAGATCAGGCAAGGTGACCCACTGAATTTAGGCATATTGGTCAGTGGAGGAAAAGGTACTAACCAGGATTCCCCCAGAAATAGTGAGTGAACAGGGAAGAGCCCAGCACTAAATCTCCATCCTGCAGTGGGGCACGGGAAATGTGGTGTACAGAAGACCCAGTCCGTGGCAACACTTTTGTGGTGGGGCCCCAAGTCCTTCTGATTGAAGCACATGAACTTTCTTACTTCATTAGAAGTTCATTACAGTTGAAGATTGTTTTCTCACGTTGGCGAACCTTTTTGATGTTTTACTAGCACTTGCCTGTTCGTAGTGTTCTACTGGCACTTGTCTGGTTCTGCAACTTGTAGGGTTTCTTCGGAACCTTCTCAGCATGTTTATGTGTTTATTGCACTTTGTATCTGTTGCTGTTTGCTCTGTCTTTGTACCACTACTTTGTGCATGTTGTGCTCTTCTGGCTCTGACTTACTTAAAACACACTTGTTGTAGTTTTTCAGTAGCCTTTAGTGTGGTAATTTTTTGTTTGTTGGCTTTATTTGCAACACAATCTGGCCATTTCTGTACAGCCAGTTACAGTGTTGTGCTGTCGATGTTATTGGCAATGCTGCAGCAACGGAATGTTTTCCTGGCCAGGCACTTTGTGAATAGGTAGCACATTGGCTGAACCATGGCACTTCACACTGCTGCACTTTGCAAATGGTATTCTTTTTTCCCCAGGGTAGACATCATGGGCGTTAGGCACTAGGATTGACCAGTGTGGGCCACCATTGTTGGGGGCGGGCTCTGCAGCACTGATTCCTGGCGGGTGCTTTGCACGACACCAGCTGCAAAGTGCTGTTGTTGAAAAGACTTGCTTGTTGAGTGATTTTAGAATACACTGTTGTGGCCCCACTAAAGCGTTGCTGCGTCGCTGTAGCATCATTTCTGCAGTGGCAGCTGTGCAAAGTCTCCACCCATAACGCTGTTTTTACCATCGTTTTACCAGCTTTTTTTGCCCGTGCGGAAACAGCCTCTGTTTCATTTATGTTTATCTTTGGGTTATTATTAATCTTGCCGTAACTGCTTTACCTTCCTCTCAGAATTGCTGTGGATGCTTTTGCCAAAGAGGAGCTGCCAAAATTTCTCTTTCTGGGATACATTTCATGTTGGTTGTGCTGAACTGGGAGCCATCTTAGTAATATGAGCAACAGATGTCATTGCCTGTTGTGTGTTGTCTCGTGGGTTGCTTTTAAATGGGGAGGCACAGCCTCAGGGCAGCACCACAGCTTGTATACAGGGTTAAACTCAGTGGTGGGATTCAGCAGGTTCGCACCACTTCGGCAGAACCAGTTGTTAAAATGGTGCAGCAGTGGCGTAGGAGGTTAAGAGCTCGTGTATCTAATCTGGAGGAACCGGGTTTGATTCCAAGCTCTGCCACCTGAGCTGTGGAGGCTTATCTGGGGAATTCAGATTAGCCTGTACAATCCCACACATGCCAGCTGGGTGACCTTGGGCTAGTCACAGCTTCTCGGAGCTCTCTCAGCCCCACCTACCTCACAGGGTGTTTGTTGTGAGGGGGGAAGGGAAGGAGATTGTAAGCCCCTTTGAGTCTCCTTACAGGAGAGAAAGGGGGATATAAATCCAAACTCCTCCTCCTCCTTCCTTCTCCTCCTCCTTCCTTCTCCTCCTCTTCTTCTTTGTCTTCTTCCTCTTCTTCCTCCTCCTCCTCCTCCTTCCTCCTCTTCTTCTTTGTCTTCTTCTTCTTCTTCTTCTTCTTCTTCTTCTTCTTCTTCTTCTTCTTCTTCTTCTTCTTCTTCTTCTTCTTCTTCTTGTTAAACAACCAGTTGTTAAATTATTTGAATCCCACCAACGGAACCGGTTGTTAAATTATTTGACTCTCACCACTGGTTAAACTTCAGGATCCTGGGAGGGTGCGAGAGATGTGGATAAATTTGATGTTTTAAAATTCCCCTCAAGTTCCTGCCCAAGCACTTTTAAGTGTTAACTTGGGAAAAACATTAGAAACCTTTTTGAAGCAAAGTCAGCTTCACTTTCCTTCTTTCTCTTTTTTTTTCCTGAATGCTGAATCTTGTTACAGAGAACTTCAAATTTACCCCAATGGACCTTTTAGAGGGAGCAGAGTAGAACTTTTGAAGAAACACAGCACTGTTTATATTCTTTTTTTAAAAAAAAATCATCTCCTTCAGTAATTCCCAGGGACGTTCATCTGTGTTTTCTCTAATAGTCCACAATGTTTTTCAAGGGCAACTATTCATGGTTAAGGAATTCTCTGCCGCGTCCACAGATCTGACATGTTGGTAGGTGAGGTTGAGGAGCCGCTCGTTTCTGTTTGCCTCTCCTGAGCTTTCGTACTTCAGAAATTCTTCTTGGGGGCTAGCTGCACATAACCCAGTTTTGTTATGGGAAACACCAAATGCTGTTTTACTCCACGTTTTTGGGAACGGGAGCCCTTCTCGCACAAGCCAAGCCAAGCGGGAAAATAAATGCGGGGCTACTTGACATCATTTTAATTCCAGTTAAAAAAATGTTCACCCTGGTGGGCTATAACGAAATCCTAGCTCAAATCCATTAATAATCTAAATATTATTACAGTTCTTACATTGGACTAATACACAATAATTGCTTTTTTTTTCCTGAAGAAATGCTGAAAATTAGAAATGCCTTGAACTGTCAAAAATTCCCATTTGATTCATCTTTTTTCATTATGGAATTAAACCGATAAGTCTTTGTGTTCATACTATATTTGTTTTGTTTGTGTCAGTCTTTCCAAATTAATTTGTGCAATTGGTCAGCAGCATCCGGATCCCCCAATCAGCTTTGGCACTATTCCACCACCTCCAGGGGGCTTTCCGGTGGCTTGAGGAGCCAGGAAAAGCCACCCCCATCTCCCCGAACCACTGCCAGAAAGCCCTTCATAGGGCTTAATGGACTTGTGCCACCAAGTCCAGGTCACAGGCAGTGGCGCAACCAGCTATAAAACAGGGATGGAAGCCAATTAACATCCCATTTGAACCATGCCCCTCCCCCCTCCCAATGAAAATGTCCAACCAGGATGCCAGTGTAACCTCTATCTGTGGGTTCTGTGGGGCAGAACTTGGAAGGAGTTGCAAAGAACTAAATTTAAAACAAAATGGTTTACTTCCTTCACAAATAACACTTTTAACATAAAAGCGGCCGTGACTCACCGCGGTCGCCATTGCTGCTGGGGAAGGGACAGCCTCCTGTTGGTCGCCGGCGTCCCAGCAGCCTCGCAAGCTCCCTCCACTCGCGAGGCTTCTGTTCCTCTTGGGCGCCCAGCAGTGATGCTGGGCGCTCTGACGTCACTGGGAGGAGGGCCGGGGGGCCTATATTAGGCTGGGCCCGGGTTTGCCTCCCCCCACATTTGCCAGAGCACGCGAGTCTCCCACCCTCCCCTCCCTGTTTTGGCATTTGTTAATGCGTGTTTGTTTTGTCAAAGGATTGTCGGATTGCGCATGGGGGACTGATCTTTAGTTTGGGTCAGCGGGTGAAATACCCACTTTATTGGAACCTCCTTATGAGGTTTGGGGTGGAGCAAGCCAAGGGGTAACCTGCCCAGACGTGGGCTTTTATGGCTTGCGCCCCTGGCAGCAGTAGAGTCTTCAGGAAGTGGCAACCGCCCATCTGGAATCTCACAGCTGCTCCAGCGTGTGTTCATTTTTCATCAGCAGGTGTGCTGTAGAAAAATTTAGGTGTCTGGGGGACAGCACTTGGGCTGCCCAGCACACAGATCAGACCCCCATGCTGCTCCATACGCTTTGTTTTCCTTGAACCAATTTTTGTAAAATAAAATGGCTATGGCCAATTTTTTCCCACACAAGAAAGTATGTCGTACTCAATTTATTTTGTAAATCTAGGAGGGTTTTAGCTACTTCCCTCAAGCAGCAATAACATTTAACATTAACAATTTACAGTCCTTTTAGGCTGCATTTCAAGTCCTTATATTTACAGGCTACTGATAACGCCAACTCCAATTCTTCCTGCTGGTGGTTGGCTTATGAAGACTTTAGAGGCTTGGTGAACGGGATCCAAGATGATGAAGGTCCCCAAAAGAACTCCCATGAAGTACATACACAGAAAGCCCCGAAACAATAAATTCTAACATTTACAATATAGCAAAAATAAACAACTCCCTTCCCACTAGTTCCCAACAACTTTGCAATTACCTTAAACAAGGTGTTAAGAGCTTATAAAGAAATCAATCAAGGTCCCAGCCTGGTAGCCTGGCTTCCTCCAACTTCACCAGTTTTTGCAGCCTTCTGCTGCTTTGAGTCTCCACCCCTTTCTGGGTCAACCCATTCTGAACATAGGGGTTACACCAGCACATCTTTGAGGCAGACCAGACATTCAGCTTTCACCATCACAGAGTTGAAAGGCAGCCGGCAGCCAATGCCTCTGCCCCCTCTGCCGGCACAACCACCCCTTCTGTTAGCACATCCCTCCCCTGCTCCCTAAGGACATTCACCCCTCATCTGGATTTGGTTCTTAATGTTATTTTAATGGCTCATTTTAATGTCAGTATCAATGGTGTTTATGTGTTATCCAACTTGTATATAGTATAAAAATGTTGAAATGGTTTAAATGTAAAAAGTGAACTAAAAGGAAAAGAAATCAGAAGAACTGAAAAAAAATGGGTCCCCTGGAAAGAGCTTGACAACAGAGGAACACGAAAGGAGCAAAGAAAAACACAACACTGAAAATTATGACAATTTAATTATTGGATAGAACAGCAGCTATTTCCCTATGGTCCTTGCAAGTAAAATGTCAACATTCTAAAAAAACATTATTTTCGTTTGTTTGAAAAGATGGTGACCAATGGGGGGGACAAAATGGAAAATGAACAGTCAGTGGGAGATGAATCTGTGGACTGAATCTGCACGTGTCTATTGTTTATCCAGGGATCTTCCGCCTAGCAGCGATTCCTTGTTTTTCCTCTTTGCCACTTCAGTTGCCAATTCACACAGAAGTCTCATGCAGACTTATTCCATTTTCGGCCCATTGAAATCAATGAGCTTAGACTGGAGTAACTCTCAATAACAATACCGTGTCAGTGCAGTGAGAACAGGGCTTCCAGATAGTGAGTTTCCTTGTATTTTCCTCATCCTGTTCATCTGGTGCCCAACTTGTTATCATGAAGGAGGCTAGGGAGGAGAACTGTTGGGATCAGACTGATGAAAAGTACCCATCTACATCTGCTACTATCTCCTCCTGTCTCCAGTGTGGTGTAGTGATGAAGAGGGGCAAACTCTAATCTGAAGAACAGGGCTTGATTCCACACTACTCCCCATGAAGCCTGTTAGGTGACCTTGGACTCGACACAGTTCTCTCAGAATTCTCTCAGCTCCACCTATCTCACAAGGTGTCTGCTGTGCAGAGAGGAAGGGAAGGAGTTTGTAAACTGCTTTGAGACTCCTTACAAGAGAGAAAGGCAGGGTATAAATCCAAACTCCTCCTCTTCTTATACTTCGGACATCTTTTTCCTCACATCCTGTTTATTAGTCTCAAAAACTGAATGTATAAAATGTGGACTGTCCAGAGTTCAGACATCAGTTGAGAGGACATGGAGGTTGAGATGAAGGCCCCGCTCTGCTCCTATGCAAGTAAAGATTGAAGAGTTGAGAGGAATTATTTTTATTTCCTTCCCCCAAAAGTTTCTAAGCCCCCTCAAACTGAAACAAGACAATAATTTCCAACATTTCTATAACACTCAAATTTCTATCGAGGACATCTGAACATAATCAACTTTCATATCATTGTTTGTCACTTTTTTTCTTTTAAAAAATCCTATTCAAAACAACCGCAACAAACTTATATGGATAGTTCTTGTTAGGAACTGACATTGTGAAAAGATTGGTCCTTTCAATTTTTTTTTCTATGCATCACTGTGAAAGAAGCCTTAACTTTTCAGTCCTTTCCTTAGAGGAAGGAGCCAGAGAGACGCAACTTGCCTTCAAAATATCTAACAAACATCCAAGAGCTTCAGCAATTATCGTAGAATAAAATGTGTTTTCCCTTCACTTCCCCATCCTGTGAAGATCTCAGAAGGGAAACCGTATTCCTGCAAACTTTTCACTAACAAGAATTCTTTCGCTGTCATCGTGATCTGAAGCTTTCTTTCTTTTTTTCATTCGTTCGTTCATTCATTCATTCATTCATTATTTATTTATTTATTTATCTTTTCTTTCTTTGCCAAGAAATTAAAGCGACCAACCAGGAATACAAACAATTTTAGGAGCTCATTAGAATGGAACTATCTGTTCCCAGCAATGGCAGTTCTCAATTTGACTTTAATTGCTGGCCGGATGGAAGAGATGTTTTCTATGGAGAAAGTACAGTTCTCTTTCCTCTGTTGACTTGATCGGGAGTCAGGCAGCTCAGAGCTGGGAATATTGCTCTGAACACTTTGACTTGTAAACAAGATCTGTTGCTGCCCCTTAGCAACTTATCACTCTTCATGTGATGGTTTTTCAGTAAAAATAAAAAAAGGCCAAGAAAATTTTAGTCAGAGATGAAATCAACACAAAAGCTATTAAACTGGGTGCTGGTTCACAAATTCTCTCCAGCTGATCACCAATGGGTTTCTAGATGCCACAGGTGCATTGGTAACCGGGTTAACCAATTACCTTATTTACATGAAAGAAAGACAACCCTGAATGCAAGATGATCCCCCTTAAAAAGGTTAAACACAAAATATTTGTTATTGCTGAGCATCAATCTAACATACATGTGCAAATTTAGGTCAATCCCCTCTTTTTCATAAAGGCCCATGTGGAAAAAATCCTGCTTTTCCTTTCAAGTAAATAAAGTAGTCAGTTTGTCTATACATTTATTGGATTAGTACCCTGTTTCCCCGAATATAAGACATCCCTGGAAAATATAACATAGTAGAAGTTTTGCTAAAGTGTGAAATATAAGGCATCCCTCAAAAGTAAGACGTAGCAAAGTTTTTGTTTGGAAGCATGTCTGTCGAACAGGAACACAGAAAACTAAGACATCCCCCGAAAATAAGACATAGCGCATCTTTGGGAGCAAAAATTAATATAAGACACTGTCTTATTTTAGGGGAAACACGGTATGTGCGACCCTTCCCACCCTGACATGGCTCAAGAACGTTAAAGATATTAAAGGATTTAAATGATTTGTAAAAGAACCAATTTGAAATTAAATGCACCACCCAAAACAACAACAAAGTATTCAAATGTATCCAGGAGGCCTATAAAGATTATGATAATCTTAGTTCTTTGGGGGAAGAAATCCCCCAGTTCCACAAGTGAGGGGCAGCTGAAAAGGCCCATTGCCAATGTACCCTCTGACGAGGGCTTATCTTGACCTTAAGGCTAGGACAGGTTGATACAGGAGGAGGCATTCATTTGAGCCCAAGCTTTACAGGCTAGAATCAGCACCCGGACCCCAACAAATTGCTTGGAATGGCATTACAAAAAAAGCAGTATGGACCCCCCGCCCCCAATGTCTTGAACTTTTGTAGGAGATGGTGACACAAGCAACCCAACAGATGAATTCCAGTCCTAGTTTTTGCAAAGTGTATGGAGGAGCATTCAATCATACAGCTCCTACCCCTACAGTCTGAAGAGATAAAGTTCATCTTTACAGTGAAACAAGACATAGCATCCTCTTCAACATGGCAAGGTTTCTTGAGACATGATTTTTTAACTGTATGATTCTACCAAAATATCTTGAGGTAATCCTGCATAAATCGCCGTGTAGACAAGAAATAAATTAATACATGGGGTCTCCAGCCTCCAGGTGGTGGTTGGAGATCTCCTGGGATTACAAGTGATCACCAGGTGATAGAGATCAGTTCATCCAGGAATAAAATGGATGCTTTGGAAGGTGGAGTCCCTCCCTTCCACAAACCCCATCCTTCGCAGGCTCTACCCACAAAATCTCCAGGTATTTCCCAAACCCTGGGTAACCTATTCCTGCATATCAACTTGCATATCAGTAACTCCTAAAATGGCTGCCAAAATCTCAAGAATTACTATGGTCATTTACAGCAGTGATATGCAATATTATTACAATTTATTAATTTATTTATTATTTTAGATTTTAAACTGCCCATCCCCGAAGGGCTCTGGGCGGTGTACAGCAGGCCAGCAGCAACAATAACATAATAACATTAAACACAGCAGGCCAAAAACAACATTTTGCACAATAATAACTAAGTTAATTTAAAACAATTTACAAATCTATAAAACCATAAAAACACAGCAGCAGCAGCAGTATTATATTATATTATATTATATTATATTATATTATATTATATTATATTATATTATATTATATTATATTATATTATATTATATTATATTATATTATATTATATTATATTACACCCGATCCCAAGGCCGGGAGGGGACAGTAGTGCTAACTAGATGTTATATCAGGTGTGCCAGTGATGGTGTGGCACGCAACACAGGGGCATCCTGGAGGGGGAATCCGTGGCTGGCCTCACCAAAGACCCGGTGGAACAAAACTGTTTTACAGGCCCTGCGGAATTCACCAAGATCCCGCAGGGCCTGCACCTCTGATGGAAGAGTGTTCCACCAGGCAGGGGCCAGGGCCATAAAAGCCCTGGCCCAGGTAGAGACCAGCCACATTATGGAGGGGCCGGGGCCACCAGTAAATTGCCCTCGGCCGATCGCAGAGGCCTATCTGGGACATATGGGGTGAGACGGTCACGAAGGTATTGTAGCCGGGGTATCCACGAGTGTATTTCCAAACCTACTTCCTTCTTCCCCAAATCAAAGAGCCAGTCTGGACTTTCCCCCTTCTCAGTAGAGCAGGAGGTACATCAGAGGAGCCCAGGAGGTTTCTTGCAGACATTTGTAAAGGAAACATCCATCTTGAAAGAGTTGCTTCCATCGTAGAAGATGCTAGGCTTTTAATCTCCCAACATTTTGTGAATGACCACTTCCATATGGCAGTTTTATTATGGTTAGTCATAATTCTATGGTGGGTTACTCTCCCCGGTGGCCATTTTCTGGTAATGCCTGCAATCTGTTCTCAAATTTCCAAACGTGCCCACAGATTCAACAATGTTGAAAACTTTTGCTGCATCTGAACATACTTCATTCCATTTTTGTTTCCCAATGCATCGTTCACTTTGCTTCTGTTTCCCTTCCCATTTGCTTTAGACAGGGGTGTTTATTTGTTTTGCTTCTGTGTTTTAATTAACACAATTTTTTTCCTCCATTTCATAAGCTCAGGCTATAACAAGAGCTTCGGCAGAAGCACTGAATGCAAGCAAGTTTTAATCCATTTTAATTCCTGGATATAGCAAGTATAGCTCTGAGAATGCTAAACAAACAACCCCATCCATAAATGTAGAAATCATAGGGGGGAAATGAAGACACTTGAACAGAAATAGAAATAACTTGTTATATTAAAAAAAAAAGGTTTATGTATTTCCTGAGAGGAAAAACCAGGTATTTAAAGTCTGAATCTCAACACAAGCTTCAGGAATGTCCATAACTGTACAATTCAGTATGAATGTTCTGGCTCACTTTCCTGCAGGCCGGCTTCTGTGGAATCTGGCCTCCAGGGATGTGTGGGGGAGCTCTGCTACACCCCCTCCCCTCCACTCCATCCCCAAGCCCCACTTCCCATGCCCTGCCCCCTCCCCCGGGCTCCCTGTAGCCCGGCTGCTGCTCTCCCCAGAGCCTGGAGAGAGCAGTTGCTGGCCTCCAGCAATGTACTTTTAAAAGCACTGAGGGCAGGGTGTGGGGCTTGGGGCGGGGTGGGGCCCCAGCCCACCTCAGCCCCACACCCAGCCTTCATGCTTTTAAAAGCAGAGCCATACAACTGTCAGCTGGAGGCTCTGGGGAGAGCAGCAACCAGGCTGCAGGGAGCCCCATGGGGCGGAGCTTCAGAGTGGGGTCCCATCCCCTGAACCCCACCCCTGAGTGTGGAGGGGCACCCAGAGACCTAGTTGTCTCTGTACTCCCTAACTGAAATTATTTCAGAATAGATAATTAACACATACAGTAAAGGGACCTGATGTTAATTCATAGAAATCGAGGTCCAAAAGATTTCATTTTTTTCCCTTCCAGAGATTTATCTCCCCCATCTCTGAGTCTGCTGGTTGTTCCACCAATCACAGCAAAGGTCAGCTTACCTAATCAGGGCACTTTCCCATCCCTAGGAAGTTTTTTCCTCCCTCTGTTGTGATAGCACTTTGTTCCACCCACTGATTTGCACCTTTAAACCTCTATTGTTCTATGCTGTCTGTCGCAGCACATTGCAACACAAACACTTTTTCCTCTTCTTTGAAATCATCCTTGAGAAACTGTTACAAGCAAGGAACACTTATAGAGTCTGTGGACGATTTTCCATGGTTCAGCCAACTATATTGTTTCAGGGAAGATATATGAGATGTGGCCAACTACTGTGGCATTCTCCAGCTATTAGTTCAAGTAATTTCCCACACACAGTTCCAAACCATCTGCATTTTGGAATGTCATCTGAAAGCAAGGCAAGGACAAAGAAGAAGGGTATCTGGGCAGTGCGGGTCTCTTAGTTACTCAGATGAGCAGACAAACCTGATTTGAAGTTTTCAGCATGGCTGCTTGGTGCTTTTGGGGTGGTTTTCCTTTCCGTTTTCTCCTTCAGTCACAGCTGTGTACATTCTCTAGGTCACAGGTGTCAAACTCGTGGCCCTCCAGATGTTATGGACTACAGTTCCCATCATCCCCTGCCAGCATCATGCTGGCAGGGGATGATAAGGCTATGAATCCAACACCTATGCTCCAGGTCACCATTTCAAGATCAGCAGTAGGTACTAATCCTAGTTAAAATTATGCATACATATGTCTTGAAAGGGCTCTTCAATAGCTACGATTTAATTTCTTAGCTGCACTTGTAGGCATCAAGGAAAAAAAAATCAATATACATTTAATCCAATTTTCAAATTTAGATAAAGAAAACACCAGGCTGTTAAAAAAAAAAATCAAAGGAGTCGAGTGAGATTACTTACGGTCTCTAATTAAACCCAATTGAATAGCTTTGGCTGTCCTTTAGTGAAATGAAAAGCCAGCCAAATGTGAGCCTGAATCCTTAAGAGCCGCCTAAAAAGATTCTATGAGCACCTCACAGTTATTCCAGTCAATTAATTGGCAGGAATCAAACACATTGCTGCATTATGTGCGATTGGATTCTATGTACTGTAGCTATCATCCGATTCTCCTTTAATCCTAAATCCAATGTGCAGCTCTTCACAGCAGCTAAGCATGTCATGACTGTAAGGTCACCATGTTAATTGGCTATCGAGTACTTAAAGGAGGTAATTCTGTCTTACAAATTATCTGATGTACAAATGTAAAGTGTTTCGGTCAAGGTTATGAAAGAAAAAAGGTCTCTTCCAAGCCAGGAAATTATTTTTCTGAGCTTGTGTGTCACACTGCTGAGGCACGATGGTTGTGCTATTGTTGTTGATTTAATTATACACATGAATGCTGATTCACCCATCTAGAGTATTGAGGGCACACAGATTTTCCAATGGCTGCTTTGGGGAGAAAAAAAAAATTGTGACTTATTCTGTAATTATCCTGGCATGTGTCGGTTTGTAATTTAAAACTGGTATCATTCTGAACTAGATATGTATAATCAAAAGTTTGGCCTATGTGGATAAGGCCCTTTTAGTGCAGATGCTAGTGTTGATCCAGTTCAAGGGAGGGGAGTGGTGGCATAGAGAAGATATGCAGAGAGACTTCTCCAAGGAAGGGCAGGGAGGGTTCTTCATTGAGTAGGCACAGAGGAATAGCCGCCATGTTGTGAAGGTGATATGCAATGTGCACGGTGTAGTAGGATGGATCCTGCTAATTTGGTTGGAGTCGATTTATGTCATGATTACAGATGAGTTAAAAACGGATCTGGGTACACTGGAATCAAAAAAATTGGGATTCTTAAAATTTCCAAATTCTCATATTGTCATGTAAGACTTTTTTCTGGCTTCTTTTTTTTGAGGGGGGATCCCCAAAGAGGGAAGAAATATAGGGATCCATAAAATTAGATCCCTGACTCAATGCCCTTTCCGCACACATGTGGAAATGAACCTCCACCGGCATGAATTGTGCCAGTGGAGGCTCGGAGGCCGTTCACACACTAGTGTGTGATGACTAACCCCAACGGATGGGGCCCCAACTTTTCCTCCAGCCCCAACTTTTCCCCCAGCCGGATCGGCCCCAACTTTCCCCCAGTTCGGTCCCCTCCGCGGACCTCATCTTCCAGCGTCACTCTGGAGGGCTGCAGGGACCCGCCCACACAAATGGTGGCAAAAGAGAAGTAAGTTAGCTGTAAGGGAGGCAAAAAAGGATTATGAGGAACGCATGGCTGCAAACATCAAGACTAGCAACAAACAGTTCTTCAAGTACATCAAAAGCAGGAAGCCAGCTAGGGAAGCGGTAGGCCCGTTAGATGATGAAGGAACAAAAGGTGTGCTAAAAGATGACAGGGAGATTGCAGAGAAGCTGAATGAATTCTTTGCATCTGTCTTCACCCAAGAGGAGGTGAGGAAAATTCCTGCACCTTAACCAAGCTTCTTGTGAGGTGAGATCAGGAGGAACTGAGTGAAGATAGTGTGGTAGACAAGGAAGAAGTTCTGGCAGCCATTGATAAACTAAAATGCTACCAAATCCCTGGCTCCAGATTGCATTCATCCAAGAGTTCTTAAGAAGAGCTCAAGCATGGAAATTGCTGATGTTCTCACATTAATAAATGCAACTTATCCCTGAAATCTGCCTCCATCCCCTGAAGACTGGGAAGATGGCCAATGTCACACCAATCAAATCTTTAAGAAAGAGGTCTAGGGGGGACCCAGGGAAATTACTGGCCAGTCAGTTTGACATCTGTTCCTGGTAAATTAGTAGAATCTATCATTAAAGATAAAATTATTAAACATGTAGAAAAAGCAAGACCTGTTGAGGAAAGAGTCAGCATGGCTTTTGTAGAGGCAAATCACTGTCTTACAAACTTGCTAGAGTTCTTTGAGAGGAGTTAATGTAAAACAGACATGTGGATAAGGGGGAACCAGTGGACAACTGTCTACTTGGATTTCAAAGGCTTTTGACAAGAGTTCCCTCATCCAGAGACTGTTGAGGAAAACTCAGCAATGGAAAGGAATAAGAGGAGAAGTCCTCCTATGGATTAAAAACTGGTTGAGGAACAGGGAAAACAAAAAGAGTGGTGGAGTATAAATGGGAAGTTCTGACAATGGAGAGAGATGTCGGGAGTGAATTGTCCCCCAAGGATCCCATATTGGGACCAGTGCTCTTTAACTTATTCATAAATGACCTGGAAGTAGGGGTGGGTAGTGTGGTGGCGTAGTTTGCACATGATACCAAATTATGTAGAGGGTGGTGAGAACCAACAAAGGATAGCCGAAGAGCTCCAAAGCCGACCTTGATAAATTAGGGTGAAGATGGGCTAATGAAATGGTAAAAATGCAGTTCAATGTAGCAAAATGTAAAGTGATGCACATAGGGGCAAAAAATCCAAACCTCACATACAGCTACAGGGGTCAGGTGCTATCAGTCACAGACCAGGGAAAGGGATTTGGGCTGTCTTAGTTGATAGTTCCATGGGAATGTGCAACTCAATGCATAGCAGGCTATTGTGAAAAAAGGCAAACTCTATGCTGGGGATAATTAGGAAAAGGAGTTGATAATAAAACTGCAAGGATTGTGTACATGCCCATATATACAAAGAGCAGTGAGATTAGACCCCGCATGGAGTACTGTGTTCAGTTCCTGAGTAAAAGCCACATCTCAAAAAGGATATCCGAAGAGATAGAAAAAAAGAGGTGCAGAAGAAAGGGGCAGCGAAAGGGATGATTGGAAAGGAGTTGGGGCACCTTCCTTATGAGGAGAGGCTGCAGCGTTTGGAACTCTTTAGTTTGGAGAGGAGACATCTGAGGGGGGATATGATTGAAGTCTATACAATTATGCATGGGGTAGAAAATGTCGACAGAGAGAAATTTTTCTCTCTTTCTCACAATACTAGAACCAGGGGGCATTCATTGAAAATGCTGGGGGGAAGAATTAGGACTAATAAAAGGAAACACTTCTTCACGCAACGTGTGATTGGTGTTTGGAATATGCTGCCACAGGAGGTGGTGATGGCCACTAACCTGGATAGCTTTAAAAGGGGCTTGGACAGATTTATGGAGGAGAAGTCAATCTCTGGCTACCAATCTTGATCCTCCTTGATCTCAGATTGCAAATGCCTTAGCAGACCTGGTGCTCAGGAGCAGCAGCAGCAGAAGGCCATTGCTTTCACATCCTGCATGTGAGCTCCCAAAGGCACCTGGTGGGCCACTGCGAGTAGCAGAATGCTAGACTAGATGGACTCTGGTCTGATCCAGCAGGCTAGTTCTTATGTTCTTTCTTATGTTCTTATGTTCACACTGCCCTCTGACCTCCAGGGGTCGGAGGGCAGCATGGGCGGGTCTCTGCAGCCCTAGAGAGCGACGCTGGAAGACAAGATCAGTGGAGATGATGGGAAAAGCAGCATCTTCCCAGCGGTGCGGTTCGCACTGTGCCGACAGGAAGACACCTGAACCCCTGAAGAATTTCCCATAAAGCCCTGCACCCAATGCGAATGTGCCCATCAAAGTTTGCTTGTTTTTTAAACAAAGAGAGCTGTTCCTTTTCTCTTGCTGCAGACAGGGATTGCAAAACTATCCCCCCCAAAAGCTTCTCTTTGTTGATCTTTTTTTTGGGATCAGGAACTTAAACTGCCCTTTTTGTTTGTTTCTGTATGGGACTGAATAAAAAAGACTACTGCTTTTTTTGGTTCAACTTTACTAAAAGCGCACAAGTTGCCCCAGAACTGTTTTCTCTTATGATGTTGTCACACACAAATGAGTAAACAATGCTTTGAAGTACAGCCATTTAAAATTTGCCATTTTCTTTATGTAAACACACATGCACACAAAGCATCCTGGGTAACCACTCTCCAGAAATCTATTGCTTTTGCCAGTGAGGCCCTTTGTTACCCTCGCCCCCCAAATGTATACCTATGAGGTTTTGTTTTCAGAAAACACCGTTAGGCTGATTTTTTTTTTAAAAAAAAAACTTCTCTGAAGAGACAGGCTCTCCTGATAACCAAGAGACTTACCATGAAGAGTTGGGTTCTTGGTGCAGTAAAAAAATACTCTAGATACAAATCATGTTGGCCATTATTAATGCCAGATATTGTTCATTTCGTGTGAAAGAGTGTTATCAGTCTCAGGGTCTTTGGGTATGGTAAACACAAAGGGTTCTATCACTGCAACTTTTTTAAAAAAATGGGAAGTTTTCTTACTCCATTGGAATTTGGCTTGCATATATCTCAATTTGTGAAAGCTTTTTTTCCAAGTTTGGCTGTAGGAATAAGGATACCATCAAATCACAGCCAATTCAAAATGGCCCTATAGGGGTTCAAAGAAAGAGACAAACAAACAAGGGCTCATTCCGCACATGCAGAATAATGCACTTTCAAACTGCTTTCAGTGCTCTTTGAAGCTGTGTGGAATGGCAAAATCCACTTGCAAACAGTTGTGAAAGTGGTTTGAAAATGCATTATTTTGTGTGTGCAGAAGGGGCCATGGTTTGCCTCCATGTAGCAACCTTGGACTTCCTCGGTGGTCTCCCATCCAAGTACTAACTAGGGCAGACCCTGCTTGGCTTCCAAGATCTGACAAGATCAGGTTCCCCTAATCTTTCCCGAGGTCTTTCTTTCCTTATGATAGTAAGATTCAAAGTTCATAAAGTCTGTTGTTCTGGAGGAACAGATCTGCATTGCTGTACCCCAGTTGCTCACCCCTGTTAAAAAGGGTGGCTTACATTGTCCTTTAGTCTGCATTTTGTATTTAAGCATTGTGCTAGATAAGGTCACTGAGATCACTCATTTCAAATGGCATCCTCAGTATACATAATGCAGCTTGTCAGTGTGTCTGAGATTGTCTCGAAGCTTGCAAAACCGTTTGACTTCCAAAGAAGTCAAAATGCTGTATAATTGAAATTCTTGATCCAAACGCTAGCAGTTATGTACACTTGGAGGAATGTTGTAGGAACAGCAGGAAGCATAACAAGCTCCATGTGGTCTGGTATTTTCCCTCCAGTGGTTGTTTCCAGTTTCGGACAAGGGTTTGCACATCCTTGCTTCCAGAGAGGTTTTTTTGTTTCTTCAAACAGTACTTGGGACCTCCTGCATTTGTTGACCTGTGGTCTACTGTTGATATATGTTTGATAATCTCCTTGGACAGATTATACCTTTGCATTACAAGCAGAATGAATGGAGGCTGGAGCACAGCAGAGCATCCCAAACATGTGTGTGAGCTTTGGCACAAAGAAAAGACAGAGTATTTTGTAATTTCTAATCTAATAAAAAGAGTATTTATTAGTGAACTCCATTCTGGATGGAAAGGTAGAGAGATAGGTTCACTAATCTAATCTAATCTAGCTGGATGGGGATGGATGCACTCAGCATCCATCAGGGACGTAGGTATAGATTTTTTATGGCGGGGAGGATGGGGGCACCCCTTTTTGGGAGTCCATAGCTTTGGACCCCCTGGACAAAACTTCACAAAACCTGGGTGGTATCAGTAAGAGACTCTTCTGATAATACATCCCAGGTTTGGTGAAGTTTGGTTCAGGGTGTCCAAAATTATGGACCCTCAAAGGTGAAGCCCCCATCTTCTATTAGCTCCCATTGGAAACAATGGAGGATGGGGCATCCCCTTTGGGAGTCCATAACTTTGGACCCCCTGTACCAAACCTCACCAAACCTGGGTAGTATCATTAGGAGGGTCCCCCAAACAATCCCTGAAAGTTTGGTGCTGCTAGCCTAAACAATGCGCCCCCTGAAGGCCAAAAACTGAAAAAACAGTAAAAATGTTTTTAAAACCCACAAACGGGGGGGGGGGCGGAGCTTCGGACATGAATGGGTGGGTTGAACCCGAGAAACCCCCCCCTTACTGCTTAAGAGCTCTATTTTCCTTGGGGCATTTGACTGATTTATGCCATCTACCCCCACACCAGTGACTTTTTGGGATCTTGCCCTCCACCTGAACGTGGGAAAGTTAGGGAGGGGGTGGGGATCTGGGGGTACTGGTTTTAATTGTTTTTTAGGTTCATTTTTATACATTTATAATGATGTTTTTATTGTAATGTTTTGGATGAATTTTAATACTGTGTAACCCACCCAGAGATGTATTTGAAGAGTGAGATAGAAATCTACTAAATAAAAAAATTAATAACTTTAAAAAAGGAAGGGGACTGTTTCATGTGTGTTGCTAATACGGCTGTGGTTATTACGACAGAATGAAGCAGGGGCAGAGGAGTACAAAAAGTGTGATCAGGGCCAGGAGACCAAGCCCTATGAGGAAAGGCTGAGGGACTTGGGAATGTTTAGTCTGCAGAAGAAGAGATGGGGCAGGGACATGATTCCTCTTCTAAAGTATTTGAAGGGCTGTAACTTAGGCCCTTTCCACACGGGCCATGCGGACGCCCCTGCACCGGCAGGAATTCTGCTGGTGCAGGGGTGGGGGCCATTCACACAGAAGCTTGCGAGTGGCCCCCACAGAGACCGGCGCAGGAGAGGCGGCTCCGCACGGAGCCGCCTCTTCCCTGACCCTCTCCCACTCACCTCGTCGCCTCCGTCGCGCTGCTGGCCTCGTAGACCCGCCCACGCTGCCCTCCAACCTCCAGGCGTTGGAGGACAGCGAGGGAGGGTCTTAGGAGGCCAGCAGGGCGATGGAGGTGACAAGGTGAGTGGGAGAGGGACAGGGAAAACAGCGCATTCCCAGCGGTGCCGTTTGCACCGTGCCGCCGGGAATGCGCTGTTGTTCCAAAAACCTCCCTCCAGGAGGGAGGTTTTTGGAGGCGGCCTGACGCCGCCCTGGGGGAGGGGGAGGGGAGCCAGGTCGGCGCTGCTGTGTTTTGGCAGCACTGCCTGTGCGTACGGCTCCCTGGGGACGGCGTTTTTGCCATCCCCAGGGCGCTGTTTATGGCCCGTGCGGAAAGGGCCTTAGAGGAGGGCAGAAAGCTGTTCCTGTTGGTAACAGAGGATATAATAGATTCATCATATGGGTAGTACTAATAATAAAAATTGGTTATTAGGGAAAAATGCAATAAGATTGTGCAACAGTGGAATCAGCTATCTGGAGAGGTGGTGAGCTTCCTCTCACTGGCAGACTTTAAGCAGGGACTTGTGTGGAAGTTAACACAACACTCTTTACACGGCAGAGTTAACACTCTGAACATGGTAAAGCAAATATGATATAATAGGCATCACTGAAACCTGAGTAAGTCTCATGATTGGAATGTAATAACTGAGGAGTATAACCTATTTCAGAGAAACAGACCAACTGGGAAAGGAGGAGAAATAGCATAGTACATCAGGGATGATTGCACCTGGGAGCAGATACATGACTTAATTCTTGCAAGCCAGGTTGAGAGCATCTGCATAAAAATCAATGGGGAGAGAAACAGCAGTGATCTCAGTGTAGCAGGGGCATAATGCCCATTGGGCAAGGTGGGCAGCTGCCCAGGGCACCACCTTGTGGGGGGCATCAAAATGCAGGGTTCGTTTTTGGGTATTTTAGTGGTTTTCCATTTTTGGCCTGCAGGGGGCGCAGGTTTTAGGATAGTGGCACCAAAATTTCAGCACATCATCAGAAGACTGTCCTTATGCTACCCCCCAAGTTTGGTGAGGGTTGGTTCAGGGAGTCCAAAGTTATGGACTCCCAAAGGGGGTGCCCCATCTCCATTGTTTCCAATGGGAGCTAATAGGAGATAGGGGCTACAGTTTTGAGGGTCCATAACTTTGGCCCCCCTGAACCAAACTGCACCAAACCTGGGGGGGGGTATAATTAGGGCAGTCTCCTGATGAGACCATGAAAGTTTTGAGACTGTGCCTTCAGAAATGTACTCCCCAGCCTGCAACCCCCATTGACAGGCAATGCAGAAAACTTCAACGTGCAGAACAAAGATTCTTTGGGCAAATTTCATGGGATGTTCCCTGCAGGGGTGCATTTTTTTGACATAGGTCAGCACCAAAATTTCCAGGGTATCATCTGGAGACTGTCAGTGGCAGTAAAAGCGCCCCCCAATTTCTGTTTGGTGCAGTTTGGTTTAGGGGGTCCAAAGTTATGGACCCTCAAAAGGGTAGCCCCCATCTCCTTAGCAAAGAATGGGGGATGGGGCACCCCCTTTGGGAGTCCATAACTTTGGACTCCTTGAACCAAACTTCACCAAACATGGGAGGTAGCATAACGACAGTCTTTTGATGATCCGCTGAAATTTTGGTGCTGATATGTCTAAAAATGCACCCCCTACAGGCACCAATGTCCTGGTGCAAAAAAAATTGGTCGTGGTGGAGTGGCCGCCCATGGGGGGGGGCATCCAACTCAGGTTTTGCCCAGGGCTACAGTTTGACTCGTTATGCCCCTGCATTGTGGAGGTCTATTACAGACCGCCAAGCCAGACTGAAGAGTTGGGTGATGCCTTCCTGAAACAGATGACCACACTTTCAGAAAGGAGAGAAGTAGTAGTAATGGAAAATTTCAATTATCTTGATATTTGTTGGGAGTCAAACTCTGTCAATACTATAAGATCGAACAAATCCTTCACTTGTCTTTCAGGCAGTTTCATGCTCCAGAAGGTGGAAGAGACAACAAGGGGATCATCTATTTTAGATCTGCTCCTAACCAACAATGATGACCTGGTTAATGGGGTGGAAGAGGAAGATTTTTAGATGTGAGTGACCATGTTCTCTTGGAGTTTGTTAGACAGTGGAAAGGGGATGCCAAGCATAGTCAGACATGCATTCTAGACTTTAAGAATGCTGATTTCAGTAAACTCAGGAAACTACTGGGTGTTATCTCATGGTTAAGAATACTAAAAAGAGAAGGGAGTGCATGATGGATGAGAGTTTCTTAGAAGTGAGATCTTGAAGGTCAAATTTCAAACAGTTCCAATGAGTAGGAAAAATAGGAGGTGTCTAAGGAAACGAGGATGGATGTCTAAAGAACTTTCAACTGAACTAAGATTTAAAAGGGACATTTACAAGAAATGGAAAAAAGTGAGAAATCACCGAAGAGGAATTGAAGCAAATAGTCAGGACATGTAGGGAGAAAGTCACGAAAGCTTAAGGTCAGAATGAGCTCAGGTTTGCCAGAGAAGTTAAAAACAATTTAAAAGACTTTTTTGGTTATGTCAATAGCAAAAGGAAGAAAAGGGATATGATAGGGGCACTATGTGGGTAAGATGGCTAAATGCTACAAGGGAAAGAGAAAAGGCAGAACTACTCAACCTCTTCTTTGCCTCAGTCTTTTCCCAAAAGAAAAACAGTGCTCAACTGGGAGACATGGAACAAAAGATACAGTAGGGGAAATTCAGCACAGAATAAATAAAGAGGTACTACAGAAATACCTGGCTACTTTAAATGAATTCAAATCTTCATGATCTGATGAACTACATCTCAGGTTATTAAAAGAACTGGCAGAAGTAATCTCAGAACCACTTTGAGAACTCCTAGAGAACAGGAGAAGTTCCACCAGACTGAAGGAGAGCTAATGTTACCACCCATCTTCAAAAAGGGGAAAAATAGGATCTAAACAATTACTGTCCAGGCAGCCTGACATCAATTCCAGGAAATTCATTCATTTATTTATTTATTTATTTATAGGCCGCCTCACCCCCGAAGGGCTTGAGGTGGCTCACAGTACAACTGTTCTCAATAACAACACATAAAATACATAAATAAATAATACACTTTTAATACTCTTTCACAATTGTTTGAAAGTGGATTTTGCTATTCCACACAGTATTTCATACTTATAGTCATAAGCCCCTTCTGCAAATGCAGAATAATGCACTTTCAATCCACTTTCACAATTGTTTGAAAGTGGATTTTGCGATTCCGTTGCAAATCCAGCTGCAAATCCAGTAACATCCAACTGGAAAGTGGACTGAAAATGGATTGAAAGTGCATTATTTGAGCATATTCAAGAGAAAGCTGTAAATCCACACTATGGCAAATTACTTTGCTCTCCCCTATGAGAATCTGAAGGGACAGCTTGACCTTCCATAAGCAAGCTGGACCTCTGTATGCTTTCAAACCCAGTGGTTATAGTGCTGACTCAGGTTTGACTCCACACTCAGTCATAAAACTCTCTGGGAAACCACTCTGGGAGACCAGTCATTGTCTTTCAGCCAAATCTACTTCACATGATTGTTCTGAAAAACAACAGAACACTGTAAACTACGGCTAGGAAGGATTATATTGCCAAGTTAGACAGCCAATTTAGCATATTGGTCAAATGGCTGAGCTGTTATCAAGGAAATTCCAAACTTTCATGTCATGTCACCAGATTGACTTTGTATTACAACACATAAAACATAAAAGGTTGATGTTAAATGTAGATCCATATAGAATAAGAGTATATAAGAGTATCCATGTAGAGTAAGAGAGGAAAGAATGGAATAAGGAAAAATGATGTTCCAATCTACTTTGGGTCCCCACTGGAGAAAAAACAGGGCATAAAATAAACAAATGGGGATCATAATAAATACTCACTCATCATTATTACTGTTATTTCAGCTATATGGATCAGGAAAGTCAAACAATAAATGGTAGCAGCCTTTCTTCCATGCCTTTTACTCTTCTATTTCTTTCTTACAGAAAATATAATGTCCAAATACATCCCATGTGCAGTGTTTTATTGAACAGAATATATAATAGTATAACTACTATGGGCCTTATTTTCAAAGGTGACTGAAGGTTCAGAGTTTTCTGTAGTTTATGGCTTTATTCCTAATACTGACATTCTAAAATAACATTCAGCAACACATATCCCTTTACTATGGAAATGCGGCTAGTTAATTTTCATGTTGCACAGATTATTTTCCTGTACAAGATGAAGAAATCTCAATATAATTCTTCCCCGTTAATTTCACAATTTATACATGCTTTTGTTACATTTTCTATAGGCCAAATCATTGCAGGAGCCCCAGCTTACTGGTAATTTGCTCAAATGAATGTCCAGACATATGGATTACAAAGTCAGGCGGGAGGATCTTGATTACAAATCAAAGAAGTTTCTGATCTGATCTCACCTCTGTCATGACTTATCTGTGTTTTATCTCTCTCTGTGGCCCTTTCTGCACGGGCCATTTACGGCGCCCTGGGGACGGCAAAAACACCGTCTCCAGGGAGCCGTTCGCACAGGCGGCGCTGTTAAAATGCAGCAGCGCCTACCTGGCTCCCCTCCTCCACCCCCAGAGTGGCGTCAGGCCGCCTCCAAAAACCTCCCTCCTGGAGGGAGGTTTTTGGAAAAGAGCGCATTCCCGGCGGCGCCTGTGCGAACGGCACCGCCAGGAACATGCTGTTTTCCCCGTCCCCCTCCCACTCAACTCGTCGCCTTCGTCACTCTACTGGACTGCTGAGACCCTCCCTCGCTGTCCTCCGACCCCTGGAGGTCGGAGGGCAGCGTGGGCGGGTCTTAGCAGTCCAGCAGGGTGACGAAGGCGACGAGGTGAGTGGGAGAGGGACGGGGAAGAGGCAGCTCCGTGCGGAGTCGCCTCTCCCATGCTGGCCTCTGCAGGGGTAAAACGCTCGCCACACTGCTGTCGCGAAGCGGCCCCCATCACCCTACACCGGCAAGGGAATTCCTGCCCGGATTGAGGGAGCATGTTCCCCTTTCACGCAGTCGCCGCGAAAGGGGCCTGTGTGTGAGGTGCTATCAATTCACAACTGACTCCTGGTGACCCCAGCAAGGGGCTTTCAGGGCACGTGAGAAGCAGAAGTGGTTTGCCTTTGCTTTCCTCTGCAGCGTCTTCCTTGGTGGTCTTCCTTCCAAGTGCTGACCCTGCTTAGCTTCTGAGATTTGATGCGAGTGGGCTGTGCCATGCTGCCTTCCCTCGTGCATGTGGCTAATACCTCCCAACCACAGCTATCCATGTGCAAGGCCCTTTCCGCACAGGCGTAATACAGCAACCCAGGGATGGCAAAAATGCTGTCCCTGGGCTGCTGTTCACCCAGGAGGCACTGCTGCATCACAGCAGTGCCGTCTTGGCCACCCGGGGAGCAGCGTGAAGCCATCCCTGTTAACCTCGCTAAACAAGCAAGGTTTTTCCAAAGCACCGTCTTCCTGTTGGCGCGGTGCAAACAGCACTGGTGGGAAGATGCTGCTTTCCCCCTCCACTCCACTCACCGTCCCGTCCAGCATCGCTCTGGAGGGCTGCAGAGCCCCGTCCATGCTGCCCTCTGACCCCTGGAGGTCTGAGGGCAGCATGGGCGGGTCCCTGCAGCCCTACAGAGTGACGCTGGATGGGATGGTGAGTGGAGGGGGATGACCCGAGGCTCTCTGGCTGAGGGGAAAGTAGGGGGCGCTCGCACGCTAGCGTGCAAATGGTCCCCGAGCCTCTACCAGCATGATTCATACCAGTGGAGGTATGTTTCCCCCCATGTGCGGAAAGGGCCCAAGAGACAGATGATAAATATGGACCTACCTTGCAGGGCTGTCATTAGGACTACAACTATAGGGTCATTATTTTTTCATTTCCAGATTGCAGGGGCATACTACTCCAGATCCTGCCATGGTTTTTTAGCACTTTTATTGGCTTTTGAGTTTATTATAGCGGTCAGGATTTTGTCCTTTTCCCACACTCAACCTTTAGTGGCACATTTCACACCTTTGAGGGCAAACAGGGGGCATATTCTGGATTTTTGGCAATCCCTCCACCCACCCACCCACCCACCCACCCACCTCCCTTTCAAGGGAAAGAGCTTTGATTTATACTGCTAACCTTACAATGAGATTAACCTCTCAGCTCCTCAGTTTTTCTCACAGGCCCTCCTTACACTGGTGTCATAGAACTGATTCAAATCCCCGTTGGAGAGAAAAGTAGAGCATAAACATCTAAATAGATAAATAATATGCTTTGACTGCAGGCATCAAGTGACAGCGGTTACTAAATAGCTGACCAGGGCATTAAAGAATGCCACCAACTGTGCTATTGTAAAGACAGCATGTATCCTTGCAACACAAATCTTTTAAATTAGCTAACTCTTCAGCAGTTTTAGGATATGGTTGATCAACTCTGAGAAAAATAAAGTGGGGCATTGTGAGCAGGAAAAGTTCAATTTTCAAGAGTGTTATTTGGGAGGATCTTATAATCACTTACCAAGGGGGGGGGGGATGCTCTTGTTGCTTATTACATAAATTGGTTCCCAAATAGCTGTGCTTAAGGCTCCTCAAGATCAGTGTGTCTTATAGCTACTACCCAACAGCGCATTTACCCAGAAGTAAATCCTATTGAGTAAGTGCTAAATGGCAGCCCTAAATGCAAAACATTTCAATGACAACTGAAGCATGTCTAACTTCTCCGGATTGCAGTCTGGAGTTTTAATTATTCTCCTTCCTTGCTTATGTATTGAAGAGTTGCTGTGTGTGTTTTTTTTTTTAATTCTGCAGTTTTGCCTTAGTTAGAATACAAAACAGATATTTGCCTGTCTTTAAATATAATTACATTGAACACAATGCAGGGGAGAACAATGAATGCAGATAAAGAGCCACTATGCAATTATTACCCATTTGTGAATGCTTTGTTCTTGACCAGTAGCATTAATGTTGTTAGGAAGAAGTGCATCTAATCTATCTACTCAGCAGTCCCAAGAGGACAACTTTCTGCTTTATGGCCACGTCAAGCCTTAATAAAGCCTTTAAAAACTTCATGCTTTTGTACGCACTGCACTGCTGAGGCAGGTTTTTCTTGTATTCTAAAGGCTGCCATGAGAGCAGCACAGCCGAAACTAGTTTGTCAAATGATGCAGGTAAAACCTGAGAGGTCACTAGTGTTCCCAGATATACCCGAAAAGGCAGAAAGTAGGATTTCAAGAACACCAAGTCAAAGGCTGACCATCAGCCATGTGTTGTGGGCCCACTGTTGGTGCTGGATGTGAAGGACTTTGCACTGACTCCTGTCTCAATGACAGAGGGGGTCTGATCAGTAAGTCAGTTAGCTAGAGGTGGTCAAGACCAAGGACGTAGGTATGGGGGGTTCTCGGGTTCAACCCCCCCCCCATTACATGTCTGAAGTTCTTAGGCGACCCCTGTGAAAGGGTTGTTCGACTCCCAAAGGGGTCCCGACCCCGAGGTTGAGAACCACTGCTTTAGATGAAGGATACACTCTCTCAACATTTCCTTTCCATTCTGTAGGTCTGGAAGAATGTTTTGGGTGGTGACGCGTTTTGCTGGAGCCAATGCAAAACCATCAGAATAAAAATAGCAATAAAACTGCAGGTCTTAACAATATCATAGAGCTCTGCTGGAGGGAAGATTTAAGAATATGGAACGTTCTAAAAGAGTTTGTTCATGTGATAGGACTACGGTTGAAACGCTTGACCATTCTTTGTTTCTATGCCCTAAATACAATAAGATACGCATGAAATACATGAATTCCATTTTCTTGAAATGTTCTCAGTGGCATGAGTGTTATAAGATACCCAATCTCCTGAACAGCTCTGATGTGCTCTTTTGTGAAACTGTTGCAAATTTTATACTGGAAATTAGTAATTTTAGCAATTTTAACTGTATTTCTTAACCTTGTTTTGTTTTAAAACTTTGTCCTGTTTTATATGCCAATAAAGGCTTGTGTGTGTGGTTAACAATATCATAGAACAGAAACATTTTTTTTAAAAAAACTAATGGCACCTGCATTGGACAAAAGCCATTGATTTAGGGAATGTAAAAAGATGGGGAACTGACCAAGACTGAACAACACAGCTGGCTGGAGCCAACATTCAATAAGCCAAATTCAAACCTGAATACAATTTATGTACCTCTCCCTACTATGCCTTGGAAATGAGACATCCTGTGTCACAACACAGTCTCAGAAAATGCATCAGAAACTACATCTGCCCAATGAGCATCATAATGCAGAATCAACAAGAATTACACAAGGAGTTTTCACTGGCTGGGCTGGTTCACTGACCATTTTGCCAGTCTGCACTACATTAAGCTGTCGATAAGCCTTGCAAACTGCATAAATTAGGAAGGGCAGAGAAAAGTCTCAAAATCTCATGAGAGCAAAATATTCCCCCCCTCCCCGCTCCCCCCCCCCCAAATAATTAAAATGCACATTCATAGTGGCTGAGATCCCATATGCTGGCTCCTCTCTTTTTTTTAGTCCAAATTCCCATTTCAACTCTGGGACTGCTCTCATAGCCAGGAAAACGGCTGGCATGTATGCAAATACACAGATTCCGAATCTGGGAACTTCAGCATCATTTCACTTCATTTTTTAAGCTGTCTGTACTACATTATTTGGCTGGTTCCTGCACAAAATATATATGAGGATATGTGTGTTAAAGCATACACAAGTTGCTCATATTTATTAGACTTTTCACCAACCCTTCCACAATCTGTGATCTTTGATTGAGCCCCCTCCCAATTTCAAATGTAGATTGTTATTTATCATCCCAATTTCTTTCTTTTTTTAAAAATTAAGGGATCAGATTTGCATGTGTAGCTGTGCAGCCAGCCTAGGCTCCATTGGTACATCAGGAAGGCCATTGCTTTCACATCCTGCATGTGAGCTCCCAAAGGCACCTGGTAGGCCACTGCGAGTAGCAGAGAGCTGGACTAGATGGACTCTGGTCTGATCCAGCTGGCTTGTTCTTATGTTCTTAGGACTGAATTCTTTCTTAATTATTTTTATGTCTATCTTTTACCAACTACTAAAGGCTTCTGACACATGGTTTTATTATCAATATTTATTTATTAGCAATATTAAGAATTCTGCTGGATGAGACTAAGGGTCCCAAGATCTTGTGTCACATGGTGGCTCATTCTATATTTCCTGGGATTCCCAAGAAGGGCATGTTACCTATTTTGCAGCTATTTCAATACCAGGCTAAAAAAATTATTTTAACTCAAATTTTTAATTGAAGTTTTATCTCATCATTTCTAAATCTGGTTGTTTGGGGGTTGTTTTGGGGAGTCTGCATGCTGTTGTTTTATGACAATTGTTTCATGAATACTGCCTTTGAATTCTGGATGGGTTACTGCCAGTGGTGGGATTCAAATAATTCAACAACCGGCTCTGGTGGCGGGATTCAGATAATTTAGCAACTCGCCGTTAACAAGCACCATTTTAACAACTGGTTCTGCCGAAGTTGTGCGAACCTGCTGAATCCCACCACTGGTTACTGCTGCTTTTATGATGTTTTATGTTGTTTATGAGGTGTTTTATCAACAGTAAAGGAAGATTTGTATTGATGTTTTTATGATTTTATGGTTCATGGGCTTATTATTGCATGTTTTACTGTTACTTCCCTTGGAGAGCTGGCCAATAAATCTCATAAAGAAACAGGAGAACGATCCTCCCCCAGTTTCCCAGAATCTGTGAACCTTGTTCCACGGGCTCATCAATTTCCCTCATTCAGTGAAGACTCGTGGAATCTGGGTCCAGTGGAGCTATCAGCAAAGACTGTCCCTCAAATACCTTGATTTTGTGCTGTTTCCTTTTAATGGTCAATAATTGCACTTTGAATAGGGTCCAAAACTATTTGCAGCTACTATAACAGATGCAGCTATTTGCAGCTACTATAACAGATGCAGCACTAAAAAAAAGTTCTTCTGCACTTTTGTATCCTTTAGCACCAGGAATGGTTTGCAGGTGGTATGTCAGCTGGATCCAATAAAATGTGAAGACAGTGAATGTGACCATTTAGAGATAGTGTACTCCTGCCCAGAATAGTGTATTCCTGCTCCAGTTCTGCCTCCAATCAACAACACTTAACATCATGTTTGGATTAAGGTTCAGTTTTCCCACATTCTGTTGGAATATCCAGCCTTGTTTGCATGCAGCAGAGGCAAAACAAGCAGCAGGGAATTCTGGGAAGCTGCATGAACATTCTAAAGGTGCAAGTTAAAATCCGTTGGTTGTGTTTTGTTGTTCCCTGACTGATTGAGTGAAGAGGTTGCTCTGTATACTCCTTAACCAAATGCTATGTAAAAGTGCTCTGACAAAGATATTGCATCACAAGCTGTAACAAACTATGAGCTGTGCATATATGTGTGTGTGTGTGAGAGAGAGAGAGAGAGATTTTGTTGATGTGTATATACAGTATATTTTTCTCTCTCAGTTAAAATTCTCCTTATGTTTATGAACTTCTGAGATAAAAGGGCTGGTCTTTTGAGTGATAACTATTCTAATTTAACGTGCTGCACAATCCACATTTCTGCTGTTACTCTGCTTGACAGGATTATAAATTCTAAATATACATGTTGCCCTTCACATTCAACCCTAACTACTTCCAGACAACAGTTTCTACCACCACACTAGAATTATTTACAAATGAGTCATGTGTTTTCTGCAACCCTAAATACCACTGAGTAGATTAAATAGGTTTCTGAGTAGAGGTGTTCAGGATTGCACTGTTAATCTGTAGATAATTTCTTTTCTAAATCTTTCATGTAGACCAGGGGTAGGGAACCTGCGGCCATGCTGACAGAGGCTGATGGGAATTGTAGTTCCTGAACATCTGGAGAGCCGCAGGTTCCCTACCCCTGATGTAGACCAAGGGTCTCTAACCTATTGTTACACTAGCTCAACAGTAAAAACGTTTTAAAATGGCAGTGGGGAATAACTCAGCTTGGCAACGAGAGGTAGGCTAGTGAGGGGATCTTTAAAACAACTATACCAGAAAATGGCTTGAAACGTTCTACAGAGAATGCCAGGAGACCAAAATGAAATTAAATATTTTAAAAGGTTTTTGGTGGAAACATTCATACAGTGAGATGTGGAGAAGCTTACACACAGTTACTGAGAGATATAAACAGGGAGGAAAAATAGGTTTGGATGAAAGCTTGGGAGGGGAGTAGCAGGGACTTATACATTACCTAGGTTCAGATGAAAGGTTCTTGAAGAAGGCAAGGATTCAGACGGCCAGCATGTGAATCCAAGAAAAGGACGATATATCGTGACTCAAAACCAACAGGACACAAGAGAGGTTCAGGCTAGTGAAGAGCACTGAGCTTGGGGTGAACTGTATTTTTATACCCCAGAACATAGTCTAGGGTGGGAGCAAGGAGCTCCCTTCCTCAGTTTCTTGGATTTCCATGCTGGAATAGCTGGGTTGAGCAGATTAACAGCCTATCTATTGATTTCTAAATATTGGGACAGTAGGACCAATTGTCTTGTGATTGAATCAGAGGTAGCCTTAATGGCGTGGGCAGAGTTTCTTTTAGGAGTCTCTGTCCAGGTTTGTCATGTAGATTTGGCTGAGTGGTCAGGGAAGGAGCAATTGTAAAGGAGGTGGTTGCTAAAGACAGGGAGATGCAATCCTTGTGGCAGGGTGTTACCTAGATCCTTTGTATTGCAGCAACCTTGGCAGGGTGTGGTAATCAAAGACATGTCCATGAGGCTTCCAGTCTCTGCTGACTGGATCAACCCTTTCAGTGGTTTAATTTTGCTGACAGACCTTTTTGCATGCTTGGCCTATTTTTGGTTTGGACACTCTGCTACACACACACACATGGCAGCTGGCATTTGCTAGTACATATTGCACGAACAAGAAAAATCATATTGGATCCATTATTCAATAAAGTGGGGTAAAAAGGGTAGGGCAACACTATGCCCCCCCAGATGTGCATGGACTACAATTCCCATCAGCCGCTGCCAGAATGACCAATTGTCATAGCTGATAGGAATCATAGTCCATGAACATCTGGAGGGTCATAGGTTGGAGACCCCTGATGTAGATATTAAATTAAATAGTTGGGAGAAATGATGCAACCTTGGAAAATCCCAAAAGACCACCTTCTGGAACCTACGGGCTGGGAACCTATGGGCTGGGAAGCCATAGTAAAAAGGGACCCCCACAAAATCATCCCTCAGTATATCTCCCATGTCAACTGTGCAACCCTCCTCCTTTTCCAAACCATCCAATGGCATGATCCAGGAGATTTATATCCCACAGTCAGAGCAGTAACACCTCATGGAAAGGTCACACTACTGAGACATGTTACAGAATTTCGAAATACCATCTCATGAGAAAAATACACTCCATCTCTTGCAGAATAGAATAATTCTTGATCATCCAGTGTGGAAATAGACGGTCTGTGAGCTTTTAATGAGTGAAAAGGGGAGGAGAAATTAAAAGGGAGGAATTCATTGCAAAATTAAATACTAAGTTTGAAGCTGCTGCTCTGGAAATGCTGAAGATATTAAGGTGAGTTTATTAAGACTTGAAAAAATTCCCCGGGAAGAAGCATCCTTTCATTGCCCTGGAAGATGGAGAAATATTGCAGGTCAAGGGTTTAGAGGAAGGCCAGAATCTGACACTTACTTGCTTTTCAGCACAGATTATCTAACACAAACATGATTTTATTGGCTACTTTGGTTAAATGCCAAAAAGCTTAGCAAGGTTTCTTTAAAGAATCCTGATAGGAGGGGAGTTCCTCATTTTACTCTGGGGTGCCATTATGTGAGATGAAGACTCTTAAAGAGATGAAGATCTTGACGAGTTTACTGAAAATAAAACTACAAATTATATTCAGCAGTGTTCTCTTAAAGTTCACATGGTGCGAAGCGCTTCTCACCAGGCACAAACTGTGAAATGCATTCCAAAATAAAGATTTTAATTATTATCACTGACATTTCTGAGGTGACAGCCATCTGGTAGGAAAAGTGATGACTATTTCAGAACATTAAGTAAGGAAGCTCTTACAGGCATCTCCCCATCTGATTTTCAACAAGTATTTCTTTAATATGAGTGCTGGCAGGTTTAAAATGAGTACTGTGTATTCTTTAATTCTGAAGGTCTCCTCTAACTGAAGGTCTGCTCTAAGAAGTTTTGGTTTTAGAGGCCAGGAAGTAGGATGTGTGAAAGACAAGTATTCCTGCTCCAGTAAGAATTAGAGGGGATGAGAGAGTAAGTTGGGAGTAAGTTTTGCTGTGTCCCAAATCACCCATGATCCTTTCCTTCTTTGTAAAATTGAGTACTGATGGCTCCCGACATGTGAGGCTTGTTCATAAAAAGGTATTTATTTATTTTATTTATTTATTTATGGGTTTTTTATACCGCTCTACCCCCGAAGGGCTCTGAGGTTGTTGACTGAGGTAGACGGATCAGTAGACTGTCCCAACATAGGTTGTTGACTGAGGTAGAAGGATCAGTAGACTGTCCCAACATAGAACAACTTTGATCATTCACATGTTCCCTGACTTTGAGGTAGGGATATTGATGAGTCGACTCCAACCTGTTTTTCCTTTTGGAACCTTCACAGAGAAAAGTCATGTAGGACGGAGGCAGTAATAAAAGGGGTAATCAGTCAAGACTGAGTCAAGAAAACTGCTTCTATCCAACCCATTCAGGCATTCATGAATCCTCTTTTTTCTGGAGCTTTTTCTGCTGGTGATAAGGAAGGAAGCCACCAAAAAAGGTTATGCTAGGATTATGGAACCTTCATGGACAAAACGTGTAGGATGGGAGCTGGATTGGGAATTATGTGAATTTGAGAGAAAAAGCCGTCTGGATTCAATTTGACTCCATAGATACATGCCATATGGCTCAATCCGGGGGGGGGGGGAGGGCAAATTGACTGTTGGATATGGTGTGGGCCTGCGCCAATGCAGTGTTCCTTCCACCAGTGTAAAGACAAGAAGGTCAAAAGGTGTCCAGGCAGCCCACAGCTCTATGTTGACAAATTCTGGAAGTGGGCCTTGGAGTTACACCACAGCCTGGGCCTTGGTGCACCTCCCTTTTAGGCACAACCCATACCCATTCAACCATATGAGGGGGTTCAGGTAGCTGGGTTTTCCCCGTTTTTGCTGCACCCCCATGCTGCCTGAAAGCCCTCTGGAGGTAAAGTGGTGGCAGCTGGCTGTTGTGGCCTCTGGATTGGTCTGTTAAGAGTTGTGTCACCTATCCACAACAGTAAGCCTAGGTCACCAAAACAGATAGGTAAATTTTTACTTTGGACCAATTAATAGGCTATAACAATGGTTTTTTGTCATTTTCTCAGCTGAGGTCCAGACATGACCTGTCAACTTCTGCTGAAAGGCAGTATGTCTGACTGCAACATCTGTTGGTAACTAAATATGACCCTGTGGCACCAAACCAAAACTTCTTAGAGCAGACCTTCAGTTAGAGGAGACCTTCAGAATTAAAGAATACACAGTACTCATTTTAAACCTGCCAGCACTCATATTAAAGAAAGTTTTTCATAGTCTCCTTTACTCTTGCAAACTCTAATTGAATCAGTGCAGAAAATAAAATCTACTATATTTCTTTACAAGCATTTGATGTTGTTTTTTAAATATGAAATGCAAAATTTCATGGAATAAGGAGTTTCAGCTCCCTATTTTGCTAAAGCAATGGCCTATCACCCAAAATTTTATACCTATTGTTTCTCTGGTTCTCAAGCCATAACTAATTGAGCAATATGTATGTATGTATGCATGCATGCATGTATGTATGCATGTATATTTGTGTGTGTGTGCGTGTGTGTGTGTGTGAGACATTGAACTCCACAGTGCCTATTTAGGAAAAGAATAATGTGTCTCATTGCTGAGATTGTAATTTATGCTTCCCTTAAACATATGCCTTGGACATGTTTAGTTATTTGGTCTTTTTGAGAGGAAATATTACTCATATTATTTTTGTATTCAAATATTCATTGATCTTTGAAGATGATTATGTACTTTTAAATTATTTGACTCTCTCCTGGAGGGTTAACTGTGTCATGATATATAAAACAAAGGTTCACAAAGTCATCTTCTAGGCAGCAAAAAGGTTTGCCCAGCAACAGGGGCCAGGAGCCGGGAAGTCTGGGGGCAGCCAACTACAATTGACCTTTAATGTGATTGGTGCATTCAACTGTGACTCTGGTCCAATGGAAGACTGTTGCCGGGAAAAGTACCTAGCTTGAATGTATAAAGAAAGCTGTGCATTGTCTATTCTATTCTAGTCTTCAAATCTGTTCTAGCTTAGTGTTATAGCATTTCTGAAGTGTTCTGTATAGCATTGCAGTCTTATCTAGTATAGTCTTGTGTAACCTTGCAACTGCTAAGTAAGACCTTCCTATTGGAAAGAACATCTTGTGTGGACAGTTTTCTTTTCCTAAGAGAGAGGATGTTGCAGTGTGTGCAAGAAGACTACTAGACCATCTTCTCTACTCTAAGTAGCTCCGTTTTAAGTCTGCTGATAAACTGTTGGTCAATGAAAATAAACCCTCTGTAACCTTACTGTTTCTAAAATACTTATATTACAACACTGGGGAGATAAATGCCCACTTTCCATAATCTAATGGATTGAGAACTTAACAAGCTTATCAATATTTGAATGTATGGCAGATGGCTGGCAATTGCATGCAAATATGTATTAATATTTGAAAATGTATATGTGTTGACTTGCCACAATTGTCATATTTTCTATTTCTTTTCTATTCAAGGTTTGTAATTATTTTAAAAATACTTGATAATTAATTTGTATACACAATGGGTCCACTTTTTCAAGCCTCTGGGACAACTTTCTGAGTCCATATAAATATGGCACCCAGTGACAGGCATTACGCTTGTTTTGTAGACCTTGTAGGAGACAGAGGGTACATATTATGTCTCAACAATTAACATACACACACCAAAGCAGGTAATACTTTCCGGTGAAGAGTGGATGATATTATAGGGACAACATTCAGGAGGCACTGGTTATTCTGGGGGCCCAGGGAACTGGTCGACTGGTAATTCATTTTCATATGATGTTTGGGTTGGGTGTGAGTGCTGTGGAAGGGGGCAAAATGATTTTTTTTTTGCTTGTTTGGGACCAATGATAGTTCATAGCAGACTTGATGGGATATGTGCAATCAAAGATGATGAAGCATCCAATTTTCTTCATGGAGCAGAGAACTTTTAAATCAAGATGTATTTCTTTAGGGGCTTACTCATTCAAGGATTGTATAGGATTGCAGCATGGCAAATGTGTGTGATCAATTGTCAATTTCCTATCTTTGTCTGCTTGTGTAGCTACTGTCAGAAACTTCAGACATTTTAAAATCATCTGCTTTATCTACATATGCTTATTTTTCCTATTTCTGCCCCTGCCATATTAATCATTTTACTGGAATGATTGTCAGAGAGATCTTTAGAATGAGATGGATGAAAAGAGAGTGAATAACCTGTCTTTGCCTTGGATGGTTGTTATGGTGGACCATTTCTTCTCTTTGCTCTTGTCGCAAGTTGGTGCTGAACTGTGCTATTGATCTGAAACATTGACTGCCACCAGTAAAGAAGATGTAAACAAGGAAACAATCAATTATGCTTAGATGGGTTTTTATATGAGACAACAAATGTGGTGCATAACAAGCTTTAGTGCATTTGCTTTCATGAAAAAGCAGCTATCCTTTTTCCTTGACATGAATCCCCCATCCTCCCCAACTGCTCTGAATCCAAGCAGAAAATCCCAGTAGGTGTTGTGATGTCAGCTGCTATTGAAGCAACTTAACCCACCCACCCCTTGCACAGTGGATCAGATCACCAGTGGCCAATCAGAAGCTTTGCTGGGCAAAAAGTCCCACCTGGGCCTGGCCACTCCTTAAAAACAATTGACAAGCGTTAGAGAAGAAGAAGAAGAAGAAGAAGAAGAAGAAGAAGAAGAAGAAGAAGAAGAAGAAGAAGAAGAAGAAAGAAGAAGAGGAGGAGGAGGAGGAGGAGGAGGAGTTTGGATTTATACCCCCCTTTCTCTCCTGCAGGAGACTCAAAGGGGCTTACAATCTCCTTGCCCTTCCCCACTCACAACAAACACCCTGTGAGGTAGGTGGGGATGAGAGAGCTCCGAGAAGCTGTGACTAGCCCAAGGTCACCCAGCTGCATAGGCTAATCTGAATTCCCCAGATAAGCCTCCACAACTCAGGCGGCAGAGCTGGGAATCAAACCCGGTTCCTCCAGATTAGATACATGAGCTCTTAACCTCCTACGCCACTGCTGCGCGTAGGTGACAGATGGCACCATGGCCAAGACCGCATAAGGCTGACTAGGCTGAAGCCTAGGGATCCTGTGAGGACTAGGGGTCCATCAATTTCTTTTATTATTTATTTATTTATTTAGCTGAGGCCCTAGGGTTACCAGTGCCCTACAGCTTCAACCTTTCTGGCAGGTGTTGACTGAGTGAGCGTGTGAGGCAGCTGACAGGAAGTTGCAGGGAACACTCATAGTCAGCTGAGGTTTGTTTTTAGTCAATGGGAGGCAGAGAGAGGGAGGCAGTGGGCCAATAGTGTGCTAGTGTCAGGGTTGTGCCGTCGTGCTCCCTCCTCCCTTATTACACTTCTATGTGCAATACAGTCTAGTCATGACCTTGACCACATGTGAGTGAGTAAAATTCTTCAGGAAACCCTCAAAATAGATATCGAGCTATGTACTGCCGTCTAGTACCTACTGTACCAGGGCAAGGCTGTCAACTGTAGTACGGCGAAAGACTAAAGTGCCAGAGGGGGCCCAAAGTACCTGACAGCCTAGAGGCATGGGCATGGGTTAATATGGCCTGAGCATGGTGAGGCTGAGAGAACTGTGACTAGCTTAAAGTTACCGATCAGGCTTCATGTGTAGGAACAGGGAACAAATCCATTTCACCAGATTAGAGTCCACCTCTCTTAACCACTGCACCATGGTGGAGTAGCAAAAGTTACATCATGTTTCATTTCAGCAACACTGAACAATGGGCTCTATTCATCACTTTGCTAGTCTGCTCTTCTCTTCTCTTCATAACAATCCAGAGAAGGAAAAATTAGCCCGGGAGGGACCCATCTTTTGTTACACCAGCATGGTGTAGTGGTTAAGTGGCAAACTGTAATCTGGTGGAGCAGCATAATTTACCTGATCCACAACAAAAACCTGTGATGATAAACAGAATTTCTTTTGAAAACATGCATTGTACCGACTCAAATATATAAAAGGGGGTAAATTTAGATTGCCTACCTAGCTATCATCTATCTATCATCCCACACACTTGTTCATTTTTATCCTTTGTGACTATGACCTTCTTTGACAGATCTCCATTTACCTTCTTCCTTTTCAATGGAGAATTCTGCTAGGAAACCAATGCTTGGGTTCTTTTTTAGCAACGCAAGTATTTTGTTTAAGATAGAAAGCAACTCACAGGCTTTTCAGCCTCATGCCAAACTTTCAAAACTGTTCCAAGTCCAAAGGTAATATTTTTTTTGGGTTGCAACACATTAAAATAGAATGAAAGGCCCATGCTTTCACAGTTACCAGGAGCCCCATCCAAGGGGGGGAGGGGTTGAATCCACCCGTGGGAGTGTTGTGGTTGCTATGTGAGTGGATTTGCCCTCTTCGGGACACTTATTTATTTATTGATTGATTGATTGATTGATTATATTTATATACCGCCCTCCCCCGGAGGGCTCAGGGCGGTGAACAGCATAAACATAGATAGAGCACACACGACTAAAACTAAAATCCATTAAATTAGTTTCCTGGCTCTATATAAATAAAACCCCATCTCATTAAAACGCAGCATACTACAATCAACATAATAGATGGCACCTACTATCAAATCCCCTAAAAGAAAAGGGAGGAGGGGGCAGCAGGATCCACTGATGTTATAGAAAGGGGGGCCATCAGCGGCCAGCCTCCCCAAAGGCCCGGCGGAACAGCTCAGTCTTGCAGGCCCTGCAGAACTTACTAAGATCCCGCAGGGCCCTGACAGCTGGAGGGAGAGCGTTCCACCAGGCCAGGGCCAGAGCTGTGAAGGCTCTGACCCGGGTGGAGGCTAGCCGCATCATTGAGGGGCCAGGGATCACCAGTAGGTTGGCCTCTGCTGAGCGCAGAGACCGATTCGGGATGTATGGGGTAAGATGGTCCCACAAGTACGGAGGTCCCAGGCCACACAAAGCCTTAAAGGTTAACACCATCAACTTGAAGATGATTCGGAATTCTATTGGTAACCAGTGCAGACGGAGTAGTACAGGTGTGATGTGATCTCTAGTGGCACCCCAGGCAGAGGGGCAAAACCATTGCTATGTGGTCACTGCTGCCCTGCCTTGGTGGAGGGATGTAGCGCAGGACACTGCAGCAGTGTCCCTGAGCCTCCGCGGCTTCCAACATAGCAGGGCTGGGGAAGGAGCTGATGTTGGTCATCTCTTTCTTGGCCTTTGCTGACATTGTGCCAGCAGGCTACAATCCAAAGCCAGCCTTTGGGCTGATGTAAGTCCATTGTGACCCACTGAGGCTTCTCAGCAACAGGGAGGCTGTCACACTTTGTAAGCCTTTCCACACCACTAGGAAGTCTCTTTGGGAGTGGCAGGGTGGGGCTGCATTAGTGCTGTGGCTTGTTGCCTCCTCTGTGGATGGGGCTACCCATCCCTTACCATTCAATGTGAGCCTCATCCCCCTATTGGTCAATAATGCCAACTCCTATGCCGACTCTAAATACCTTTTTATTGGCAAGGTGCAGCACTGAGCCCTTCGGGGGAGGGCGGTCTATAAACCCAATAAATAATAATAATAATAATAATAATAATAATAATAATAATAATAATAATAATAATAATAATAATAATAATAATAATAATAATAAAGAGCTTGTGTATCTAATCTGGAGGAACCGGGTTTGATTCCCCACTCTGCCGCCTGAGCTGTGGAGGCTTATCTGGGGAATTCAGATTAGCCTATGCAGCTGGGTGACCTTGGGCTAGTCACACCTTCTCGGAGCTCTCTCAGCCCCATCTACCTCACAGGGTGTTTGTTGTGAGCGGGTAAGGGCAAGGAGATTGTAAGCCCCTTTGAGTCTCCTGCAGGAGAGAAAGGAGGGATATAAATCCAAACTCTTCTTCTTCTTCTTCTTAAACAGAAGGGGAGCAGCCCTCTTTGACTTGAAGGCCACAAGTGATTTGAAATATTTATTTCACCACTGATTCTACATATTGTGGCTCTATGCTGAGAATTTCAACAAAAACTTGATCATTGGGTAAATGTACTTGGATCAAACGTCCTCGATTTTGTGGTTGCATGGTCAGTAACATCCATTTATGTAGTGCCACAAAAAGATTCACCGGGAGAAATGGAAGATACATGGAGACATTGAAATAATAAGTCTCAACTTCAAAAAAGTCCTTTCGCCCTATGTTAATTATGTGCTTTTCAGTGGTTGGAATCCACAGAAACAGATAGAAAAGGGACAATTACCCCAACAAAGCATCTGAGAAGACAATCAAATTGTACAAATAGACACAACCAAGAACATTTTTCTGCATCCGAACAGGCTCTGTGATCACAACCCGCAAGCAAGGCACATAGTAGAGCAGCAGATGATGTAACATAACTAACGAAAAGTTTTGTAGCAGTATTTTAATTATATAATCACTTTTCTTGATGATTATGCATGCTTTCCTGTAGTGTGAGCAGATACCAGGTTCACCTATTGATGAACTCAGATTGCTTCTGGTTTTTCTACTATCTTTGACAGCTAATTAAAAGTTACAGAACAATTAGATTTGTTGACTTTACTAAAAGACAGTCAGTTTGGGCTACTAATCTTGCTTTAGAAAGATAATTAGCACATATCAGATGTACTCTTAAACACACTTGTTTATCTTATCAATAGTTAAAAACCATTCATTTATGTACTCTTAAACACACTTGTTTATCTTATCAATAGTTAAGAACCTTTCATTTATTTAAATAATAATCACATATTTAAGTTAGAAGATGTTTAGTATGACTGCTATTTTTCTATAAAAACGCTTTGAAATAATAAGCAAATCAGATTTTTCTGGATTAAATTGTTAAGCAAGATTTCTGCATGTTCGCCTGTGTGTGTGTGTGTGTGTGTGTGTGTGTGTGTGTGTGTGTGTGTGTGTGAGAGAGAGAGAGAGAGAGAGAGAGAGAGAGAGAGAGAGAGATTTGTTTTATAGAAAAATTCCTGAAAACAGTTTAAGACAGTAATCTGAAAGCTGGTTTGCTTTAAATTTTATTTACCATAATATGGTTAGGACATGTCAGGAGCTTTGATAAATTTGGGACTTGTTTTTACAGTACCTATAGGGTTAATTTCCACATGCTTGTATTGTTGAACACCTAATAAAGAGACCTTTTTCAGTAAAAGATGGAACTCTCTGAAGGTTTTCTATCTGGTTGTCTGGTTAGTTCAAAGAACTGTTAGTTCAAAGAACAGAATTCAAATTAATTCATTTGTACTATCTGAAATTAAAGGTTCCAAGACAACTTTTATCAGACAACTAAAATGTTTTAATAGATTAATTTTTATGCAACTAATTTGTCCAGATTCCCTGTTGGAGTAGGGGAGTACAGCATCATGTTACACTTAATCCTTTCTTTCTTTCTTTCTTTCTTTCTTTCTTTCTTTCTTTCTTTCTTTCTTTCTTTCTTTCTTTCTTTCTTTCTTTCTTTCTTTCTTTCTTTCTTTCTTTCTTTTCTCTCTTTCTTTCAACTAGACTAAACTTGACACTAGGGATCTTCAGATGCTTCATTAAACTCTAAAATCAGCTGTGATGGAGCTCAATATGGATTTGGGCCATATCCCTGAAAAAGAGAGGAAAAACTTTTCCCTTATACTGTTTCCCAAATGGACTGTGTTAAGCTCTGGGAAGAGTGGAGAAAGCATGGTGCAAATAACTCTTTTCTTCCCTTCTAGGGCTGCAAGCTGCTGCGACATAACTAGAGTTTGCCCCTCTCGATTAGAGTCTGCCACTCATGTGAAGGAGTGGGGAATCAAACCTTATTCTCCAGATTAGATTCTGCTGCTCTTGACCACTACATCAAAGAACATAGGGCGTTCTCCCACTCCTCGGTGGATCCCCTGATGCCGCGGCGCTCAAGTTGTCCCCATGACCTCCCCGCTGGGCTTCTGCTGCCCTCTAAGGACCTGTGTGCAGGGTCACTGTGCGGTGCCGCTTAGCAAGAGCAATCTGTGGGATGCCGTGCGCTGAGGGGGTGCGACAGCAGCAGCATCGGGGGGGCTGCGCTGTCGCCGCCCCTGTCGTAGGGAGTGCCGGGGGACCCCGCGCTACTTGAGGAGAGTAGCGTGGGGCTTAAGGTAAGTGGGGAAAGGCCCATAGACTTCAAGTATTGGGAGGGTTATCAGAGCAAGTAAAGGTCTGTTCTTTGCTTTCCCATAGGAAATGTAATAGAAGGAAAAGAGAACAGTGATAGAATGCTGATAGAAATGACAGATTTGGATTGAACACTAGGAAAAACTTCCCAATTCTGAAGATAGTTTGTTGGTGGAAGCAGGCACTTCACTGGAGGTTTGCAGCAAGAGGTTGGACAGCTTTTGATTAATTGCACTGGGCTGTGGTTTGGACTGTATGACCTATTTGTTCAATTGTTACTTGGTTTATTTGATACAGGGCTCCCAGTGTGCTGCCCGTGGCTTCCATGATATCTGCTCACACCTTTCTGGACACCTGCCCAGTATTTTTTAGGATGTGAGTGAGGTTTTTGCTCAGCCAGGCTTCTAATTAGCCATTGGAGACTGGATCAGCTAAACAGATTTCTATCAACATTGGAAGCAGTGGCTACAACAGCATAAGGATGCTCCCTGTGCAGTTCCACATGGTTTTTACCCCAAAACATTTTATTTGCAGCCTCAAAACATTTTAAATGATTACAAATAAAAAAAAATATTTTAAATGACTACCCTTTTAAAACAATTCTTTTGAAACAATGGCTCATTCCGCGCATGCAGAATAATGCACTTTCAAACTGCTTTCAGTGCTCTTTGAAGCTGTGCGGAATAGCAAAATCCATTTGCAAACAGTTGTGAAAGTGGTTTGAAAACGCATTATTTTGTGTGTGCGTAAGGGGCCAAAGTTTTCAAAACTGCTTCATTTGCCTGTGCGGTCCCTTCAAGTCATTTCCCAAGCCTCTCTGCCTTCCCTGTGCTTCTTCCTTGGTGCCATTTTCTCAGCTCACTCATTGCCCCTCTCTAAATTTTCCTGCACTTTCCCCCCTGTTTTCCCTGCAGGTTTCTTTATTGCGGAGGGGGGCGGTGGCTAATCATTGAAGAATCACCTGCAGAAGGTGCAGAGAATTGCAGCAATGTTCTCAAACAAAAAGGAAAGGGAAAAGGGAGAAATCACAAAATGGTATCCAGGAATCAACTGGAGGGGGTGAGTGCAAATACATCACAGTAAAAGGTGTGTGTGCGTGGAATTGAAAACATTTCTATGCTTTCAGTGGTGTGCAGGAAAAGGACCACCGTGTCACTGAAGGTAAGCTGTGCAATAATAATTTTGTGGCCACCTGTGCCTCCTGCAGCCCCAATTTTGGATTAGCAATATTTGTGGCTACACCTACCACATTGTATCAGAATTCAAAGCTGTCTGTAGGGTCTGAAAGGTTGGAGATGCATGAGCTATTGTAGTGCATTTTGAACCTGCTGTTCTTCCAAGGAACTCAGGGTGGTGTTCATCCCCCCCCCCCACTCCACTTTACTCCTGTTATAACCCTGTGAAGTATGTTAGGATGACAGAGATAGTGACTGGCCTAAGGTCACCCAGAAACCTTCCATGCTGGAGCACGAACTTTAATGCAGGGAGGCTTAAAATACAAAAAAAGCCTCCCTGCCGCTGAGAAGCCCCATGGGGCTAACAGGACTTATGCCACTAAAAGGGCTGTCATCCCAGCCCACAATCCAAAGGTGGGATCCAACCAGTTCTCACCACTTCTCTAGAAGTGGTTACTAATTTTTTCTGAGTGCCGAGTGGTTACTAATGAGTGGTTACTAATTTACTAAAATGAATGGTTACTAATTTTTTCTGAGAAACCTCCCTGCCCAATAGGGACTGGAGGTGCGTGTGTGCGGCGGCACCACTGTTTGAATCCCACCACCATTGGAACCTGTTATTAAAAATTTTGGATCCCACCACTGCCACAATCCCAGGAAACTTCCTGGCCTCCCCACCCCCCACCCCTCACCCCCAGGCTTGCATCCAATCAGGATGTCAGCACAGCCCCACCACAACCCAGACTTCTGGGTTTTGCGGCAACAGGTAGAGGGTTGGGTGGCTGTTGACACATCTTCCCCCTCCACCGGTGTTTAGTGCAAGTATTCCAACACAGGGCTGCACCGCTCCCTGGTGCTCTCCCCCTCCTTCCGATGGGGTTGAAGGTACCCTATCTTATACGTTTTATCCTAGAAATGTTCTCTTTCCTAGTAAAGTTTAATTCAGTGGTTACCATCCACATTATTAGTAGCTGAACTTTTGTGGGCAGTCATCAATTGTAAAAGGGGTTATTTTGGGAGAATTATCTTAGGACAGTGGTGGTGAACCTGTAGCACTCCAGATGTTCATGGACTACAATTTCCATCAACCCCTGCCAGCATGGTCAGGGGCTGATGGGAATTGTAGTCCATGAACATCTGGAGTGTCACAGGTTCGCCACCACGGTCTTAGGATAATGCTGCTTGTAGCCTTTTGACTGTTTAAGCCTTATGTTTTAAGTAACCTATATAGCCCTGCCCTCCCAGTTTAATCATAATGACTTGCAAAATGCAAAAGAGGATGACAGAAGATCGCCTAATGAGCTGTGCTGAATGTAGGTTTGAGCCCAGATCTCCCCAATCTAAGGCTGAACTTTCTACTATATTTGCCCATTCTACAATGTGAGTTAAGGCAATTTGCCACCAAAGCTCTGCCTTTAATGCACATTGTGGATGAAGAGGATTTCAGAAAGACCACAGCAAGTAAACATTTTCTTCCTAATAATTTCACTATCCAGTGGACTGAAGGTAAATTGCCGTGATGGACAAATCCATCAGGTTTCAATTAGAACCATGTAACTTTCCAGTGTTTTCCCTGAAACCGACAGACTCGGTATTGTTAGGAGGCAAAGACCTTTAGAAAAAAAAAAGACAGATTGATTTGGAGATTTCTCAGTCCTCAAGCAGAACACACTGAAAGATTAACTTTACCGAGGAAAGACTGTCTTGATTTTTTAAGAAGTCATTAACTTCTGGGAGCTAAATACAAATAAAATGTTGTAGAGCTGGGGGAAAGTTGCAGGACTGCCGAGCTGAAAGGATGGCAGGGGTTTGGTCAACATTTTGACTCGCTGAGCGCTGCTTTTTCAATGATTTTATGCACACATTGCCAAAAAGATTGTCAGTCTGTTCACAGGGGGATAAGCCAGGACCTTGTCTCTTCTGTTGAAGCAATCAGGCTGATGTTTCCACCTTTCATCCAGGTCGGCAGGGTTGGCAAGCTGTGGTCCAACGTGAATGGCGATGGCGAATATGCATTCCAGGGATTTACAAATCTGTCCGTCTAATTTCTTTTTGTTTTTACATGTTGTTGTAAGTTTCTCCATTATGCTTCCCCCCACCCCCCGCCCTTGATGGTGTTCCCAATTCATTTGTTTTTAATGGTATTTTTGTTAGATTTCGTTTAGAGTCATGAATCTGGCCATTAGTGTGTGTGTGAGTGCAGTTTATAGAAACTGCCCAAGAGATAAATGTAAAAGGTAAAACTTACATTTATTCAAGCATCTCCAGTTAACAGCTTTGTTCCAGGAAAAAGGTAGATGGAAAGAAACCCTCGTCTAAAGAGATTTTCATTTCCTTTGATGCATAAGTGGGTACAAATTCAATCGCCATCACGTCTGTGCAGGTGAGAGGCTGCTACAGCGGGCAAGCCCCACTGAGCAGTGGCTGGGCATTGACTCATGCGCTCAGGCCAAAGGCTAAGCAAGGCTAGAGCAGAAGTGAAAGCAGCATGGGGAAGAAAGGAAGTTAGTGGGCGGTCTCCTGGCCCAGACAAGGAGGGCAAACAAGAGAGGCAACATCACAGTTAGAGTGAGATACACAGCACCCCCCAGTGTCCAGGCACACAGAAGTCGTTTATTCCAACAATTTTATGCCAGGAAAGAATGTTATGAATATATATTTCACCAGCTGAATACAATCTAAATTGAGCTTCTGTTCCTCCTCTGCTTCAGTTGTTCAGCCTGGATGTTGCCACAGGCACAACCATTTGGTATGGGTCAAAATGATTTTGGGGAATAGCTCCTCTTCCTTCTCTGCCACAGGTATTTAGCTCTGCATGACTAGAGGCACAAATCTTTGGTGAAGGTCAAAATGTATGCTGGCTGAAAATGAACTGAGCCGGGCTTTCCTTCCCATTGTAGGTTTTAAAGCCTGAGTGTGGCTGGAGCTTGAGTCTTTTGATAAGAGCTCTTAGCCCATGTTTCACAACCTTTGGCACTAAGGCTCATTCCGCACATGCAGAATAATGCACTTTCAAACTGCTTTCAGTGCTCTTTGAAGCTGTGCAGAATGGCAAAATCCACTTGCAAACAGTTGTGAAAGTGGTTTGAAAATGCATTATTTTGCGTGTGCGGAAGGGGCCTGAGTTAGCCAGCCCAGCAATTCTTGGACCAGCCCATGTGTATGGTAAAGGAGCAGCAGTGGCGTAGGAGGTTAAGAGCACATGTATCTAATCTGGAGGAACCGGGTTTGATTCCCAGCTCTGCCGCCTGAGCTGTGGAGGCTTATCTGGGGAATTCAGATTAGCCTGTACACTCCCACAAATGCCAGCGGGGTGACCTCGGGCTTGTCACAGCTTCTCGGAGGTCTCTCAGCCCCACCCACCTCACAGGGTGTTTGTTGTGAGGGAGGGGGGCAAGGAGATTGTAAGCCCCTTTGAGTCTCCTGCAGGAGAGAAAGGGGGGATATAAATCCAAACTTTCTTCTTCTTCTTCTTCTTCTTCTTCTTCTTCTTCTTCTTCTTCTTCTTCTTCTTCTTCTTCTTCTTCTTCTTCTTCTTCTTCTTCTTCTTCTTCTTCTTCTTCTTCTTCTTGACAAAAGACCTCTTTATTCAGTAATAATTGCTACCTGACTAAGAAGGTCTTCTCCCCACCAAAAATGAAGCTCAAACAGTGGCCAATTGGAAACCATGTGAGGCACGCTAATGTCTGAAACAGTGCACAGTATGGATTTTCATGGGCGCTTTTTGTTCACCCCACTTGAATCTCAAAAAATTTAGTGGCACACCAACACAACTGCAGTGCATTATGAAAGTTCTGGAGGAGTAATTATCTGCATACTGAATTGTTCCTTGCTTACTTGTTTGGTGTCTGCATCTCACTTGGCACGTACAACTGCCCCTTGCGAACAACTTGATAAACAGAAACTATCAGGGCTATTTCGTGCTGTTGATTTGAGCTGCAGCTAATGCGGTGAGCAGCTGCATTGCCTGATAGCCAACTATAACGCACACACAGAAGGAAAGCGTTCATCTGTGCACCACGGCTTTCGCACACTTAATGAAGAGGGCTTTTTATCAATAGCGAAAGCTTTTTATTCATTTTATGAGTTAATAGGGTTCAATTAATGTTACTGAGTTGGAGGCTTCTTGTATATGTCCCTGGGGCTTTGGAAATGTTGAGAAGAAAGCTTAATGAATGGTTGAACAGTTATATTGGTACCCTAGTAATTAGAGAACGGGTAATTAATGTGCATCTGTGGTAGGCTCATGGGTATCGTCAACGACCCTGTAGTGTTAACAGGAAAAAAATGGAAGCTTGGTAAGGGAATACAGCTTTTTCTTATTTTCATGTATTTTCGATCTACAACTTTGTTTCATTACAAGAACAAAATGAATGTTCATTAAAACCATTAAGGCACAGACTGTGATTGGCTGAGACCTAGGTGGATTCTGAAAGTGATCAAGAACTCTCAACATTTGGAGAAACCAGCCGCTGACTGTGCCCCCTCTCCTCTGGCCCCCGACACCTGGGCCGTTTGTCACCCGAGGAGACCTACCATTCCCTCCCCCTTTTTTGGGGGAAGAGGGAACTTAAAGTTGGAATGTCGGACGCCACTTATATTTTTATTCTACTGTGATTTGTTGTATAACTGTTAGAATTCATTCTATGGTTTTACCGCTGCTTTAATGTTTTAAGGTTTTAACTGTCTTACAGTGTTTTTATATGTTGTACATGGCCCAGAGCCCTTCGGGGATGGGGCGATACAAAAATCCAAGAAATAAACAAACAAACAAACAAACAAACATACTAGAGGAGGGGCCATATAAAATGTCTACATGTTGAAGTATTTAGAATGTCAGGATAGGATCCGGAAGACCTACATTTGAGTCTGTGATCTACCATGGGTGACCTTTGGCCAGTCTCTTTCTCTCTCTCACTCCTAGTAGGGTTTTCTGACAGATAATCTCACAGATGTTACAGGTGATTAGCTAAACTGATATGCCAATTTCTAGAGGGATTCGAATGAAATTGCTTGAATCTCTCACACCAATCTCTTTAATCTCTCAGACCAAAATAATATTTCGTATGCAAATAAGTTTGTATTTTTCTTTAAACAAACAGAAGAAGTATTGTAGCAACAGGAGGGGGACAGCAGGGCTGCATTTTCAAGGAAAAAAAACAAACCTTCTGCCAATTGAAGTGAAAATGGTGCTACTCGCTGGGTCTTACAGTTAGTTCATTCAATACATTTATTTACATACTGTGCAGAGAAAGAAAGCACAAGTTTCTAAATATTTACCCCAGGAACCAGCTTAGACCTAAAATATAGATATGACCATTATTTTCTTTAAATGCAACTGTGTATCCAGTTCTTTGACTCAAACTCTGTAAGACAAGAACAAAATGCCCTGTTGGATGAGAACAGAGATCCACCTAGTTGACCAGTTGAATCCTGCCGTGAAAGCAGAGGTGGGATCCAGCAGGTTCCGAGAGTAGGTTACTAATTGTTTGTGTGTGCCGAGAGGGGGTTACTAATTGGTGATTTTGCCACATGATTTGTGCCTTAGTTGCACCCCTCCTCTCAGCAGTAGCGCACAGAACTTGAAGCAGTCTAGCAGGAGGTGCACCGACGTGCATGGCAGCCTGCGCCTGCGTGCATTCGTTTCCCATCCAAGGACCGGCATAGCAGCTGCGTCCTTGCCACAGCCCCACCCAGGAATGCCCCACCCCTGGAATGCCTGGCCCCGCCCCCGTTGTGCCCCACCCAACCCCATTGGCACTACGCCACAGTTTGAATCCCACCACCATGGGAACCTGTTACTAAAATTTTGGGATCCCACCACTGTAAAGCCTTTCACAATACAGAGATCCACCTAGTTCAGCATCGCACTTCACTCTGTGGCCAACCAGTTGCTTGAAGGGTGGGTTTTCCTGGTTCCCCTGGCCATAAGTAAGGGATGGGGGTTGCTAGATCCAGATTGAGAAACTCCTGGTGATTTCAGAATGGAGCCTGTGGAGGACAGAGAACTCAGTGGGGTTCAACGCCATGAAATCCACTCTCCAAAACACCCCTTTTTCTCCAGGGGAATAAATGTCTATTGACTGGCGAGAGGGATCCCCAGATCCCACCTGGAGGCTGGTATCCCTACTGAAGGGTCATTATTTAGGGCATATAGGCCCTGGCTTTCCATTGATATTGCCTCCTATCACTGGTTTTCTCTCTTTAGAATAGTTTTTATACCCCACATTTCCCTACTTTTAAGGAGGCTAAAAGCAGTCTCCAATCAATTTCCATTCCACAACAGACATTTTGAAAGGTAGGTGGGGCTGAGAGAGTTCTGAGAGAGCTGTGATTGGTCCAAGTTCACCCAGCAGGCTTCAGGTGGAGGCATGGGGAAACTACCCCAGTTCACCAGATTAGTGTCTGCTGTTCATGTGCAGGAGTGGGGAAACAAGGGCAAATAATTTGAGAACCTACTACACCAGGACTACCACAAAACAGAAGTTCACAGAAAGTGCAAAATAAACCAACCCAGAAAGTATATCTAGAAGTCAAAATGCATGTATATCCAAAAGATAAACAAATAAACAGTGACAAGAATTACAGGAGCGAGATGGATGAAAAAGGCATTTATTGATTTATAAATGGCAAGCTAGCCCATAGATCTGGCGAAATATAGATCTGCCCTGCACCTCTGTCTGCTTCTACCAGAATTATCTGCAGTCTGCTCCTGTGAATTAGAGATAGCATCACAGTAGGGTATAGAGCAGTAGTGGGATCCAAAAATTTTAATAACAGGTTCTGATGGGGGTGGGATTCAAACAGTGGCGCTGCTGCACACACGCACCTCCAGTCCCTATTGGGCAGGGAGGTTACTTTAGTAACCCCTTCTCGGCACTCAAGAAAAAGGTGAAAGTAACCCACTTCTATAGAGAGGGAGTGAATTTGAGAAGCCTGGTTGGATGGCGTTTCCAGTACCTGCATATGGATGTACACAGGAGCAAGATTATCCAAGACTCTGGCTCAACCTTTGAGACACTTGCCCACAAGTTTCCCACCAGGGATCAAACATACTTCTTGCTGTTTCAAGACCTCTGGGATCTGTTCTTCCCATTCCTTTGTGCCCTTTGTTGTGACACATAATAATTGACTGTTTCACAGGTGGCTGCCTTTCATTTGATGGTTTGCAGATATGGTAAAGCTGAGACAGTTAACTTTTGTGGTACACTATAGGCCTCTGGTTCCAAGATTATTTCCTTTAAGATGATTTTATTGTTATAATTATTGCAGGCAATTTTCAAAAGCACAAATGGTAGGTAAGGATCCTCCTTGTAACTGCTATGTGAACCTTTTGAGGTTTTCCCCCCTCCTTTTCGATTGCTGTTAATTGACAGTAGACGCTACCCTGTTGCTTCTTGCATAACATTCTGATGTTTAATTAAACTGTGGTTTGGGATTCAAACCTAGAGCGTGCAATATTTCTTTTACTTTATCACAACTTCATTTCACAATTATTACAATCTCTCCTCTTGGGAAATTAACTACAATTGATTTTTAAATACTCATTTTTTCCTAAGCATTTTTTTTTCAATTTTGTTTTTACACCAAAAAAAAAAAATCCACTTGCTAACCACTGGGTTTACCCAAGAAAATGTTTGTGAAAAATGATGTTCTGCTTGAAAAACTACTTGCTGTTTTTAGTAGATTTCTCTCAGTGTGAAAGCAAATATTCAGAAAATGACATATTATTGGTGTCAAAAGTTTTGAAATCATGTCATTTAATATACATCCTGTGTTGAAATAGGAAGAAGAAGAAGAAGAAGAGTTTGGATTTATATCCCCTCTTTCTCTCCTGTAGGAGACTCAAAGGGGCTGACAATCTCCTTGCCCTTCCCCCCTCACAAATGCAAACAATACCTTCCTGTGGGAGGTAGGTGGGAGCTTGAGAGAGCTCAGGAAGAACTGCCTATTAGCCCAGGGGTAGGGAACCTGCGGCTCTCCAGATGTTCAGGAACTACAATTCCCATCAGCCCCTACCAGCATGGCCAATTGGCCATGCTGACAGAGGCTGATGGGAAATGTAGTTCCTGAACATCTGGAGAGCCGCAGGTTCCCTACCCCTGTACTAGCCCAAGGTCACCCAGCTGGCATGTGTGGGGAGTGTACAGGCTAATCTGAATTCCCCAGATAAGCCTCCACAGCTTAGGCGGCAGAGCTGGGAATCAAACCCGGTTCCTCCAGATTAGATATAACGGAAGCCTTAACTCTCCTACAAGCCACTGGGAGTTACTCACACTTCATAAATGGCAATCTCTTAGATCGCTAGTACTTACTACTGTTTAGCTCCTAGAGAGCCACAGTCACAATTATCATCAACCAAAAAGAACCATATGTAGGCATTGTATACCACCCCACAGACTTGCACATACAATAATATAAGGCATAACTATTAATACTAATTATAGCCATATTAATTACTGGGGTATCCTATTAATACTAATTATAGCCATATTAATTACTGGAGTATCCTTGAGTATGTATGTTAGCTAAATTGGATGGGTCTATTCCAATTTAGGTCAGGGGAATTAGCAGGGGCAGACCTTGCAAAATGCAAGAGGCTTGAGCTGCAGGATCTTTTACTTCTTACGCCAAGGTTTTTTCCCTCTTAGAAATCTGCAGGAAACCAGTGTAGTGTAAAGGTTTGGTAATCTTTGTCGTAACAATAGACTAATAAAAATAAACACATCCAATGCGTGGAAAAACACATACATACAGAATTACAGAGAGCTTCAGATGTACAGAGATGAGGATAGATTGGAATAATTTGGATTGGGTGATGATTGTCTTTCCTGAAGTGAAGAAGGCCCAAGAGATGAGATACCAGTGGCTATGCTAGTAAATGGCAAGAAGAAAATGATGTAGGGCACACACTGAACCAAGACACCTCAGGCTCAGTGGGCAGGGAACGGTTGTTTTGCAAGCCCTCCTTTTCCTCCTTCTCCCCTTCACTTACCTTGGCTGAATCTCAGAGGTGGCAGGCAGCCCAGAGCGAAACTAAGCTTGGTTTGGTCAGGCCCAGAACTCAGTTCTCTGCTGGCACATCTGAAGTCCCCATGGGTCTCAGGGGTGGCATGTGGTACAGAAGTGAATGCTGGTCTCAGCTCAGTCAGGTTCAGCATTCAGCTGTAAGCCACTGTCCACAGGGGCTCAGAGGGTAAAGGCAGTACAGAGCTGAAAAATAGGTTTGGGCAAGCCCAGCAGTCGGCTCTGCATTGCCTGCTGCTTCTGAAATTCATGCGGGTCTCTGAGGTAGCACAAAATTGAATGCTGGACTCAGCTGAGATGAACCCAGCATTCAGCCTGCCACCTCTGAGACCAACACGGACTTTGGAGGCAGCTGGGATTTTTTCGGGTTTGGATTTAATACACCTGAAAATTTTCAAATATCTAAAAAAGTCAAAATCTCAATTCAGCTTTTTTTCAGATTTTTCAAAAAAAAATTCTGGGTTTATTAAACACCCCCACCCCCCACCCCCAATAGCAGGGAAAATGGTGCATAGCTTGAGAGAGTTTGATTTCTTAGTAGGGTTTAAAATTAACAAACAGAAAACAAAGGCCCTAACCAAAAATATAAGTAAACAGGATGAAAAAGAACTGGTGAGTACAACAGGATTCAATGTCAAAAGAATGATGAAATACCTGGGAGTGGTTTTGTCAGAGAAGAATAGCAAGTTTCTTCAAAATAATTAAGTCAGAAGATGGAATGAAGTTTAAAAGCCCGAGCACCCAGAGTGGTTTACTAGCTCAGAGCTCCAGTAATTTAGTAGAATTTAGTTACTAGGAAGGGAATTTTTTACTACTAGGAAGAGTTATTAGCATTTATTGTCAATATTAGAACTTCAATATTACTAGTTTTCATAATATCATTTGAAATTTGGACTAAATTGAGCCATGCAGAAGAAGTGTGGACCTACTTGCTCTATGTTTCAGCCCGTCGTCGACTGACTTGCAACTTCATTCAGGCAAGCATCATTTCAGCAGATGCCATGAGCCTCCTGAACCGAGAGTGGAGTTGAAAGATGCTTTTGAGGGTCATGGAGGGTCCTGGCAAAGGGGTCAGTGGCAGAGACCCCCCCCCAACAACACCAAAGTCTGGCTGAACCGACTTAGAACCTCTCAGACGACGAACCTCTCAGCTGGGTGGATCCGAGTTGTGGGTTCTGTTGCCAAATGGAAGGGCAGGCTTATGGACAATGCCTCGCCATCAGAAGTGAGAGTGCCAATGTGGGGTGTCCCTCCTTTGAAGCCAGAGATTCCTGGATAATGATGGAGACCTGTGGCAGGGGTTCCCATATAGCGCCCAAGGCTGGGCGTGCCCAGAGAGAACATGACGGCAGAGGCGGTGATGGTGGCGGATCCCAAAAGAATTTTTGAAGAGAGTCATCTCCAGAGGTTGTGGACATTGTTTCTTGGTTAGTGCAGATAGTTTTGGATGTTTTAGGTAGTATTGATATTTAATCAGTGTTAGTTAGGAAATTTGTTTATTGCTAGTGATTATAGGTAGTGTCAGGTAAGGGTGGAAAGGGATTAATTAGTTACTAGCTTTAGTATAATGTATTAGAATAGCACTGTAGTGGAAATTGCTAATCCTAGGTTATGGGGGTAGTTGATGAAGTCGCCATCTATGTTTATTTGTGTTATTCATTTGAAATTATGCTAAGCTGTTATATCATTGTTACTATGTTTTTGTTACTATGTTTTGTATCATTGTTACTATGTTATAATATTTTGATTGTTCTTAGATGTTATGCTGCTGTTGTGTGCAAATGTGCAGATGCTCACTCTATTGACCATTGACACAATTCTTAGTTGGAATAGAATTTGGCTGCAGCCCGTTTATTTGTAACAATGTGAGAAGCTGGGAGAGCATAAGGGGCACATCCTGGCCACCAGGCAGCCACTGCTGAACCTGGCATACGGGCAGCTACTGCTGAACCTGGGCCCTTCGGGCAACCATTGCTGAACCCAGCACTGTCCCCTGAAGGGGATTGGAACAGAAAGTTATTAGGTGCCACTTGAGCGCGTACCCATTTAGTGACAAACCTTCCTGCCGGGAGTAGCGAGCTCTCAGGCAGAGCCCCAAGGCATGTACCATCGAGTCCTCCACTGCCCCCAGACCTCTTATTGAGGCCCACATCCACGGGATGGGCCGGCTTGCAAGCTCTGCTTTCCCCTCCCCTCACTCCCTCACTCCCCTTCCCTTGCATGCTTCCCCTCCTTCCCCCTTCCCTTGCATGCCTCCCCTCACTCCCCTTCCCTTGCATGCTTCCCCTCACTCCCCCTTCCCTTGCATGCCTCCCCTCCCTCTCCCTCCGCTAGGGTGGGTGGGCCATGTCCAGATGCCAGGGCCCCTCCCTCCCCTCCCTTGCATGCCACCCTCCCTCCCCCTTCCCTTGCATGCCTCCCCTCACTCCCTCACTCCCCTTCCCTTGCATGCTTCCCCTCCCTCCCCCCTTCCCTTGCATGCCTCCCCTCACTCCCCTTCCCTTGCATACTTCCCCTCACTCCCCCCTTCCCTTGCATGCCTCCCCTCCCTCTCCTTCTGCTAGGGTGGGTGGGCCATGTCCAGATGCCGGGACCCCTCCCTCCCCTCCCTTGCATGCCACCCCTCCCTCCCCTTCCCTTGCATGCTTCCCCTCCCTCCTCCCTTCCCTTGCATGCCTCCCCTCCCTCTCCCTCTGCTAGGGTGGGTGGGCCATGTCCAGATGCCGGACCCCCTCCCTCCCCTCCCTTGCATGCCAGCCCTCACAACCTCCCCTCCCTCCCTCCCCTTCATCCCCTGACATTACCAGTCAATCAGCTTGTGTACAAGAGTTGATGAGCCTGCCTGTCTTCTTCAAGATAGCTCAGGGGCAGAGCATGCGCTTTGCATGCAGAAGATCCCAGGTTCGATCCCTGGCATCTCTCGTGGAAAGCATCAAGTAACAGGAATTGTGAAAGTCATTGATCTGAGACCCTGGAGGGCAGCTGCCTGTCAGAGTAGACAGCAGTGACTCTGGGAAGCCAATTCAGTGAACGGACAAACGATCCTTCTACAGTGCACACTTGCTTTTTCATTTATGCACACACTGAGTAATTCTCATGTTATGCTGAATGCATGTCGAGCTGAATGTGTGATTAAGAACCAAACTGCCCAAGCTGCGACAAGATAACAAACATCAAAACATTGAACCTAGGGCGGGAGAGTGGGTCTGCTCACTCTCCAGCCTCCAAAAGAGGCCGACATGGATGGGCACCGCCTTGTAAATGGGCGCCCGGCTGCCTTGTCATGTGACGGACCCCCGCCACATGACACCGCTGATGATAAGTAGCAGGGAGGAGTGCTGCCGCTTGCTCCTCCCCTGCCACAACAGCATCCCAAGGTAAATCCTGGGGCGCATTTTATCATTATAGATGTTGCAATGTTATATTTTTGCAAATGGTGCTATGTTAAATTAACTTGATGGGAATGTTATGTACTGTTCATTTGATGTTGTTAATTTTATTGTTATTGTTAATGGGTCTACTGAAATTGCTTACTGTTGTTGGAATAAGTAGCTTTGTTATTGCATCACAGTGTTATGTACTGTATTATGCTATGATGTATTATATTTTGATACTGCTCACCACCCTGAGCCCTTCGGGGGAGGGCGGTATGCAAATTAAAATTCAAATCAAATCAGAAGGATCTTTCAAGGTGCAGTAAACTGCAGTTAAAATTTCAGCAATTAAAATTACTGTTTTACCAAGAATGTTATTTTGATTTCAAACAATTCTGATACTATTAAATGAAACTTTTTGTTCAAACAGTGGTAGAAGGGCATCTAACTTATAACTTCCACTACTTTCCACACTATCATTCTGAACTTGGAAACTAGCTGGTTGGAAATCCAGGCATTTGCAATTTATGAAGTACAAGGCTTGGAACAGGACAGCGACTAAAACAATATCAAAAAAATGTGTGCTCGCTGCAGGGTTAAGGAATGCCTCTGGACTTTCCTATGCATGCGACCTACAATGGTAGTTCCTATGCACGCGACCTACAATGGTAGTTAAATGAAATACTGTTGTTGGACAAAGCATGAACAATAAAACCTGCAAAAACAAATTGCTATCATGTTCTGCATTCATGTATAGATCAGGGCAACATGAAGTCCATCTTCCCTCGCAAATTTTTGAGCCAATGAATTTGGAGATTTGGAGATTTGGGAGACAGAGCACAAGAAAGAGGGGGAACATATTCATTCTACTTACTGGGGATAGCAACCAGTGGTGGGATTAAAATGATTTAACAACCAGTTCCGGGGGTGGGATTCCTGGTTGTTTATAAGCACAATTTTAACAACCGGTTCTGCTGAAGTGGTGTGAACCTGCTGAATCCCACCACTGATGGTGACCCTACTTTCCACCACTGTTGGATGCCATTTTCCCCTTTATTCTTTAGCCAAAATGCAAGAGTGAAAGCAAGACATATGATCTTCATCCTAGTTTTACTTTTGGCATCATCACAAAGTCAAATCTCACTAGCTATGTGACATCATCATGAAGTGGACTTGAAGCAGGGTCTTCACTGTTTTTGTCTCAGAGTGATGATGTGCAGCTGAAGATGGTTGAAGCAAAGAAGAGTGAAAATGTTTTGCTTTGTTTCTGGAATAAGAGTGGAGAGATATAGTCCAAACAATCCACTCTGGTCAACATCATTCTGTACCAACTGAAGTTTCCAGATACTTCTCAAGGGCAGTTCCATGTGTAGTGCATCACAATAATCATCATCATCATCATCATCATCATCATCATCATCATCATCATCATCATCATCATCATCATCATCATCATCATCATCATCATCATCATCATCATCATCATCATCATCATCATCATCATCATCCCCCCACCGGGTGCCGCCTTGTCGTTGGCGGGGGGCTTAACTGCTTCTGTGATGTTGAGAGCTGTGCTGGCGGTAGTGCAAACTACCGGCAGGTTCAACCATGCCAGAGTGGTCTCAATTGAGGAAAAGGGCTAAGTGCACCCAACCCATTAAAATATGGTGAAACAAACTCAAAAGAAGTCTATACTGGCTCGGTCGTCGCCCAGGATAATAAGGACCGCGGTGGGTGCTGGTGAACCTGGGCATCCGTCGACAAGTGGGCTACAGGAACCAGGACCCATTGCTGAGCAACCAGGGCATGGGCCTGCTTGGCAACTGGAAGCAAAACAACTACCAAAGCGGCAGAAATTTCCCTCTCAAATGTCAGAGAATCGAACTGTCATGAACTGCTACCATAAATCGGAACCCCAAAAAGCGTGGCATACCTAAAAAACGGATGTACCGGCTGTGGAAACTCGAATATCCAGATTCAACTGTAACTGAACTGAGACTTGCTGACCAGAGGCGATTCATAACCAGGAACAAGGTGTTCAGTGAAGTCGAACTTGAAGAAATACGGAAAAATCATGAAACAGTAGAACAGGCAACTTTGGAGACAATTGTAGGAGTTCTAACAATATCTGAGTCCACTGAACATTTTGAGCCAGAAGAAAATGCAGAAATTTTGCATGAAAAACCTGTGGCCATTTTTCGTACACCTGCCACATTGACCACAAGGCAACAAGAACTTAAAGAGAAAATTTTGACCTATGCTGCATCAAAGGAAGAAAGGTAAAGACTGCCAACACTGAAAACAGTACCAAGAAAACATCTGGCACCTCTAATGGAAGATGTGAATGCTGCACTCGCAACTATCCAGATAACATCAATGGAAGAAACTAATTAGCTTGCATACAGTACAGCAGTGATTGTAACACAAGAATTGGGGATACAAAAACTGAAGCCCGCAAGAAAAATGACTGGAAAACCAAAATGGAAAATCAGGTTGGAGTTAAAATCAAGAACCTACGATCAGATGCAAGCAATCTAAAGAACATGAAGGAACAAAAACTGAAAAATGTCAAAATAAAGAATAACCTGATTAAAAAATACTGGCTAAACACAAGAAAAATTGAAGAAGCACTTGAAATTGTGAAACAACAAATCACAGCAACAGCCAGAAAAATTGAACGATATGGTGCTAGAGTCATCCAGTACAAACAAAATCAACTTTTTCAATCTGATCAAAGGCGGTTCTACCAGAGTCTGAATCAGCAGGCAGCTGTGCAGAATGAAAAACCAGAAAAAAACAGCTACAAATACATTCTGTGGGAAACAGAAAAAGGCTACAACAAAAATGCTGGGTGGATAAAAGACTTTGAAAAGAAATTTTCAAAGAACAAGATGAGAAACTTGGAAATAACAACAGAAATGATCAGTAAAAGAGTGAAGAAAGTCAAAAATTGGACATCACCTGGCAATGATCAGTTGCATGGATTTTGGCTCAAATATCTGACCAGCCTGCACTCAAAAATGGCCGAACAATTCAATGAAATGCTGCAAACTGGAAACATCAGTGAATGGATAGTAATATTTGATACAGAAAGATTCAGCAAAAGGGACAATACCAGGAAACTACAGGCCAATAACGTGTTTGCCTACAATGTTCAAACTGCTGACAGGCATAATTGCTGATCAAATCCAAGATTACTTGGAGGCAAATAACATCTTGCCAGTAGAACAAAAAAGGTAATAAAAGAAGAAGTAGGGGCACCAAAGATCAGCTTCTGATTGATAAAATGATACTGGAGAACTGCAAAAGCCGCAAAACAAACCTGTATACAACGTGGATTGATTACAAAAAAGCATTCGACTCACTGCCACACAGTTGGATCATCAAATGTCTGGATGTCATTGGGGTTTGTGAAAATATTAGCAAGTTTACTCAAAATGCAATGAAACACTGGAAAACTGAATTGTTCATGGGCAACCAAAGCTACGGAACTGTCAACATCAAGAGAGGAATTTTCCAGGGTGACTCACTGTCATCATTGTTGTTCATCATTGCAATGATCCCACTGTCAACAATTCTACAAAAAACAAACCTGGGCTATCAAACTGCAAGAAATTCACCAAAAATTTCCCACTTGCTGTACATGGATGATCTAAAGCTTTATGGAAAATCAGAAACTGAAATTCAGTCACTGACCAACACAGTCAGAATCTTCAGCAATGACATTAGTATGGAGTTCGGCTTGGACAAATGCGCCACAGTGGCATTGAAGAAAGGGAAAATTACTGACAGTAAGGGCATAGAGATGCCTAATGGAAAACCATAAAGTGCAATCAACCTGAATCCTATAAATACTTGGGAATACTACAGCTGGACAACATCAAGCATGGACATGTGAAAAATGTGGTCAGCAGATAATATGTCCAAAGGGTCAGAAAAATTTTGAAGAGCAAATTAAACGGTGGGAATACGATCAAGGCTATCAACACCTGGGCCGTACCCGTCATCAGATACTGCTGGAATTGTGAACTGGACACAAGCAGAGCTGGATGATCTGGACAGAAAAACAAGAAAACTGATGACAATCCACTACTCATTACACCCGCGTAGTGATGTTGACAGACTTTACCTACCCAGAAAATCAGGAGGTAGAGGGCTTCTGCAAGTGAAACAAACGGTGGAAGAAGAGAAACATGCACTGGCAGATTATGTGAAAAACAGTGAAGAACCAACATTGATGGAAGTCAACAGCAGAAAACTGCTCAAAGTGCAAAAGACAAAGAGTGAATACTGTAAAAATACACTGCAAAGCAGAAGAGAAAACTGGCAAAAGAAGGCTCTCCATGGACAGTTCCTAGAAAAAATTGAGGACAAAATTGACAAGGAAAAAACCTGGTTGAGGCTCACAAATGGAACTTTGAAAAAGGAGACTGAGAGCTTGATTCTTGCAGCCCAAGAACAAGCAACTCGAAGAAACGCCATCAAAGCCAGAATTGAAAAGTCAACTACAGATCCCAAGTGCAGACTCTGCAAGGAAGCAGACGAAACAATAGACCACATACTTAGCTGCTGCAAGAAGATCACGCAGACGGACTACAAGCAGAGGCATAATACTGTTGCTCAGATGATTCACTGGAACTTGTACCACAACTACCATCTGCCTGTGACAAAGAACTGGTGGAATCACAAACCTGAAAAGGTCACTGAAAATGAACACGTAAAACTACTCTGGGACTTCCGAATTCAGACTGACAAAGTTTTGAAACACAATACTCCTGACCTCACGATTGTGGAAAAAAAGAAAGTGTGGATAGTTGATGTTGCAATTCCTGGTGACAGCAGGATTGATGAGAAGCATCTGGAAAAACTTACACGATACGAGGATTTAAGGATTGAACTACAAAGACTCTGGCACAAACCAGTAAAGGTGGTCCCAGTGGTGATCGGCACACTGGGTGCAGTGCCTAAAGATCTTGAACGGCACTTAAAAACAATTGGCGCTGACAAAATCACCATATGTCAGCTGCAAAAGGCCACCCTACTCGGCTCTGCACGCATTATTCATCGATACATCACACAGTCCTAGATGCTTGGGAAGTGTCCGACGTGTGATGTAATACAAAATCCAGCATATTGATCTTGTTTGCTGTGTATAACTGTTTTGTAATAATAATAATAATAATAATAATAATAATAATAATAATAATAATAATAATAATAATAATAATAATAATAATAATAATAATAATAAAGTTAATTAATTTATAACCAGGGCATGCACCAAATTAGCCAGATTTTTTTTGGCCAAGAAGGCGATATAAGGCACTTCTGGATACAGCTGCCATTTATTAATCCAACTAAAGACCTGATTTTAAGAGAACCTCCAGTCTATGGATTTGTTCCTTCAAGGGGGAGTGCAACCCAATCCAAAATGGGTGGCACCTTAAATTCTGGGTTAGACTGTCCACCTACCAGTAGCACTTCCACCTTATCAGGGTTAAACTTTAATTTATTCACCCATGTGCATTTTTTTTTTAAAAAAGAAAGCCAAATTCTAAACAATATGCATCCTGTCTCACTCCACGTTTATATTCTGTAGCAGTTTGTTGCATATTTTTCTAGAGTTTCATTTCCTTTAGAAAAGGAAGAATTGCCAATTGATTTACCGACAAATTCACTATATATTGGCTTTTGTCTTAAGGTTTACTATATCTATTTTTTAAAAAAAGAAAAAAAGAGAAAAAAGAAACCAAACAAACAAAGTAATGGACATTTCAGAGAAACACTGCACACACACAGAAAATTTGCTCTTATTACTTGCAAACTTATTTTATCCGCGCAGCGGTGTCTCACATTTGAAGTAATAAGTGTCGTCTTTGGAGACCTCTGAGTGTAGCGAAGAGTAAAATAATCAGAATTATCTGATTCTCTGGAGTGCATCTTCAATATCAAGGCAAAGGGAAGGATTGAAAGTGTGAAAATAATTTTCATCTCACAATGCAAAACATCTCCCTGATGGTATTAGCATTGGATTTCAAAGCCAGTTGGTTAAATGAAAATAAAGGGGTGCTTTAAACTCTCCCTTTATGACTTAGACTGAGGTGAGTGAAAATTTTACAGGGAAAACTAGAAGCAAATCATAAAGTTAGTGTTTTTCTGTGTGTATTACATATACATAGATAGATGCATATTTATATAAAACAGTACAGTGAATCGTCTGCAAAATTCGCAAGAGGAATTTAATTTTGAAACCCATTTTTCAAGCCTCAGGAAGTTGATTTGAATGGAAAATATATCCACACTTCCAAATTCTTGTTTGTATTGCCATATCTTCTCTACATAGCAATTGTTCAGTTAGATTGAGGATAAGTTAGAAAAACAGGATTGCATTTACCTGTAACTGTTGTTCATTGAGCGGTCACCTGTACAGTCACGCATGAGTAATGCACATGAGCCTTTCATAGAGAGGTTTTTGAAGCTCAAAATGCCAGAGAGTGCACCTTTCCCCTTGTGTAACGGAAGGAAGAAGAGGAAGAAGAAGAGTTTGGATTTATATCCCCCCTTTCTCTCCTGTAGGAGACTCAAAGGGGCTTATAATCTCCTTGCCCTTCCCCCCTCACAACAAACACCCTGTGAGGTAGGTGGGGCTGAGAGAGCTCCGAGAAGCTGTGACTAGTTCAAGGTCACCCAGCTGGTGTGTGTGGAAATGTACAGGCTAATCTGAATTCCCCAGATAAGCCTCCACAGCTCAGGCGGCAGAGCTGGGAATCAAACCCGGTTCCTCCAGATTAGACACACGAGCTCTTAACCTCCTACGCCACTGCACCATTTCCACAGCTCTTCACTTCCACCATTGAAGAGCGGTAGTCAGATTCATTATATTCAACAGAGCTCACAGAGGGGAAGGAGGAAAGGTTGTTTGACCGCTCAGGTGACTATTTGATTAATTAAACCAAGTTGCACTTACCTGTAGTTGCTGTTCATTGAATGTCTTCTGTGCAGGCACACATGGGAGAAGAGCAAGCTGATTTGCTGAGTCGTGGAATGTGGGTTTGAGCTCCAAGTTAAACAATGACTGCGGCACTATTCTTCCAATTTCTGCATCTCTCCTGGCATCTATGGGGTAATGTTTTGCTTCTCTGGAGGGGCCATGGTAGCTAACAGCAGAAGTCAATTGTGCTCAAGTGGAATGAGAGGCAAAAGGGCAGTCAATACACACAAATTCATAGCATAAGGAAATGCACCATCCTGTCCATCTAGGGGTGTGTTGAACATAACATCTGTGGTCTGCTCTGGATACGGGGAAAGAACAATTTGTGTCTTTCCTGAACAGGTTTGGTCCTGTTGAGGTACACCAGCAGAGTTCTGCGCATATTGGTGTGAGGACAACTCACCTTTTATTGTCTTGTGATTGTGGGAACAGAACTGGCAAGGTGATATCCTGGTACATGGAGACCACTTTAGGGGGGAATTCAAAAGCTTTTATAGAGCTGCTCAGGTGCCAGAAAGAAAGGCAAAGAAAAGGAGGGGCGTGACTGGGATCCCGATGCTCTCCAACCATTTTTTCAGACTTTATTTTGATGAGGAAAATCATTTTCAAGGTCAGGATGCGGATGGGACTTGTAGTCAGGGCTCAAATTGCTAGCCAAACAATTATGTTAATACAAGAAGTATATTCATGATGGAACTGAAGACCAGAGAGAGGGGGAAGTTGTTAACCCCATAATGAGAGGCTGGCTGCAATTGGGGCCAGGGTTGGTACTAAGCGGGATGGATGCAGTGTCAGAACCATCAGGACCAATAGTCCTTGGATCTTTCTACCTGGAGTGTGAGACAATGTTGTATTCTAACAATTTTCTGGAGCTGCACCAAGGAGTCTTCTCTCCTAGAGGCACCTTGAAGCATTAGGCTTGCTTATGCCTTGCTTTCGACACAAATTGCCTACATGGAAGACATTTAGAAAGGTTACGTTCCTTGCCTGGGGATAGTAGACATAGGGCGATTCCGCACATGAGTAAAATAGGTTCGACCCAGTTCCCTGAGAAGGGTACTAACCTAGGTCGAAGCCATTGTTGTTCCCCCTGCAACCAGCTTGATCCCAGCTCGGAGGGCGGAATCATCCTGTGCCTCTTCGCCGCTCCGTTCCGATTGGCTACTGTTCTATGGCCATGTTCCGTCTATCCCCACACACATTATTTAAAAAACTGCCATAGGAATGGAGGGACGAAGGTGGCATTTTTTGATTGGCCAGCTGTACGCATGCTCAAAACACTCAGCTGTGATTGGCTGAATGGGGGACTCCTGGCACCAGAGATTCCGCGCACTTTACTGGAATCAAGCTGAGTTTGAGCGTGGTTCCCTGAAAAAGTAGTAGTTCCCAACTGGAGTCGGAAATGTGACCGTTACACGAGGCGAAGCTGGTACAAAACCACATCGATCCCAGTGGTTGTGCGGAGCACTTAGGTCGAACGCAGCTCGAACTTAGGTCGATAACGCAAGTGCGGAATCGACCATAGAGCCTCATCCAAAGCGGGATGGAGGGATCCACTTCTCGGAGCACTGCACTGCCATGCTGGCAGATTTGCCCCTTCCTGGGGCACTTACCCCGATGGAGAGGCAATCTCACTAGTGTGCAGCCACCACTAGTCCTCATTTGACACTAGAATGCAGCGCTGGATGCCACACCAGCATTACAGCACACCTGCCAGTAAAGTAAGTGCGGGGTCAGCTCCCTCCTGGCCTTTGCCACCACTGCGCCAGCTGGGCACAGTCCAGACATAAGCCAGTCTTTGGGCTGATGCAAGTCCACTTGATGCGCATTGAGGCTTCTCAGCGGCAGGGAGGCTGTTGCGTTTTGCAAGCCTCCCCATACTATAGGGAGGCCTCTTTGGGAGCAGTGGCGTAACGCTGCATCGCCACCTCCATTGTAATGAGGCTGCCTGACATTAATTGTGTAGGGGTGAGCCCGCGAACCCGGCAGAACCGTAGAAGGAGCGCCAGGCATGCCGGTGCCGGCTACGGCCTTCCGGGCACACACGCTCTCCCAACCCCCGCTCCCCCGTGAGTCACGGGTCATGAACTGCCTGACTCGCGGTCACCAGGTGTCCCATACAAAGGGACAAAGAGGCTCCTGCCCTCAGGTGAAGATTAGGCCCAGACACGGATGCTTCCTCCCGCACGTAGCAGTCCAATGAGATCATGCATCACATGATGATCTCCCGCTCTCCCGACCTCCCGACCTCCCGTTCTCCCGCTTGCCCGACCCCTTTACACGCCCCCGTTGAAACCCTAATAAAAGGTGTGAGGGGCGAGCGCACGGCAGAGTTGCCAGGATCACGGGATCCCACACTTCCTGCTCGCTGGCTCTCTCCACCAGATGAAATCTCCGTGTGTCGTCTCTTCCCTGGGACCTTGTGGGTACGACTACAAGTTGCCAATGTGATTTTTTTTCCCCTCACAGAACACACACTCTCTGACGAGACAATTGGGGCCACATTTTTAAACCCTAGTCTTGTAGCGTAAACATTTCAAGGGCTACATTCAAGTATTGATGGATCTGGTCAGTGGTGGGATCCAAAAATTTTAGTAACAGGTTCTCATGGTGGTGGGATTTAAACAGTGGCGTAGCGCCAATGGGGCTGGGCGGGGCACGACGGGGGCATGGCCGGGCATTCTGGGGGCGGGGCATTAATAATTTCTCTGTTACTGTAAAAAACACTTACTGTAAAAAAAAAAGTTCCTAATTTTCAGCTGGTATCTTTCTGTCCATTATTTGAACTCATTATAGCAAGTCCTATCGTCTACTGCCAACAGAAACAACTACTTCTCCTCTAATTGACTGCCTGTCAAATACTTAATACTTTCAAATACTTAGTTTTGTTTCTAGAAATCAAAAGAAGGATACTTTCCTTAAACAAGGAACTTTCCCATATTGCTAAAACATGTTTTTAAAACAGCCCAACAGGGAGAATTATCCCGTTTTCTACCTTCGCTAACCAGCCACATAGGAAACAACAGGACTTTATTATTTTTGGACCTAATGGAATTTCTAACGGAAAAGCAGACCCAATTAGTAACCCCCTCTTGGCACACACAAATAATTAATAATCCACTCTCGGGAACTGGTGAGAACCTGCTGGATCCCACCTCTGGATCTGGTTGCAGCATTTTCCCCTTGCTGGATATACACCTCTTGGAAAAAGTCTGGGTCTAGCTCCATAAATAATATAAATCTTCCAAGATTTTTCTTTGAATTCTGACTTCAATGTGAGCAGTTCTGCCTCACAGGTCATTCATGTTTTTGAAAGAATGCCATGGATCCTGTTGTTGAGGCCTAGTTCCAATCTTTTAAAGGTGCTTTTCGGTTCTTTTCTTCACTGGAAAGAACTTCAATGAAAGGAGCTTCATAAAAACGAATCTCTCCCAGCAGTGGCAGAGAGAACTGAGGGAAAAGTGCTCCCTCCTCTCTTAAACATTTTGGGAAAAGGCAGGGAAGCAGCATGGGGGAGGGGAAAGGAACACCTTCTGGCATTTCAGAGCATCAAAAACCTGGCCACAGCAGGCCTACACATGTGCAGTACCCATCTAGGATTTCACAGGTACCACAAGAATGAACTAAAAAAGTTACCACTTCAGTCCACAGTATTTGAACAGTTCTGAACAGTTATACCTTTCAGAGGTCATCGAACTTAGAATGGTGTGCCTTTGTTTAGTATTACACTGGAAATAAATGCAATCATGATTCACAGGATTAAAGATGGGTCCAATTGTCACTTTCTAACTTAAGGCATGAAAGGAAAGACACTTTACTAGGGGAGTACGTTCAAAAATGCCAAACTGAAAAAAACCAAAAAAAACCCTTTTCCCAGGTTTTTTTTCAGCCAAAAAAGTGGCAACCTCAATGAAAGAAAAAAATCAGAAAGCAAAAAAAGAGCTTTTTTGGTTTTTTTTTATTTTTTTCATGGCCCATCTTTCCCTTATTTTCAACAGATTTATTTTTAACATCATTAAGGATATATAGAAGGATATAGGAGTTATCTCGTCCTTACAATGAAAATTAGTTCAAAGATTATATTCAGAGTAAGTCTACAACTCCCTCTGCACATCAATTCTTTTTCTACCCCCATTTCTTCTATACCGACTCACTGCTCAAAATCAACTAACAGCTCCTGGACATAATTTAAAACATGGAATTAACTATCAAGGGGTCCAATTCCCCAAACAAACAACCCCCCCCAAAAAAAACCTTAGCACCCTAGAGATCTTTGAAAAACACTACATGACAAATTCTAAGGAACATTATTGGAGACTCACCAGCTGGTGCCATCTCAGTCACGATGCTACATTGAAAGAGAGAGCCTGGGCCAGAAATGACTCCTTGAGGAGGAGGAGGAGGAGGAGTTTGGATTTATATCCCCCCTTTCTCTCCTGTAGGAGACTCAAAGGGGCTTACAATCTCCTTGCCCTTCCCCCCACACAACAAACACCCTGTGAGGTAGGTGGGGCTGAGAGAACTCCGAGAAGCTGTGACTAGCCCAAGGTCATCCAGCTGGCGTGTGTGGGAGTGCACAGGGTAATCTGAATTCCCCAGATAAGCCTCCGCAGCTCAGGCGGCAGAGCTGGGAATCAAAGCTGGTTCCTCCAGATTAGATACACAAGCTCTTAACCTCCTACGCCACTGCTGCTCCTTGAGCCAATGAGCCAATCACATTGACCACAAGGCATATTCTGGGGACGGAAAAATGGCTTCTACTGCCTTACTCGGTTGTTACTAAAGTACTGCAGGAGGGGAAATGTTTTGGAGAAGAAGCAATAGATGGAAAATACATCTTACCTCTTCCTCAAATGGTGAGGAAATTACAAATAACCGTAGGATCAGTCATGATGGTAAGAGGAAATCCTGACTGGAAATGGTGATCCCTGAGGCAGTCAGTTCTTCCACACTTCCAGAGTCAGGGCATGCTCGTTTACTTCCTTTGCCAACTGATAGACCCAGCTACTATACAAGCAAAAGTAGGGAAATAGAGTAGTAAAATAAATGGCTGAAAGGATGCTCTAGTCAGGATTGTTTCTGAATTTTGGAAAGGGGAATTGGGCAGAGAGCTCCTGAGAGCCTCTTCCCTCTTCTACTTATTACCAGATCCCCTGCTTGTGCCTCTCTTCCTGCCTATTTATTTGTTTGTTTGTTTGTTTGTTTGTTTGTTTATTATTTATGGGTTTTTATACCGCTCTACCCCCAGAGGGCTCTGAGGGGTGTACAACATAACTTCCTCTACACAGTGTACAATAACCCATATAAACAACCCCATTAAAATTAGATTAAAACACAGCGATAAAATTAACAAAGATGATGTCCCGCAATACCCCAATTAAAACCCTCCCAGAGGGGGGAAGCAAAACAAAAAGTGGGTCCCATAGATCATCATGGGAGCTCCGAACTGGAGGAATAAAAGGGGGCACTCTCAGCGACTGGACACTCCAAAAGCCCAGCGGAACAACTCAGTCTTACAGGCCCCGCGGAATTCACCAAGGTCCTGCAGGGCCCGGACAGCTGGAGGGAGAGTGTTCCACCAGGCAGGGGCCAGGGCTGAAAAGGTCCTGGCCCGAGTGGAGGCCAGTTGCATCATTGAGGGGCCAGGAACCACCAGCAAATTGGCCTCTGCTGAGCGCAGAGGCTGAGTAGGGACATATGGAGTAATGCGGTCCCTATCCACCCTCTACCTTCCTATACATTTCCCTCCTATTCCATTCATGATCCTTCTCAAGATCTTCATTCACAGCTGCCTGCACTGCCTATATCCCTTTCTGTAATGGTGCTGGGCAGAGCTTGAGTCTAAGAGCACAGGTAGTGTAGCGCTTGTAAATAAGAGGGCAGGGGATGGCTTGGGAGAGTTTACAGCAGTGTTTCCCAGCAATCACCCCACCTGAAGGTATGCTGAACTGATGCCAGTCCTGACTCTAGTTGACATTTTACAAGGAACTGTGAGCAATGGAGCATTGTTTAATGCAGAAATATGGTGGAAGATGTTCTAAAATGTGGTTTCAGAAATGAATAGATATGCTGGTCATGTCGCATATTTGGAAAACATGATTAAGTCACAAAAATCAATTTCAAATAAATTAATCCCTCTATTCTTCTGTCAGAGAAACAAACCAGGATTTGCTTTAATCGTGTATAAATATATTTCAATTTATGTCAGTCGAAGTGCCCTGTCAAATCTATTTTGGTCTCCTTTACTACTGAACTGAAAGAAGTCAGATGTCATGGTGATACAATTGACGAGAGGAAATGGACTTCTTGAAAAACCCAATCAACCATAGCAACAGTTCTTTATCGTTATTGTTGCATTTGAAACACCAAAATATGTCTGACATACTTTGAGATGAGTACTATGGGCAGTCAATATATAAAGGCCACATTATCACTTTATTTTTCTTGAGAAACTACCTGAATAGTTTTATAGTAGAAATGTTTCCAGTGTCATAATATTTACCAGCACCATTTTACAGTTCCGTGGGGAAAGAGGAAGGGTTTGAAGTCAGGATTGAAGAATCACTCTTGGATATATCCATAGTTAAACAATAGAAGGCTGTCTTCTATACCATGCATATTAATACTTCTTGTATTAATAGTTTATTCATTTTACTAATGTACAAAACTTATTTATTGTTTAGTTAATTGATTTTGCACTGTATGTGTAATTTGTACACAGTTGCTTAAATGGGTCAGTTGACCATAATTCACTAACTAACTATACCTCCCACTAACAAATTTATTAACAGTAGCCAGCCGCCACTCCCCATCCCTGGCAAAGGGGTGTACTTTCAACATTTTTCTAGTACACAGATCCATTTAATTTTATAACACTAGCCACTCTCTATTGGCTATTCAGCTGATCTGCAGGGTTTCAGGGAGGTCATTGAAATTCACAAACACCAAGACAATTTCAACAGGAAAGAAGAGACTTTGAAAATTAGCAAAATCTAATTGGCTACCTGTACTTAGAAACACCAAAAGCAAAAACCCCAAGGGCATACTAAGTTCATGGACAATGAACTTCACCCAAACACAGGATTTGCATTCACCAATACTACTGCTGCTGCGGGGCATGAAAGTGTGAATCACTCCTTGGACTGATAAGCCCCACCTGCAATACAATACTATCAACCACATCTTTGCATAACAAGTTCCATCCAAACACTGACTGATTGGTTCCCCACCCTGGGACATGGACAATGTATACCCCAAACATTTCCTTCTCTCTGGACACAGTGTGTAACAGACTTCCCTCTGTGATGCACTTCTGAAGATGCCAGCTGCAGATGCAAGTGAAATGTTAGGAACAAGATCCACCAGACCACGGCCACACAGCCCGGAAAACCCACCAGAACCAGTGCTTCTAGACTGTTTTGTCCAAGATGTGGAGATATATAGTGTGATTCTAGTGTAAACATGCACATGTGAACCAGAACCAACTCCTAGGGCCTTTCCCCACTCACCGTTTGCTGTGCGCTACTCTTGCCAAGTAGCGCGGGGTCCAGCGGCACTCCCCACTACAGGGGTGGCGACAACGCAGCCGCCCCAACTCTGCCGCTCTCGCGCCCCATCAGCGCGTCATTTCTGGTGCTGCTAAAAACGGCGCCTTTTGATGACCCCGAGCTCTGCAGTGGGGAAGCCGAGGAACACAATCCCCGCACTGGAAAGGTCCACGCCGGATGAAACTGATGTCATTTTTTAAAATGGGGAAACGGCCTTAATGTAAACAGTGCAGAGTATTCTGCTACTTTCTCTGGTTTGCTGTGACAACTGAAACCATCCTAATTCTACATACCAGTGTCCCTTCTGATAACAGTATCTTCAGTAGGTTGGATCAATCCAGCTTTTTCAATCTCAACCAATTCCACTCCTTACTAAAATATTCATTCCACATGACCTTTTCTCATGCAGGTCCCATGATCCCTAGCATAACCTTTTTTGATAATCAAAGCAGGGGACACTGTCCTCCCGTTTTGGGCAGCAAAAAAGCTGGTTGGATCCAACCCAATGTCTGTAACCTTTAAAACGTTGTTGGAAGATTTAGTCATTGTGCTTATTCCGGGATCTGTTATTCTGAGTTAATTTCTGAGCAAGATGAATGTCTGACATTTGGCCTGCATCCATGTCCATAGCTTGTCAGCATATATCCAGGTTTGCCTGGCAGAAAAAAACCTCTCCAAGTCATTCTGTTTGACCAAATGTGTGATACTGATTCAAGGAAAACGAGAACATGTTTGATTTGCTTCCATCCCATTAAGAGTTGAATGCCACAAAGGAAAGCCATTTCTGTCAGCATTTATTTAACTCTTTAAGGTATGGGTGCTGATGAAATATTCTCAAAATACACAATGCATGTCAATATTTTCAGGACCTTTGGATGTATTTCTAGGGCAGGTATTGTTTTAAACAGGTTAATGCAACGCCTAGTAGTGTATTTCATTTTTAAAAAAAATTCAGACAGAATTAATTCTCTTGAAAAACTGTTTTTACCAAACATGATTCTGTTCTCTTTTTTCCCCAAAATTAAATATTGTATCAACAGACCTGTTAACTTGATTGTTGATATTTGCCTTCCTAATAAATTATGGCTAATGGATCCCGGCTAAATATGATGCCAGATACCTGATGTGCTTATAGATATATTTTAATCCAATTAAATAAATTTATGTGTAGAACCGTAGAATCCTTCTAGGTTTTATTTTTTAATAGAAAGGGGAGCTTCCTATCTGTTGGTCAAAAAAAAAATGGAAATGAGAATGAGACTATGAAGATCTGGCTCTTAAGCGTTTCTATTGTGGAACAAAACAAATGGGTTTAGTCTGGAACACAGCTGGAATCAAGTAGAATCTATCACTGAGGGCCATCAACATACAAACATCTCTCTAATGGGGCAATTAGCTTTCTTGCAAAGCCTTCTTGGGTTGGGAAAACAGCATCTGTGGGGCTGGGTGAAGACTTTTCTAATCCCTTGTGCTGGTCCCAATCCGAATTGAGGAAATGAATTCCCAGCAGCATTTATTTATTTATTTATTGGATTTATAGGCCGCCTCACCCCCAAAGGGCTCATGTGTGGCAGATTTTCTGTGTGGCCACAGACCCCTGACTTTATCCATAATAAATTGTCTCTTCTACTTTGGCCTCAAGATTTGCAAGTGCAAAACTCATAGAAAGTCACTGTACACTCAAAATTTTTGAAATATACAAACCCTGGCTCTATAAGACATCCATCTGTCATGATGTTTAATTTATTTTATTAAATTTGTTACCCTGCCCTTTTCCAGATAAAGGCTGAGCTCAGGGCAGCTTACACAAATATTTAAACAACATAAGTAAATCAAATTCAGATATAATCAACAATCATAAAAGCAATAAGATCCACAATAAACATTAAGAACACTACTCCAAATTTCAGCTATGATGACAACTGTGAATTAAAATTCCATTACGGTATCTATCAAGTTCCCCACTATAGCCTACAAAATTGTCCTACCCCAAAAACATTTTTCTAAACAGTTGGAGGAGGAGGGTGATAGTGCCAGGAAGCCAGCAAGTTGGAAAGGGACCATGACTGCCTCAGCCAAAGGTCAGGTGGAACATCTCTGTTTTGCCCGCTCTGCAGGACTTTGCCAGCTGTATTGGCTGCCAGTTGAGTTCAAGATGAGGTTAAAGGTCTTGGTGTTAACCTTTAAGGCCTTGAGTGGCCTAGGACCCACATAACTTCAGGACTGCATCTCCCCATATTGCCCATGAAGGATACTTTGATCCTTGGAAGGAAATCTCGTGGTGATCCCTGGCCCCAAAGTGTGAACACTAAAAGGCTTTCAGCAGGGACATTCTGGGGAGGAGAGAAATGAGAAGGATCAGCAGTTGCCTTTCGAAGAATATATTTCTTGTCAATGTCTTCAGTTTGGAATATGATTACTAATCATACGGTCATCGTAATTTTTGTTATGATTCTTTGTTCTCTAGGTTCACCCCTTCAGAAGTTTTTGTGCAGCTCTACTAGAACTATGATTAGAGCCCAGAATATGGGTTAGGAGCAGGTTTAGACCAAAAGAGTAGGGTTGTGTCTTTTGTTTTGGTTACTTTATGCGTTCTATCTTCAAAGCAGCCTAAATTCTAAGAATTTCTTTTTACCTTATAAGAGAAGAACTTGATACTTGATTCTACAACAAGGTCCCCCAAAAGGTGCCCTCCAACACCTTTTTCTGGTGCCCACCATGTGTTTTTAGGAAAATGGATGGAGTCAGGTAAGACTTTTGTCCTGCAAGCCTTCTGACTGACGTCTGGAAATTTGATTGGCTGTGTAGATTTGATTGGCTGTGTAGATCGTTTCTTTAGCAGTAGCTGCCACCACAGCACAAGGATCTTGACTGTGACTCATTTTATGTTCTAGCATTCATTTTGTAGCTAACCGTGCCTCCTGCAGTAGCCATTTTGTGGTTTCCCCCACCACACTGTGTCAGAATTCGCAAGGTGCCCACAGACTCAAACAAGTTGGAGATTTATTTTCTACAAAGTTCTTGCTTCTGCATTTCAGACAGTTTAATGGTGACGATAAACTGATGGGGAGCAATGAAAAACCAGAATGAGGACATAGACAGAATTAAAAATTTCAGATCGCATTGATTTCAGTAGAAAAGAGTCAAGGGTTGGCTAGAAATCAGTAGGATGTAAAACACTTCATTGGACGAGATTTTACTCCAGGCTTGTGTTAAAACATCCATACAAACATGCATTTATGATTTCTGATACTTACATTTATAGGTAAATGACAGCTGCTCACCATAGTTGCCCATTTGAATGTGAAAGTCCAAATTAGTCATTCTGATGAGAGAAAACTTTTTTTCCTGAGGCATAGATTACACAAATATTCATAAAATATTTTCACTGTTGCTGTTCCCACCAGCTGTTATTTCTTCAGAACTAGTTCTCCTCTTGGGTAATGCTGTATCCTGCTTTTTAAATTAGTCATGCATGTGATCCCGTCCAATCAGGGCTCACACAGTGAACAGGATATGCAGCACTTTACCCAACTTGCAAACATAACTATTAACCAATCATTTGGGTCGCCACATCTCAAAAAGGACATTGAAGAGATTAAAAAAGTGCAGAGAAGGGCAACGAGGATGATTGAGGGACTGGAGCACCTTCCTTATGAGGAGAGCCTGCTGCGTTTGGGACTCTTTAGCTTGGAGAGGAGACGTCTGAGGGGGGATATGATTGAAGTCTATAAAATTATGCATGGGGTAGAAAATGTTGACAGAAAGAAATTTCTCTCTCTTTCTCACAATACTAGAACCAGGGGGCATACATTGAAAATGCTGGGGGGAAGAATTAGGACTAATAAAAGGAAACACTTCTTCACTCAACGTGTGATTGGTGTTTGGAATATGCTGCCACAAGAGGTGGTGATGGCCACTAACCTGGATAGCTTTAAAAAGGGCTTGGACAGATTTATGGAGGAGAAGTCAATCTATGGCTACCAATCTTGATCCTCCTTGATCTCAGATTGCAAATGCCTTAACAGTCCAGGTGCTCAGGAGCAGCAGCAGCAGGAGGCCATTGCTTTCACATCCTGCATGTGAGCTCCCAAAGGCATCTGGTGGGCCACTGCGAGTAGCAGAGAGCTGGACTAGATGGACTCTGGTCTGATCCAGCTGGCTTGTTCTTATGTTCTTATGTTCTTATTTTAGCTGTATTGTTGAATGCCTTTAATAATGTAACCAAAATTGACTGCTTTGTTGTTATTAATACATGTTATATATAACATTGTGAAATCCTATTTACTATGTGATCCCTGACAGGATGAGTCCACACATGTTACTCCATACACAGGGGACCCCAACCACTTTCAGATTGTGGGCACCTTTGGAATTCTGACACAGCATGTTGGGCAAAACCACAAAATGGCTGCCCTAAAATGATTACTTCAAAGGCACAGCCTGCCATAAAATGGGTCCTGCAGCTTACCTTGGTTTTTTTTCCAAAGAGCAGAAATATAACATGTTTAGGATAAGGGGTGGAGCGAGGGGAAACTGTGCCCAAGGCATGCGCACACCCTGCTGTGGCGCCACCCACCCCTACCCTGCCTTGGAATGCCCCGGAACACCCCTGCCATGCCCCCTCCATGCCCCGGCCATACCCCCACCACCCCGGCCACACCCCCACCACTGTTTTGCCCAGGCCATTGCCTCCCCGCCCCATTGGTGCTGCACCACTATTTAGGACATTGTAAAAAGATCCATGTTAACTTGTTTAGTTTGCACAGCCAGCCAAAAGCGTTGCCAGCCCAAACAGTTTTTTTCCCGTCTTCCATCCGATGGAGCTTCTGTCATTTCCACAGTTGTACCCACCATTTTGTGTGCTGCTGTAAAGATTCTCCATGCCTCCACCATTTGGTGAAGATTCCCACAGAGGTTTCTTCTGCTCGCAGCTCATCCGATGGCCATTTCACTGTAAAAAGTGCATGAATATAGTTTGTTTTGCCTGGTGATCCCACACACGTGTTTTTCCTTTTTGTTGTTTTGAGGGAGATGTCTGTGAAGCTACCATGTCACAAACAGGCACATATTGCAGATTCTTGTGTTGTGTCGTGGCTTCACAGACATTCCCCTCAAAACAACAACAAAAAGGAAAAACATGTGAGCAGGATCATCAGGCAAAACAAACATTATTCATGTACTATTTTATAATGAAATGGTCAACGAGTGAGCTGCAAGCAGAGGAACCTCTGTGGGGGAAACTTCACAGAGAATCTCTGTTGCAGCACACAAATTGGTGGGCACAACTGCAGTGAAAATGGAAGTAACAGCTGGGGAGAGGAGCCAGGAGAAATATAGCATTTCCTGCCTTCTTATGTTTGCACAGGCAAGCAGGAAACATCGAGGCTTTCCCCACTACAGAAGGGAGCTAAGGTCGACTCAGTTCCCTTCAGTGGAGGGCAATTCCAGGCTGTCCCCACAGCAACTGAGTTGACCCCCTGGAACCGAGCTAAGTGGGTGGGATCATCTTGGTGCCTGTTTCGCTCCTCGATTGTGATTGGCGCTTGTGTTACAGTGGGAAACGGGAGCATTCTTTGTTTTTACAGTTTTTACAGTTTACAGTTACATGCGCTTTCTCTGCCAGCCACGACTCTCCCGTTCTGCGCATGCCACAAAAGCGGCTCGTGATTGGTTGAATGGATGAGGTGTCATTTCAATGCTTCCCCACTTCGAAGTAGTATCTACCTTGTTCTGGCAGAAAAGTGAAAGTTCATAACTGCGACAAGGATGTCACAGTTCTGAGGGGGGGAACTGAGACAAAACAATGTTGAGCTCGGTGGCAGTGGGGATTCACTGAGGCGAACCTAGGTAGAAACCAGTTCAACTCTGTCAGTGGGGAAAACCCCATTCTCAACTTGTCTTCAAGAAAAAAAGATTGCTAGTTTAGCAATCTTCGAAAAACACAGGTTGGGAGAAATAAAACAATCTGAAAATGTTTTGGGGGAGAGCGCTGTGCAAACTTCTTCCCCAAAACACTTTTTATAACATCCTCAAGACATTGTACTTCTGGTTTGTTGAAAGGTCCCTTCAGTCACCTTGGCCGTTTCCGCACGGCCTCCTTCCGCCCCCACGCCGCCAAGAGTGCAGGCAGCGTGGGGGCAAGTAGCCCGCTCGCATGCCATTATGCGAACGTGGCTGCCGGAGGCTCGGTGAGACGGCAGGCGGTTCAAGACGGAGCCGCGCTTCTCTGCGCCCTCCCCCGCCCCTTTCACGGAATTTTCCTCGTCACCTGCGGGGCAGCATAGGCCTCGCCCACGCTGCCCTCCCACCCCTGGAGGTTTGAGGACAGTGTGGGCGCGGGCTGGCGGCAGCCCTGAGGGCTAATTTCCAGGAGGACACCGTGAGTGGGGCGGAGACAGGAGACAAGCGTTCTTCCCGGGCGGCGCTGTTCGCGACCAAGGCCAGCAGGGAGAAGATATCTTCCCTCCCCAACAACAACCCTTTAAAGGGTTGTTGTTTAGGGTGGCTTGACGCCGCCCTGGGGGGAGGGAAGAAGAGTCAGGTCACCGCTGCTGCGTTGCAGCAGCGGCGCCTTGGTGTGAAGGAAAGCGCCCTGGGGGCGCTTTTGGCGCCTCTGGTATTGGCTATCATAAATGGGCCGTGCGGAAACGGCCATAGTGAAGATTTTCCTGCTATGGGAGCAATAGCTAACGATTTTTTTTCAAACCCTGCAATTAAATCTTTAATGGTCAATCAGAAGCTTTGCCAAACCTCACACAGTCCCACCACTTTCTAAAAACACTTGGTTTAGAAAATGTTTAGTGAACTTGGTGGGTAGCAGGAAAGGTGCCCATTGACACCCCAATGGCACCACACTGGAAGGGCATTGCTGCAGGACTTAGGAAGACTATTGAAATGCACACATGCACATTTTAGCAGAGAATATGAAAAAATTCCCTCCAAAGAGGGGTTTGGAGCCCTGTAAAATATTCTCATGAAAGCCGGATAATTTCTGAGTCAACTAAATTTTTCAATAGAAACAAGTACCTTCATCCTAAAACCAATTTACATGGAAATAATTCCTACTGATTCCAACAGTGTTTACTTTCAGATAAGCACTTTAGGACTGTAGCCTTTGGCGGTGATCCTAAAACAGAGTTGCTTGAAAGGAAATTCACTTGAAATCAATGGCCTTTTATCTGAGTAAACGTGGCTAGGATCAGTTTACAGCCCTGATTGCCTGTCTTTTCTCTGCATTGCCAAGACAATTAAAGGAAAGTATTGAAGGCCAGTCAGTGGGTGAATTTGCCCTGTTACTAGAAAGGGCTCTTAAAGCAAGTTTTTTCTTTCAAGCACAATGCAGATTTATTTTCCTTTTTTCCTTGAGGTGAAAAGAAATGCTGACACAACAGCTCAGAAATGAGTTCAGTTACAATCCAGAAGGACAAAATGATTCAGGTTTCTAAAGCCCCCTTTGTGCTTTTGCATCTGAGTTACTTGCATCTTTCAGGAAAGAGGGGACACGGCGTAAAACAAATCCATCCATATGTCTTTGCACCTTATGTGGAGGTAGCTCACATGACCATGCACATCTGTAAGGATGAGAATAGATGCAAGGGGCAGACTCATACACAGTCTTCCAAAAGGAATACTTACAACATTGAAATGCAGCAATGGGGATCCTAAACTGATCCAAACCGAAGTGGGTGAGGAAAGGAAAGGAAATATTCATAAATCTTTGTGGGCTATTTTCCCAATCACATTTACCTGGGCAGCCCAAACTGGGGGGCAGACCTACTTGTAGAGTCGTGAGATGGCATGGGTGTTCACCTGATATGAGTATGCTAAGCTTATAATCTTTTAAGCCATTGTATTTAATCATATAAGTTATATGAGTGTAATTTACAGGGCACCAAGCACTTCAAAAACTTACTTTCGTTGAAAGAAACGAAACTCATAGAGTAGCCTGACACTGAGCTTTGATTTGGGAAAACAGGGCCCCTCAGTAGGGATAAGAAGTTAGCAGAAGCTCACCAATGCAGATAAAGATGAAGTGAAATCTTAGTAGGTATAGAAATCAGTGGTTGTTATAGAAACCTTTTACGTAAGGTGTTTTTGACTTAAGTTTCACTAAAAATGGGAGTGGGCAAGGTGTATAAGAGGTGGGATGAAATGACCAGGTCTGTACGTCTTCTTGACTCAAACCAATGAGCAAAAGACAAGGAGGTATGTTTTTTACAGCTATAAATTATGTTACACAGACGGCAGCACTCCGAACCTCCTCTCTGTCCTGCTTGACAAAGGAGAGTTTCCTCTTCTGTGCAGAACTGAAAGAAAACAATAACTTTCTGAACATTGCAGAAGCTTTGGGATGGTTATTCATAACCGGCTATTGCCTTGAGGGCAGGGCTTTTGACCTGTGCCTAACACACCCCACAAGTACAAGAGGCAAATATGCTGGCAGAAGGCCTGATGCATGAGTAGCAAGGACCCCTCAGCCCTGCTGCAAAAAAAAAACACCAGACGTTCAAGCTGTGGCATGGCTGTGCTGGCATCCAAATTGGATGCTGACATTGGGACACTGGGGGCAGGCCACGGTGCTCCCAACTGGGTTCCTCTTATTCCTGCCTTTTCCACACAGTGCAGAATCTCCAGGATTCTCTGTCTGGGCAGTGGAAGAGGTGTGGCTGACAAACCAGGAGGGCCGTTCCTTTCTGGTACTAGCTTCTTTCAGCATGACTGTACCCAGAGGCCTCCTTCAATCAGGGGTCGCCAACGTGGTATCCATGAGCCCCATGGTGCTCACTGATACCATTTCTGGTACCCACCAAGTGTAAGGAAGTGACTGGGGCCAGTCTGGGGATTTGCCCAGCAGACCTTCAGAATGGCCACTTGGAGATCCAATGGGCTGGGCAGATTAAAATAATGCTGTTTCAGTAACAGCTTCCACCATAGTGTCAGTTTTAATCTCTCTCACTCCTCTTTCCAGTGTATCTTTCAAGTTCTCCACTTTCCACCTTCGGTGCCAGCCATTTTGTGTTTGTGACCACCGCCCTTCCAAAATTGCCCATGAACTCAGAAAGGCTGAGGGAGTTTCAAAGGGCATGGCTGGCGTTAATCCTCTCCCTAATTCCTTTCAGCCCATAGGTGGCCACAGAGTGACAAAAACAAGTTGTTTCCCCCGCACCCCCCACACACATGCACACACTTACACACACACCTATACCCATAAGGCCCTGAGCAGCTCAGAATGCTGAATAAGGGTATGATCAATCACCTCCCTTCCCTGCAGTGCTCCAATTCTCTCTCCAGCACCCAATCACCCAGCCCTACAAAAAACCCAGCCAGGACATTCCACAACTCATGAGGTAGACAGTGACACAGGACACTGCCAACAGCTCTTTGCCTTGTGGACTTAGATCAAGGAACCTTGATAACAGGAAAACCACAGATAGGGAGCTTAGCACTACTAGGCACTTTGCACAAACACCTAACTGGGAAACCAAAGTCTCTCTGGTTCTCTAATTACTTGCTTTCCAGTACCTAAGGAACAACATGAAGCTGTTTCCTTAGAATAGTGTGATCAGACGTCCCGCTTTTGGCAAGACAGTCCCGCTTTTAACCAATTTGTCCCGCGTCCCGTGGGGTTTTTTAAAATGTCTCAATTTTTGGGAGGCTGCTGCACTGCCTTCTGGGGCACTCCTGTTTCCCACCCTGTGACAGGGCGGGAAACTGGGGAGCACCCCAGAAGGCAGTGCGCTCCTGCGGCCACATGCGCGCGTGTCCCACCTTAAAAAGGTGAAAATCTGGTCACCTTACCTTAGAACTATGTATGTTCAAGCTTTGGATCTCTTTTCAGATGTGTAAAGGAATAGAGGCAGTTAGCATTGGTCCTGCATGGTAATTTGAGATTGATCTGGAATAGAAATATTCCAGACCAACAGTGCAGTACATTATTGCTCCTGTATGTCTGGCTCCAGGCACTTTGGGATGGAGACGCACACCTCAGGTACAGCTGCACCTGATGCTAACAAAAATCTATTATGATAATATGCTACCTTATGTACATTATATTGTTTATCTAATCAAATGAACAAATTTAATCTTTCCTTCGGAAGAATCAGCCAGTTCGCATTATCCTTTGAAAAACATTCCCTTGCAATTGACAGCCCAATTCATTCACATCATGACTATCTGGTTGGCATCTTCAGTGGATTGTAGAATGTTGATGAAGTTAGCTATTATATCTCTCCACTATTATCCTAGTAGGAGGCAATCTCTAAAGAAACAGAATACTTTTGCTATCATTTGTCTCCCTTCAGCTGTTTTCCATCCCAGCAAATCTGAAATGGCATCCACCTTAGGAAATCTTAATCCAGCTGTGAGCGTTAACAGTACTAAAGAAGAGATAATCATGTTAACAGTGTTTGAATGTATTATAGCACTTTAGATTTTCTTAATTGCCCCAAGGCTTTGATCTGGTTTGCTTTGTTATCATTCAGGTAAGTGAAAAGAAATAGAACTAGTACAAAGAGAGAACATCAGCAGCTGCTGTGTCCCACTGGGGATTCATGCCGTTTAAAAAAATATCAAATTCTTCACTAAATTTCCAAAAATTCACATAGAAGTAGAAAGCCATTGTAAAGAAACTCAAAAGCCAGTTTCAGATTTCAAATGTATTTATTTTCAGTTATAGATCAATAGTAAATTACAAATACAAATACAAAAACCTTTAATGGCATAAAAGAGGTGGTGGTATACAAAATATGTTAAAACCAAATGACTAAGACTTACAAAAAGGTTTCACTCTTGATCCGAGTGCCTTGGTTAAAAACTTGGCAATAGTAAATTGTGGGATAAAATAATACAATTTCTTGAATGATGAAATTAAGAATTGTCCTTGGTTGAAAGCTGGGTTGTCCTTGGTTCAAATTTCCTTCCTTCTAAAAATGCAGGTGGTCTTAAGCAAGCCACCCTTAATTTGCTTCCTGCAGTAGATTGAAGAAAGTTAATCTGCATTACAGTACTTTATAGGATTGATGTGAGAAGGAGGAGGAAGAAGAAGAAGAAGGAGTAGAAGTAGGAGTAGGAGTAGTAGTTTGGATTTATATCCCCCTTTCTCTCCTGCAGGAGACTCAAAGGGGCTTACAATCTCCTTGCCCTTCTCCCCTCACAACAAACACCCTGTGAGGTAGGTGGGGCTGAGAGAGCTCCGAGAAGCTGTGACTAGCCCAAGGTCACCCAGCTGGCATGTGTGGGAGTGCACAGGCTAATCTGAATTCCCCAGATAAGCCTCCACAGCTCAGGCGGCAGAGCTGGGAATCAAACCCGGTTCCTCCAGATTAGATACATGAGCTCTTAACCTCCTACGCCACTGCTGCTCCTTTACCATACCTAAGGCACCAACAAGATCTTATCAAAATATTTACCAGCAAAGTATAACAAATAACAATTTTAATACAGATATTGTGTACAATTCCAATATGACAAGTCTCCGAATGGGGCCTTGCCATGAGGCAGGGCCTTATATAGGCCCTGAGCCAGCCCCATTCGAACGACGTGCTCTTGTGCCACATGAGAGTACGCTGCCCAAAGACCACTGGTCCTTCCTGCCCTTCCCTGGGCAGGCCAGCCTTCACATGTCCCTCTGCACATGGGCTTAAACCAACGCTCATGCGCAGAGCAAGTCTCGACACTGGCCACCAGCTCAAGGCTGGGCAGATGGCCCTTTCGTCGGGCCCCTCCTCCCACAATGGCGGTCGCATGTAAGGCGCGGCTGCGCTTTGTGTACAGTTTCAATATTTGTCTGTGAAACCGTTTGCAAGCTGGAGAAGAGCGTGCCACAAAGGACAGGATGCCAGCTAAGTTCCTACTTTGATTTTTGAATCTTCATCAGTCATGAAGACCTGGCACGGGTTAATTTGGAGGCCAGAAATTCAAGAACAATTCATAATTTGCAGTATAACTTTGAATGACAGTCACTATGGCTACTACCCACGATGGACGATCTGTGTGAATATTGTATCTGGTAAGGCATTCATAAACCAAAACAGAAACTTAACCAGCATCCATTACTTTGCTGTATATGCTTTCTCAGCTTGTAAACTGTTTTACAGAACTGTCACTGAAAATGTATGCAATATCTGTATTGAAATGGTTATTTGCTATAGCTGGCTTTTAAATCTTTCGATAATGTTTTCCAAGCATTGCTATTTTGATTTGTCGACATATTATAACATAACCCTGCATTTCTGTAATCATCATAATATTTTTTTCTATTACAATTCACAATTTTGAATTACATATAAACCTTTTGGTATTTGGATGTTTCTATCATCATTTTTCAGATCTCTGGTATTTTGTATCCTTATACTTGTTATTCAGAATTCTCCCCTCTTTTCTGTGTACCTCCAGTCTTGAATGCATGAAACAACCTTCTACTGAGTCAGTTGTCTATCAAGGTTTGATTCCCTGCTCTGCCGTTTGAGTTGTGGAGGCTTATCTGGGGAATTCAGATTAGCCTGTGCACTTTGTTCTGTTTTGAGGGGGATGTTTACAAAGCTATGATGACACAAATATGAGCATATTGCAGGTTCTTTAATTGTGTCTGTGTAGCTTTGCAGACAGCCTCCTCAAAACAGAACAAAAAAACCTAAAAACGACACATGTGATGGATCGCCAGGCAAAACAAACTTTATTCATCAACTTTTTACAGTGAAATGGATGAGCTGCAAGCTGACGAAATCTCCGTGGGAAACCTTCACCAAAGGCTCCTCTGGAAAAATGAAAGTAAAAACTGGAGAGGCAGGAGAGATAAACTGTCTCCTGCCTGCTTTTACTGGCTCAGTAAGAGGAGACCTCTTCAACACGCATTGGGGGGAAAGATCGCTAGTTCAGTGATTTTTGAAAAACCAGGGTTGAGAGAAATAAGATGTACTGAGGACACTTTAGGGGAGAGAGAGCTGTGCAAACTTCTCCTCCAAAATGCTTTTAACAATGTCCTCAAGACGTTATATTTCTGCTGTGTTTTTGTTTTAAATGTCAATCACCCAATTTCCCCATTTCGCAAGGCATTTGTTCACATACATCTCATGATATCCAACATAATCTTTTTAACTGATCAAAGTTAAAGTCCTTCCTTTCTCACCAGCAGACATGCTGGTTAGATCCAACCCCGTGACCTATTATGCACTTGTCAACTGCCCAGCAGCCAGCTTACCTTTCTGTCAGGTTTAGTTTTTGTTATGCATTCTTTCAAGCCACTTTCAAATTCACTGCACTGCAGATAACAGAAGCTCTGAGACATTAAAAACCTGGTAAAGTGTGACTTTCTCAACCCCTCTGCTCTTCCTGCAGAGAAAATCAGGAAGCGTTAAGCTTTCCCCTTTTCGGGGAGAAACAACAGTGGCAGGAGGAAAAAGAATTGCAGAAAGCTAATATAGTAATATTAGCTTTCTCACTTTCCCATAAAGCTTGCAGAGGTATCTTCACAGTGGCCGTTTCCCCACTTTTAAAAATGACTTTGTTTTCATCCGGTGTGGACCTTTTTAGTGCGGGGATTGTGTTCCCCGGCTTCCCCACTGCCCCGCAGTCTGCGCGGGGTCATCAACAGGTGCCGTTTTCAGCAGCGCCAGAAATGACGTGCGCTGAGGGGGTGCGTGAGCGGCAGAATCGGGGCGGCTGCATTGTCGCCACCCCTGTAGTGGGGAGTGCTGCTGGACCCCGCGCTACTTGGCAAGAGTAGCGTGCAGCAAACGGTGAGTGGGGAAAGGCCCAGTGTCCTGCAAAACAGGACTTCCCTGGGGCATCTTCAGTCTAGTGGCACCCATGAGCCTCAGCCCCCCCCCCCCCGATTCACACCTTTTCGAAGGGGTAATAGGGTTCACAGATGGATGTTTTGTTTTCCTGTTCACAACTTGTATTTCTTTTCTATTTAAAAATATTTGGGTGTTATCAGGCATTGTTTTATGTTTATAGTACCTTTAACTTAGCAACCCCCCTTCATGTTGTGCTCATGAATTAGAGTTTAAAAGATAGACATATTGGTGCCCGTTAGGTGATACAGTTCAGGCAATAATTAAGATGCACAATGCACAATTAAGAGAAGTGCATTCAGAACTAAATTACTGCACTTTCTGATTCAGTCGCTCTTACAACCTTCATTAATAATATTAGCCCTTTATTTTCTCCTTGTTTTCACTATACTGTGCAACATCTCAGATTTTCATTGCAAGTGTTCATTAAGGACATAATTTTGTTCAACCCTCTGGGGTTGAAGATAACAAAAAGATAGAGAGACTGGTGTGTTTATTGCAGGCTCCTGTGGCTTGTGGCCAGAAATATACCCAGTGGGAAAAGTCCATCCAAATAGCCTACATGGGTGGTAGGGTTGCTACGTGGGACCTGAAGACCTCTCAACTGTTCAACTGATCTCCAGATCAGTTTTCCAGATCAGTTCTGGAAAAAAAACATGGGTGCTCTGGAGTGTAGACTTTATGGAATTATATCCCTTTGATCGCCCTCCTAACCACAAATCTTATCCTTCCACTTCAAAATATCCAGGAGTTTCCAAACCCACAGCTAGCAACCTTAACAGATCTCCAGATCACAGAGATCAGTTTCCCTGGAGAAACTGGCCATTTCAGAGGGCAAACTCTATGCTATACCATTGATTCTAGGTGAAATCATTCACTAAGCTCCCCTCTCTATTGGGTACCACCCACAAATACCTAGGTATACCCCAACCAGAGTTGGAGACAATGATTTTGATAGGAAAAATTGGAATTACTCAGTGGTACGTGATAGTCATTTGCACAAGTAATGTGCACCTCCCCAAGACATTTGTAAATTTCCCTTGAGGGTGTGCATGGGCACTGTTGTTTAGATTCATATTCCATGACTCATAGAAGCCTACACAGAGTGGGAGAAAATCCTCAGAACTGGAAATTTCACAGCTGTACTGCAGAAGTGTGTCCAATTCAAGCTTTATACAAGAAGCAGCATGAATTCCAACAGAAATATATTGAGAGTAAGGGAGATAACGAGAACTAAGAACGAAGAAATAAATTCATATGCACCAACTGAGATCAGCAGGCCCCACAAAGTATGTAGGAACAATCAGGAAGGTACCATTTAAAGACATAACAATCCTACCCTGGCAAAGAGAAGAAAGAAGGAGCACCTTAAACATGTCAAAATGAGTTTGCACATTTGTTGATTTAGCTCTGGCATCTAGAAGGGACAAAAGCAGGTATACTGGTCGTAAAATTGGAATGAGATAACATGATGATGATGATGATGATGATGATGATGATGATGATGATGATGATGATGATGATGATGATGATGATGATATTATCCATTCAGTCGATTTCGATCCTTGAAGGCCCAATACCATGCAAGCTCTTTCACATTCTTTTCAATTAAGTACTGCTTCCCTTCAGCTGGTTGATGTATGCTTATAGTGACTTTGTCAGATTTTTTTATGGTATCTAGCCATCCTATTCTCTGGCTAGTAGGTCTTCTCCTACCACTGACAATTCCAAAGCATCATAGACTTTTTTTCCTGAAGTGAATTTAATTTGCATCCACATGACCAAAAGTATGTAAGTCTAGGCCTGGTTATTTTCCCTTCTAGTGGTATGTGCCGGTTTTATACGACAGCCTTCAAGACTTCTCGTTTATCACCCTAAGCTGTTCCATGGTATGCAGTAGCTTTCGTACCCACCACAACTCTGAGACAAAGTATATTCTTCTTCTGCCAATAGCCTTCTTTGTGAATTCGGCTTTCCACACTCCTTTTATGGCTGTAGGAAGATGATAGCTTGAACGGGATAGCCTAATACTTGGTTTTGATGCTGATGCCTCTGCTTTTCCAAATGTTATCCATGCTCAGCATTTAAGCTTTGTCCTGATACTGTGTGTCCGTCTGCTTTGTCTCAGGGGGAGTTATTTCTCCATTGTGATCAATTTTGGGCCTAGGAAGATGAAGTCTTAGAGCGCTACTCCAATGGCCTCATTGGCTGTCAATGCTAAAATTTAGGACCCCGATTCTATGCTGGCTATTTGTCATGATGACAGAGAATTTTTCTCTCTTTCTCACAATACTAGAACCAGGGGGGCATTCATTGAAAATGCCAGAAGAATTGGGACTCAATAAAAGGGAAAGCACTTCTTCACTAAATCAACGTAGTAAGTTTGGAATGATAATATTTTTTGGGAGGTGGTGAGTAAGCCCACTAACCTGGATATGGCTTTAAAAGGGGCTTGGACAGATTTATGGAGGAGAAGTGGCTCAGTTATGGCTCACCAATCTTGATCCTCCTTCTTGATCTAGGATTGCAAAATGCGCTTTTACTGAACCAGGTGATGGAGACAGCAATACAGAAGGCCATTGCTTCACATCCTGCATGTAAGGCTCCCAAAGGCACCCTGGTGGAGCCCACTGCGAGTAGTTAAAGAGAGCTGGGACTTCAGATGGAGTCTGGTCTGATCCAAGCTGGCTTTGTTCTTATGTTCTTATGATGTTTGGTCTTCTTCACTATTGAGATGGAGGCCCATTTTTTTCCACTTTCAGCTTTGATCTTCACTATCAGCTGTCTCAGTTCGTTCTTAGTCTCTACCAAAGCAGTGTTGTATCATCTCATGCGCGAAGATTCATTGATATTTTGCTGCCAATTTCCTCCCTGTTTGCTTTGAGTCTTCTAGCTCAACCTTTCCGCCTGATCACTTCCGTTGGCATGGTGAGGTTGAACAAGAAGAATTTGAGAGATACGCCATCCCTGCCGGACACCTTTGGCTGATTCAAGAACCAGTCCCTGTGTTCGTACGTGCTGTTTCTCACTGTGGCTTCCCTGGTTGGTGTGTAGAGCATCTGTAGTCAGTTTCTTGATTAGATGGCGTGACACATCTAGATGCTTACAGGGCTTCCATGGCTTATCGCCATGCCTCAACACTGATCAAAAGGAGCTTTGGCGGTAATCAATAAAACTACATGTAGATGTTCTTCACTTGGTCTTCAGGTATTCGAGGAGCTTTCGGCCTTCATGATCCATATGAAGTTTGCTGTAATGCGATCACGCAGGTGCTCTGACTGCATCAAAGAAACCTGCTTGTACATCAAGGAGGTTGGCCCGGCCGATTGAGTGTAGCCTTTCTTGTATTATCTTTGGGAAGGATCTTGCTTTGCATGTGGGATGAGGGAGCTATTGTGCGATAATTGCAGCATAAGCGTGGTAATCACCTTTCTTTGGTAAAGAGATGAAGACTGGATCTTTCTCCCATCCCTGGAGCCACTTAAAGTGTGATTTACATGTGCTCTGGCTACATGAACCATGATGGTTTTAACTTCGGTACCTCGGCTGTACTAACTCTGCCGGGATATTTGTCTTATGTACTCAGGTGCTTTACCAGGACAACTGAGGCAGACAGCTAAAAGCACTTTTCCTGAAGGGAGAGAAGTATGGTTAGAAGAGTCCTTTGAGGAGTGCAGAGCATTAAGAGGGGCTGTGAAGAGGGAAGAGGACTTCAGGGGGGGTGTCTTGTCAGAAAGTCGTAACCTTTCAAAGCGGCCATTTCTCAGATGAACTGAAATTAATATCTGTCACCACTGGAGATTGGCTGTAATCCCCAGAGATCCTCCGCAGCAGTCACTCTGGAAGTTTGGCAGCCTTAAGAGAATTACTCCTCCTATCTTGAGAGGCATAAACAGTTTCCTATGACGAGTAATGAATTTTCTTGGTTCTAAAAGAGGCCTGACCTGCTTACTTCGTGATCTGTCACTTTGCACAGTTAACACTGTATAACTTTGCATTACTTTCGCATTTGAACTACACACATGTTCTTTTTTTTGGAATGGAGATGCATTTCTTTTCCCTGGAACTGCACAATATGTGTCCTGATTTAGGACATAAATACGATCTAATGGGAGATTTGTGCTTGCTTCTGAACTAGCCGTAATTATTGATGTAAGCATTATATGAACATGAATCCTAAGTACATTTTTTTCTTGATGCCGTGTAATTCTTGAGTCATTTTGGCAAGTCCTAAATCCTGCACAGAGGAACACGTTATGAGGTTTGGTAAGATTTTCGATCACCGAAAACCAGGTGTCCTGCTGAAAGTCAGGTCTAGTGAGAGAAACTCCCAATGCAACAGGAAATCTTTAAAGCAGCTGTCCAAGGTGATATTTGCTACAGTAAATTCTCAAAGATAGAGGGTGGACGAAGCTGTTGTTTCCGAAGCGAAATAACAAACATCATGGAAAGCAAAAAACAAATTCTGATAAAAAATCAAGAGATGCAGCCACTTTTGTGTTCACTGTTAGTTTTCATATTTTGCTGTTGGCGTGCTGCCTTTTTGATGATGATGATGATGATGATGATGATGATGATGATGATGATGATGATGATGATGATGATGATATTATCCATTCAGTCGTTCTCGATCCTTGGTGACCCAATACGCAAGCTCTTTCCACATTTTCAATTAAGTACTGCTTCCTTCAGCTGGTTGATGTGCATGCCTGTATCAGATTTTATGGTATCTAGCCATCATATTCTTTGGCGCCCAGGTCTTCTCCTACCACTGACAATTCCAAGCATCATAGACTTTTCTAGTGAATTTAATTGCATCACATGACCAAAGTATGTAAGTCTGAGCCTGGTTATTTTCCCTTCTAGTGATGTGTCTGGTTTTATACGGCTCAAGACTTCTGCGTTTGTCACCCTAGCTGTCCATGGTATGCACAGTAGCTTTCGCCAACACCACAACTTGAACAAGTATATTCTTCTTCTGTTGGCCTTCTTTGTAGTCCAGCTTTCACACTCATACATGGCTATGGGGAAGATGATAGCTTGAACTAGCCTATGCTTGGTTTTGATGCTGATGCCTCTGCTTTTCCAAATGTTATCCATGCTCAGCATTGCGCTTTGTCCTGATGCTATTGTCTGCTTTGTGTCAGGGGTTATTTCTCCATTACAGTCAATTTTTGAGCCCAGGAAGATGAAGTCTTAGACGCACTCAATGACCTCATTGTCAATGCTAATTTGGGACTGATCTATGCTAGCTGTTGTCATGATGACAGAAATTTTTCTCTCTTTCTCACAATACTAGAACCAGGGGGCATTCATTGAAAATGCTGAAGAATTAGGACTAATAAAAGGAAACACTTCTTCACGCAACGTGGTGTTTGGAATATGTTGCCACAGGAGGTGGTGATGGCCACTAACCTGGATAGCTTTAAAAGGGGCTTGGACAGATTTATGGAGGAGAAGTCGATTTATGGCTACCAATCTTGATCCTCTTTGATCTGAGATTGCAAATGCCTTTACAGACCAGGTGATCGGGAGCAACAGCCACAGAAGGCCATTGCTTTCACATCCTGCATGTGAGCTCCCAAAGGCACCTGGTGGGCCACTGCGAGTAGCAGAGAGCTGGACTAGATGGAGTCTGGTCTGATCCAGCTGGCTTGTTCTTATGTTCTTATGATGTTTGTCTTCTTCACATTGAGATGGAGGCCCATTTTTTTTCACTTTCAGCTTTGATCTTCACTATCAACTGTCTCAGTTCGTTCTTGGTCTCTGCAAGCAGTGTTGTGTCATCTGCGTAACAAAGATTGTTGATGTTTTTGCTGCCAATTTTCACTCCTGTTTTTGAGTCTTCTAGCTCCAATTTTCACCTGATCACTTCAGCATAGAGGTTGAACAAGAAGGGTGAGAGAATGCATCCCTGTCGGACACCTTTGCTGATTCAGAACCAGTCTGTGTTCCCATGTGCTGTTCTCACTGTGGCTTCCTGGTTGGTGTAGAGCATCTGTATCAGCTTGATTAGATGTGGTGACACATCTAGTGCTTGCAGGGCTTCCCATAGCTTATCATGCTCAACACAGTCAAAGGCTTTGCGGTAATCAATAAACCACATGTAGATGTTCTTCTGGTCTTCTGGTATTCTCGAGCTTTCTCCATGATCCATCGCAAGTTTGCAATGTGATCACGGGTGCTGCGACTGCATCAAAAGCCTGCTTGTACATCAGGGAGTTTGGCTTCGACGATTGGTCTTAGCCTTTCTTGTATTATCTTGGGAAGGATCTTGCTTGCATGTGGGATGAGGGCTATTGTGCGATAATTGGAACAAACGTGGTAATCACCTTTCTTTGGTAAAGAGATGAAGACTGATCTTTTCCCATCCTGAGGCCACTCAGTGGATTTGCATATTGCCTGGCACAGGGCCATGATGGTTTTAACTGGTACTGGCTGTACTAACTCTGCCGGGATGTTGTCTATACCAGGTGCTTTACCAGGACAACTGAGGCAGCCAGCTAAAAGCACTTTTTCCTGAAGGGAGAGAAGTATGGTTGAAGGTTTTGAGAGTAGAGCATTAAGAGGGAGCGCTGTGAAGAAAGGAAGGACTTCAGGGGGGTGTCTTGTCAGAAAGTCGACCTTTCAAAGCGGCCATTTTCTCCAGATGAACTGATATCTGTCACCTGGAGATTAGCTGTAATCCCCAGAGATCTCCAGCAGTCACCTGGAAGTTGGCAACCTTAGAGGGAGTCCTCCTCCTATCTTGAGAGGCATAAACAGTTTCCTATGACAGTAATAGTTTTTCTTGGTTCTAAAGGAGCCTGACCTGCTTGCTTGTGATCTGTCACTTTGCACAGTTAACACTGTATAACTTTGCATTACTTGCATTTTGAACTGCACACATGTTCTTTTTGGAATGGTGCATTTCTTTTTTTTCCCCTGGAACTGCACAATATGTGTCTGATTAGACATGTTAAATACTCCTAATGGGAGATTTTGTGCTTGCTTCAACCTAGCCGTAATTATTGATAACATTATATGAACATGAATCCTAGTACATTTTTTTCTTGATGCTGCATTCTTGATCATTTTGCAAGTCACAAATCCTGCACAGAGGACCACGTTATGAGTTTTGTCAGATTATCACCAGCTCCAGATGTCCTGCTGAAAGTCAGGTCTAGTGAGAAAACTCCCAATGCAACAGGAAATCTTTAAACAGCTGTCAGCAAATATTTGCTACAGTAAATTCTCAAGGTAAATTGGACAGCTGTTGTTCAAGGGAAATAACAAACATCATGGAAAGCAAAAACAAATTCTGATAAAAATCAGAGATGTAGCCACTTTTTGTGTTCACTGGTAGTTTTCATATTTTGCTGTTGGCGTGCTGCCTTTTGCCATTCTTGTAAATGGTGTCGCCAACCCATGTGCTTTCTTTTATGGAATTGTACATCAGGTTCATATTATCCACAATCAAGATACTATTGATGTGTGGCATTATATACCACAATGAGACAAAAATAATGTTAAAGGATTAAAAGGCAAAATGCAACACACAGAAACAAAAATGGGTGCAAAAAATAAAAGTTTATGGCCTTGCTTTGTGCAGAGGAAAAACAAAATGGAGGCAGGAAACGTTGAGACTCCCTGGTACAGCTGGGCAACTCAGTAGCATTCCTAGCTAAGACTAAAGACATTTGCCAGATGAAGGGTTCTTTGCATATGTAATAGATTGAATATAATCTTATCAAATGCGTTTTGCTTCCTCAGGTGCTGATGGATACAAGCAAATTCCCATTTCCCAGTTCACCTCCAAATTCCCTTTTCCCAGTTCACCTCCACTCTTAACAAAATTGACTGACAACTCGAACCCAATGATGCCGTTCAGTGGAGTGTGAGGGAACAGGGCAGTCATTTCATCATTACATTTGAATAACCACCCACGTCGGGGACTAAAGACATTACAACTAGCTGGACATGAAGAAGCGGAAGGTTAAATATCGAGCAATCTTTCCTTAGACCATCTGTTACCTACGGAGAATTCTGGAAAGGCAGGCTTGAAGCCCATAAATCATCTATCTCAGCAAGCCTGAGTTATATTCATACACAGCAAGTTCTTCTTTTTTGCTCAATGAATACCATCCTAGTTTACTGTGCTGGTGTTCTTCCTGCCTTAAGCACTCCCCAGGGGGCTCAGCTTGTCCACATAGAGTTAGGAAAGTGAATGCGGGTTTTTTTAAAAAAAAAATGCTTCTTTTTCTTTCTTAATATTAGAGCTATTGTTGCTCAGCAAAATTAATCAACAATAGGTTCAAGACAGGTCAGACAAAATAAAGAAGTTCAGGAACTCTGGAAAAAAAAGGTATTGGGAACCTGAATAATTCAGAATGGGTGTATAGATACCCTTCATGGATAGCGTTCCTGAAATGTAAATGTAAAAAACACCATTTTTATTTAAGTGTATGTCTCGTTAGGCAGCATCCAGAGTGTCAGGTGCACCCTGGGAAATGTAGTTCCAATGGCACTTGATCTCAATGCTGTCACTATGAAAACTGGGGGTCTGATGGTACCTACAATGGAAAACTATGTAATAGTTAATGTAATTGGGAAAAGAGACAGTTCAAAGGGGAGAAGAGAGGAAGAAGGGAGGGAGGATAGGAAGAATTTGTTTCCATCTTGAATGTGCGGTCCAAGCTGAAAGATAATTTTAGTCTGATTTGACCTTAGTATTCCTAAACTTCTAGGGCCATTTTCTGAGCTTTAAGGAAATTTAGTGATATCTCTAATTGGAAACAAGAAGGACCATTGCCTGATCTACCATGGCTTTTTCTCATTAGAGGTGTTGAGACCTTGCCTTCCGTTATACTTTTTGCTATCCAACATAATTTTGACATTGGAATGGCACAGAAGGACAGTGCAAACAGAAGAAGAGCTTGGCATGGGATCTTTTCAAGGATCATACTTTAGGTACATGTGAAACAGTGTACATAAGGAAGCATTCTGAGATAGGGAATAACACATTTCTGAAAGAAGAGATCTACCATGTCATTTTCCTAACCACACAGCTTGACTTTCTAAAGTCATACGGAGTGATGCAATTGGAATGTCAAGACAGCAAATTAAGCATCTGTGACAGCAAACGGGCCATTTCCTTTGCACGGCTTCTCAGCTACACTGGATCGAAAAATGACTTGTTATGGAATGACTGCCCAGCACTGCAGGTTTGGGTAATGATACATAGCAGCATGGGTCGTAATATTACCAGCTAATAATAGATTGCCGGTGTTGCGTCTGAAACTCGTCAAATACAAAGATTTGACAAAGAACTTTTTAAGCATCTTCCATTTAATACATGGTTGGCTTCCCTGACCAGAGTCAACTGCCTGTTGGCCAGAATACGGTTGATAGCGACAGGCCGTTATCAGTGGTTTCAGATCCAGCACTTATGGTTGCCGTCTTCAGAGGTCAAAGTAAGAAGTGTTTCTCTCTGTGGCCCAGTGTGGAGAGAAACATCCAACACTGTACCATGGGGAGAAAAAAATCTTATCATTACATTCCTCTGAATATGCCAGCCATATAGATGGGCAAAATGTTAGGTGCTAAAATTACCAGACTGTGGCCATGCAGCCTGGAAAACCCACAACAGACATCTTCAAGACAAATCAGTACTGTTGCAAGGGTCAGCTAAAATACTTTACCAGTATGCTTATGCGAAAGAAAATGCTGGGGTTTGGACAAGCATTCTGGGAGCCTCTGTATATATGAACTCCACGTAGCCTCTACATGCTTAAGAAGTACATGAGAAACTGAAGCTAGTTGAAAAAGGACCTACTGTCTAGCAAGACCAAAGGACCCACACTTATCGGTCCTTTGCCAGGAAATTAATAAGAGGTGGCATTTCTGTTAGAAGATTTCTGCCTCTGCTTCTGTAGACATTTGCGCAGAGTGGTTGGGAGCAAGACTATTCCTGGGTTTATTTGAGAAGATTAGTTATCAAAAAGTTGTGATCTTTTAAGGACATCTTTTCTGGTTAGTTTTTCACACCTCATGCTAAACAGATGTCTACTTTTAATTGTTTACCTAAATCATTTATTAGAAGAACTCAAGGTGACGTACAATAATAGTGACCCATTACTAAAACACAATAAAATAGTATTATAAGAAGAGAAAAAGGGGAGTTTGGATTTATACCGTGCTTTTCTCAACTGGAAGGAGTCTCAAAGTGGCTTAGAGACTCCTTCTCGTCATCTCCCCACAACAGGCACCTTGTGAGGTAGGTGGGGCTGAAAGAATTCTGAGAGAACTGTGACTAGCCCAAGCATACAAGAGTTAAGTATAAAGAAAATGGAAAGAAAAGAATAGAATTTTAGGAAGGGTGATAATTACCAGTCCTGTAGGTCCATAGAAGCAGCATGTGAAAGAGGAAAATGGCCAGTGTTTTCACAAACAAATAGTACCCATATGCAAGTGGGGATATGTGGCATAGATCCAAGACACACACACACACACACGGGGGCCCAAACCCCTAGCTTTATACCCTAAAACAGATCCAGACGCAAGATAAGGTGTCACGGCAGGGATGCCAGAGATCAAAAGAGTGGAATGAAAGAGTGGATTGCTTTTCCACTTTTGGACCAAAAGTGTAGGATAGTTTTGATGGTTTATAAATGTAAATGCCTGGGCTATTTGGATGCAGCTGTGGTGGGAAATGGTCTGCTCAGAGTGCTGATTAAAGCACCTTGAAGTGACCCCATGGACTCTAATTAGTATTTTCTTTGTGAAGCCAGGCACACCTTTGGGCCAGGAGAAAAATCAGCTCTCAACCCTTTTCTGCCCAGGCTTGAAAGCAGGATAGATCCCAAAACTCTGATGGACATCCATTTTGTGGGAGCAGTGCCCTAAAAGGTAAAGTTTCCCCTTCAGTCGTGTCCGACCCTGGGGTACCACTGCAAGCAGTGATTTCATTTTGGAAACAGAAAAGAACGTTTTTGTGGGAACGGATTTGCCATTGCTTACTTTCCCGATTACTGCTTTAGCTATGAGCGAGGTACTCATTTACCAACCAAGAAATGGATGGATGGCTGAGTTGACCATGAGCCAACTGCCAAGATATCTGACCCACAGGGGGCTCAAACTCCTGACTGTGTGAGTGGCAGTGCAAGCACTTAACCACTACGCCATGCCCTTCTCTGATATTAACCTTAGAGCCACCTGTGCCTCCATGAAACCATTGAACAGGAGGAGGTGTAGCTCTGTCTTTCTACTAGCTCAGATAACTTCTGTCTTGTCATGATTAAGTTTCAGCTTCTTCATTCTCATGCAGACCTTTATTGACAGCATTTTCAGAATTAGGTAGAAAAAGAAAGGTGGAACTGTGCATTATCTGCATATTGGGTGAATCTCAATCTAAACCTGATGATTTCTCCCAGTGCCTTCATATAGATATTAAACAGAATAGAGAATAAATGGAAATCCTGTTGCACACAACAACCATGAGGCAAAACAGGAATCCCCGAACACTGCCTTCTGAGATTGATCCCCTAGATAGGACTCGAACCACAGTAATATAGTGTCCTGTAGTCCCAGTGCTGAAAGGCTGTTCAGTGTGTTACTACAGTTGATAATATCAAAAGGACACTGGTAGATCCAGCAGAACTAGTGGGGTCACATATCCCCTGTTGAGTTTTCGATAGAGATCACCAACCAAACAGTCTCTGTTCCAAATCCTGGCCTGGATCCAGAAAATCAGATTTCGAAGTGCAACTGTGAAAAATATGCGGACAATTTCCACCTCCCTCTGCTAAGTGGATTTCACAGTAACAAAGGGAAACAAAGCAACCTGTCTGTAATTCGGGAAGAGGTAGATCCTATGGCACTATGGGACTCCTTGTTTGTTTGCATGGAAACTGTTATTTCCAGTTAACAATCTTATGATAGAAACCACTCAGGGAGCAATCTCAAACTTGGTGCCTGGAAGTGCTTTGTGAAATTTGGCTGTGAGGCTGCACTCTTAAGAAAACATTTTTAGACTTGCAGCGAATGCCTTGATTGCATAGATAAGCCCTAAAATGTCAGTGGCATATGGATAATTGAACTTCCAGTATAACATAGAATCTCTGAGATGAAAGTAATCCTGGTTGCAAGTACAAACCAGTTTGACCCAGTGTAACTGGTGTGACACCCTCTTCTATCGTACTGTCAATTTTTGTATCATACTGTCAATTTTTGGCATCCAATTCCAAGATTCCCATATATACATATACACATACTTGTAAATCTAATAAATCTAATTAACAATATTCTTTTTTTAAAAAAAAAGATTACTTTCCATGTGCAATTAAGTGAAATTCAGTCTGCTTTAAACATTTTGAAATAGCCATGAATATTTATAAACTTAATAGAACTTTGCCCTCACAGGGAGTCCCTTTAATCTTATTTGAAGCAGCATGGAGTCTGACTCTCCATGGATTAATATTGTATTTTCTTTCAGGCATGAAAAAAAGAATCTTTAAAATGGTCTACGTGACTAGATGCTTTTTCAGTTCTCTTGGAAAGCGTTGGGTGAATAAAAATGGCAGTTTGAAATTTGCCACACTCACAATGGGGAATATCATCGACAGCTTCATTTTGGGATATGGAATCAGTATTTCAGACCTGGATATACTTTTCTGCCCAGTTAGAAGAAGAAGAAGAAGAGTTTGGATTTATATCCCCCCTTTCTCTCCTGCAGGAGACTCAAAGGGGCTTACAATCTCCTTGCCCTTCCCCCCTCACAACAAACACCCTGTGAGGTAGGTGGGGCTGAGAGAGCTCCGAGAAGCTGTGACTAGCCCAAGGTCACCCAGCTGGCATGTGTGGGAGTGTGCAGGCTAATTGAATTCCCCAGATAAGCCTCCACAGCTCAGGAGGCAGAGCTGGGAATCAAACCCGGTTCCTCCAGATTAGATACATGAGCTCTTAACCTCCTATGCCACTGCTGCTCCTCTTCCTTTCCTACAAGTGTAATTTAGGGAAAGTGCCCTGTAGTTTTGGTTGTACAATGGGGGAGGGGGGAAGCATATGTAAAAGAGAAGGACAACAGAATTTTAAAAAATCTTTAAAATCCTATTATTTTCTTTTATGTGAGTTTTCAAGGAGTTCAGGTCAGAACAAACCTGAGAGGTCATCCAGTGAGTTTCAGGCCTGACTAGAATTTTTTACCTGAATCTCCCCAGTCTTCACTAAAGCAACCACAGCACAACTGCAGCTATATCCTTACAGGCTTCTGGACCAAAAGAATGCCCTGGTGTTAGGACTGGCCAGAAGTGATTCCAACTAGATCAGTTTTCTTGGGCTAAAAGAGCCAAGAGTCCTGCAAGAAGTATGATTATAGGCAAGCACCTGGAGGGCAAATACAAAAAGTGGGCAAGTAGGATATTTAACTGCAAGCAGGCAAGTGCAGCAGATAGAAGAAGAAGGAGGAGGAGGAGGAGGAGGACGAGGAGGAGGAGGACGAGGAGGACGAGGACGAGGACGACGACGAGGACAAGGATGAGGATGAGTTTGGATTTACCCCCCCCCCCACATTTTCCTCCTGTAAGGATACTCAAAGGGATTTACAAACTTCTTTCCCTTCCTCCCCCCCCCCCCCCAACAGACACCTCTAGTTACCACTTAAGGTCTCTCATTCCAACATGGCAAAATTTATGCTGCATCTTAGAAATAAGGCTCATAACTAAATTGTGTTCATCTGTTTGTAAGAAGCAAATTCTTGCTTGGTGAGGTATATGAGGTCAGGTGAGACTCCCCTTTTCACTTCTTGTCTTCATTCTTTAGAAAATAAACAGCATCGTTTACAGCTCAAAGCAATTTGAACGGCTTTTTCCCTATTGCTGAGATGGTGGTGAGCAGACTCCAATGTGTGAAAGGGAAATACATGGCTGTTGGCTTTCACCCAGCACCCCTTACCCCTCCATTTCCATTCCTCCAGAGCATAGCACCTTTCTCTCTTGTAGCTCCGTTTAATCCATGGGGCTGCAGTTACACAGAAACAGCATCTGAGCAAAACAAGAGTCAACAAGGTAATCTTTCCTTCAGGAGAGCAGCAGCCATTTTCGGTACTAGAAGCTGGAAGTTATTCTGTAGCAATGTTGGAAACATGCAAGCTTTGGAAACATTCCTTGGAACGTTGGTAATGCAGGTGTATGTGAAATCAACTCAAATGTTTCCCTTTGTTTAAAGTTCCTCAGATGTTTTGCTTTAGGAGCTAGCTCTAAATTGACTTCAAACAGGACTGTATGAGGAATCTGGTGGTAAATTTTAACAAAACTTTTTTGTTTGAAAAGAAATCTGGAAATTCACCCAAAATAATATTATCTTGGGGAAATTTTTCAACAACTCCTCTGCATGAACAGGATATGTGGTTCCAGAAAAGTTTTGACAGAATCCTCTTGGAAATGTTCAACGTATAGGTACAAATTATTTTCCAGATTTAGGGTTGATCGAGAGAGTCCCTTTTCAGTTCTTTAATTCCAGAAAGATAGCTTTGTTAATTGAATATTGTGGGTTTTTCAGGCTGTATGGCCATGGTCTGGTAGTTTTTGCTCCAAAGGTTTTGCCAATACCTGTGACTGGTATCATCAGAGGCATGTCACAGTAAGATTTTTTTTCTTTCCTGGCACACTGTGAGAAACACATCCTACCATGACATGCCTGTAAAGATGCCAGTCATGGGGACATGCCCTGGAAAACCCACAACAATAGTTGATTCCAGCCATTTGACATTGTAGCTTTATCAGTTGCAGCAAAATCAAGTCTTGTGGCTCCCTGAAAATGTAACAAAAATATTGCAAAGCCTCCTATGGGCCATAGTCCATTTTATCAGATGCATGATGTGCCTTTCAGTACAGACAGAAAAAAAGACAAAAATTTGCTTTTCAACTGAAAGAGGACAAAAGGTTAAGAAGTTCAAAAGGCATCAGTTGCTATACAGAGAATAAATTAGTACAGATTGCATTCAAACTAATGTAGGATTCAATCCATGTCTGCATGTGTACATTGAGAAGTATCGGCCGCTAACATGTATATTCATTGCCAAAATTTGGTAAACAGATAAAAAGTAGGCAGAATCATTCAAGACTGAATCATGGACAGTATGTTGACTACCAACCTTGCATTAAAGAGCACCTATCTCAAGTTCAAGCAACTCCAGTTACAAATTACAATGTGGATAGCTTGTTAGTTATAATTTTCCATACAGTTTCTCTATGAAGCAGCGCTTTTTCATCCAAATCTAATGTCATTCAGCCTAATGTCATTCTAATGTCATTTCCTCAACCCTATAAGAGGTGCTTATGGTGAACATAAATGGGTCCAGAGTAGGGTTACCAGCTCCAGGTTAGGAAATACCTGGAGATTTTGGGAGTGGAGCCTGAAGAGGGCAGGGCTTAGGGAAGGGGGTGACTTCAGTAGGGTATGATGCCATCGAGTCCACCTTTCCAAACAGACCACTTGAGGGTCCATAACTTTGGACACCCTGAACCAAACTTCACCAAACCTGGGTGGTATCATCAGGAGAGTCTTTTAAAGATACCCTGACATTTTGGTGCTGCTAACTTAACAATTGCACTCCTGACAGCAGGCACCCTCCAAATTTCCCCGGATTCTCCTTTTAAATCCACCCCCTTCGGCAGGGACTTAAAGGGAGAATGTGAGGTCCCCAGTTTAAACATTGAAAATGAAGCTGTTTCAGGGCAATTGGGGGTGGCGAGCATTTGCAAAGGGAACTGTGTTATTCTCTGCAGGTATCCAGCTCTCACTCTCTCCCCCACCCCGAAGCAGCATCACTTTCAATGTTGTTTTAACTGGGGACCCCAGCTTCTCCCTTTAAGGTGGATTTAAAAGGAGAAACTGGGCTCCCTGGTTTGAACAGCATTGAAAGGGATGCTGCTTCGGGGGGGGGGGGAGAGTGAGAGCTGGATACCTGCAGAGAATAAAGCAACACAGTTCCCTTTGCAAATGCTCGCCACCCCCACCCCCACCCCCCCAACTGTCAAGCACAGGCCTGACAATCTGCTCCGAATCGTACTCAAGTCTCTGTGGTAGGACTTCCTTTCAAGAAAGAGTTCCAAATCCAAATCCAAAACCTTTATTAGGCATACAACCGGAGTGTGTCATGAGTTCCAAATACAATAAAAAGATCATTATTGCACAACTTGCAGGACACAGAGTAAAAATGTAGCAACAGCTTCAGAGATTTCAGCATTAGAGTTATTTAGAAGCTGAGCCATTTTTATCTTATCAGAAAGGAGCATAAGTCCTGTTGGTAATACAGTTCTCAAATCAGTTCCGATGTTGTTGTATTTTGAACAGTGAAGCAGAATGTGAGAAAGTGAATCAGTTGTATCAGGACAGAATCGACAGCAATGCTCATTTTGTGGGATATTAGAGAAGCGACCTTGAAGATGTCCTGACGGAAAAGAGTTACACCTTGCTCTAGTCATGACCCATCTGCAATTGTAATTAACAAGATGTTCCAGGTATATAGCAGGGCTAGATTTCTTAGAATTGCACACTGCCAGTGTCCTATGTGCATGATCATCCCCCTGGGCTACTCAGCTCAAGAAGTTATAACATGCATTAAAGTATAAATGGCGCCAGGGGATTATTGATTTGTATATGCATTTATCATATGGTTTGCGCTTATCATATGCAGATGCTTAAAAAGCATTTATACAAGACCTTTTAGAATTAATTCCTAAAAATCACTCTACAATATTACTCAGGCAGATTCAATAAAATATAATACAAGAACAAAAAAAAACATTATTCAGACAATGTTGCCAATGTCGTCTATAAAATATGACAGAGAAAGATAAGTTTTGCAGCTCACATCTAGAGCTTTGTTATTGTTGTTGTCGGGGGTAATTTAAATTGATGGGAGCAGGATTTGGTTTTATGATTAGATGTATAGTTTTGTATGAATTTTATACTGTGAGCCCATTTTAGATGGGAAAGGGCATGGTATAAATCAATAAAACAGGAAATAAATAAATGGTTTGAATCCTATACCTTTCACACAGTGCAGATTGTATGGTTGTGGGTAACATTCATAGGTCCCTATGCGGACAAAAATTTGGAATATGTAGAAGGGGAATGTGATCCTGACCCAGAAAAAACAACCATATGCATAATATGTATTCATTTACAACTCTTGAACAAGGTTTATGATCACCCTGATGAGAGAGTCACTTAGACGGATGCTTGATTTTGATGGCAAAGCAGCCTGTCATTTACTTAGGAAAAAAAATGTACACACATCTGCCTTCTCCTAATTTCCTCGGCAATCTTCACAGAATTTATTTGAGATGTCACAATGTTTTCAGATTGCTCAAAGGGATGGCTGTCCTTACTGTCAACAACATTTGAAAATAATTCAGCATGGGATGTCTCGGTAAGTTTCATTTAAAAATAAATGTAGCTGAACAACTTTATCATTTCTGAGGATGTTCTGAGAATCACTTAATTGCAGCACTTAAAATTGTAGAGACACAATTCATCATCGTGTTGTTGGGAGTTGCCAAAGTATTTCCTGACCCCCTCCCCTGCACATCTGTGTCATTTTATTTCTCAAGACTATTTTGACTTTTCTTTTTCATGTGATATTAAACAGCAAATTTCACCTTTCTCAATGGAAAAATGTGTATTAAAGCAGGGTACCATTCAAAAACAAAGTTAAGCATCTTTAATGTCATTGCTTTCAACCAAAGAGAACTGAGAACACAATGAACCTCAACATTTTACTCATTGAGACTAAAGGATGTTTTCCTTTGGCTGGATCATGGTTATTTTTGTAGCAACTTTGGGAAATGAACCAGGAACTTCATAGCCTGAGCCTTGAATCTACCTTATTAAGCTTTTTGGGACTGTGTGTATTAAATCCCTCTTCATCTTCATACCCAAAAGGAAACAGGGATATGCAACATTGATCCTGTCATTCAATATTTACTATAAACCTCCTCCGGGACAAGGCATGGCACAAACACCATAAACTTGGTGTTACGTCAGATTCACATAAAATAAGTCAGATTCACAGTGGCATTATACATGATTAAACATCTAAAAAACTTGAACTTCGATTCTGTGTTTAAAAATTGCCCACGATTTGCATTGAGGGATTTTCCTTTTCTTTAAGCAATGCTAGCCATATTGCAATAACATTCACTTGAACTTCATCCCTCACACAAGGAAGACTCACTTCCAAATTTCACACAGAAAGAGAGAAAAAACAAGTCAAGGGCCCACAAGGACTCAGGAGGAAAAAACGGTCTCCCAATTCCCTTTTGTTTGTTTGTTTTTCTTTCCCGCTCTCCTTGGCAGTGACTGCATCCTCTCCCCGGCTCTCATTCACCTTGCCCAGAAATTTGCGAAATGTTACCCGAATTATTCTGGTCTGTTTCTTTTTTGGTTGGGGAATTAGCTCAGAACAGACCTGCAAAAGACTAGTTCGGTGACTTGCACCTGTTTATACAGAGGACACTTCCCTTAGAAATCTTCATAAAAATGGAATTAAGGAGAAGGTAAAAAAAATGATAGAAGATTAAAAATAATAAAAAAAATACACATGTCAGTTGCAAACGTAAACACTGTTCCAAGAAGTCTACAATATAAAAAGAGGGTGTTAAGGAAAAAGTGATATTTACGAAACCAGAAAAGGTCTGAGAAACCAGGGCTCATTCCGCACATGCAGAATAATGCACTTTCAAACTGCTTTCAGTGCTCTTTGAAGCTGTGCGGAATAGCAAAATCCACTTGCAAACAGTTGTGGAAGTGGTTTGAAAACGCATTATTTTGCATGTGCGGAAGGGGCCCAGGAGTCAGCACCAGTTCTGCTCACAGGGAAACAACATCAGGCACAAGGAGAGAGGTCTAAGGGGCAATTGTCCACATTTGGGGTCTAGCTATTGGAAAAGTTGACCATCTGGCTATGATAAGAGAGGCATTTTTTCCCCCTGAAGGAAAGCAAGGTTCTGTTCCCAGACCCAGACAATGCTATGGAAAAAGGTTTGATTGGCTTAAGACCTGGGAGTTCCCAATTTTTGATGAGGTTTGGGCCGTGCTGATGAAATTAAAACCAGGGGCATTCACGGTCAAGGATGAGCTTGGAATGTAAGAACAAAAAACCTCAGAAAGGTTGAGGGCACTTGAATGATTAGGCAGGAGGTTGAAGATTACATTTGAGAGAAAGGGTTCAGGGGATCTAGCTGTTCTGCTGGTAGAATCAGGGTGTGGTCATTTGCAAGTTCTTGGTGAGGCTGGAGACAGGAGTGACTTCTCAAGGCTTCACTGTTGTTATCCAGATTTGAGTGGCTGAGCCTTCAGGGAAGTCTTCAGGCTTTATTTGCAGCTGTGGATAACTGAGTTGAGAGGGGGAAGAATGTGTCAGGCCAAACCGCTCTTATTATCAAAGTCCATGCATTACGATTGGCATCCATCTTAGTCTAGGCCTGTGGTAGCGAACCTATGGCACTCCAGATGTTCATGGACTACAATTCCCAATTGGCCATGCTGGCAGGGGCTGATGGGAATTGTAGTCCATGAACATCTGGAGTGCCATAGGTTCGCCACCACTGGTCTAGGCTGTCTATGATACCAACAAATGACAAGTAGAGACTTAGAAATGGCCACTTGTCTGGCTCGGCCTGCATACCAACAAAAATAACCACCAAGGTCTCACAATGCAGACTCTGAAGACGTTAATTCTAGTTTTTGTTCATTTAGTTTTTTTCTAAGGCCCCACATTTATTTATTTATTAAATTACATCTTTTTTCTGGAAACCTGGGGTTTCTGCCCTACCCACAGGCTTGTAGAAAAAATACTCTGGCTGTCACAGACCCCATTGTTTGGATTAAAAAAAAATCCATACTGTGACCCAGCTCACATTAGATATAATTCACTAGAGGTTTGCAAGGCTTTCAGGAAGCATTTTGTTTCCCTCTCCCATGTTATTTACTCTCTTCATTTCCTGAAAGCCATTATAGGATCTCCCCTTTTCCTGCTTTCTTCTGATCCTCCCTATCACTGACATTACATTGAAGTGGTCTGGCAATGTAACTCTAGATCAAAGACATCACAAAAAAACCCCAAAAGAGGCAGGCAACCTTCCCAAATGGAGGTTGCATGGAAAGAAAGAAATGTGGCAGGTGGGCAGAATGGTGGATCAGCTTGACTAGGCAAAGAAGGAGAACCCATGTGCAAATGTAACCCCATGCTCAGAATGGGTTGACCCAGAAAGGGGTGGAGACTCAAAGCAGCAGAAGGCTGCAGAGCTCATGTAGTTTGGAGGAGACAAGGCTACCAGACTCGGACCTTGATTTGTATAAGCCCTTAACACCTTGTTAAGGGTTTTTGTGTGTTTGTAATGGGTGAAAGTTCTCCTGGAAACCTTCATCATGTTGAATCCTGTTCACCAAGCCCTTGGAGTCTTCAGGAGCCAACCCACTTGCAAAGAAGAATTGGACTTGGCAGTATCAGTAGACTGTAAATATAAGGACTTGAAAATGCAACCTGAACAGGACCTTGAAGTGTGATGTTAAATGTTGATGTTTGATGTTATATGTTAAGAAAGTAAACCATTTTGTTTTCAAAATGTGTTGTTGCAAACTCATTCCAAGTTCTGCCCCACAGAACCCACAGATAGAGGTTACACAAACAAAGAACAGTGGGAAAACAAACAGCTGCAAAACAAACATGCATACATTGCCATTGTCTACTTTGAGGTTTTTTTAAAAGAAGAGTTTGGATTTACACTCCACCTTTCTCTCCTGTAAGGGAGACTCACTGTGGCTTACAAACTCCTTTCCCTTCATCTCTCCACAACAGACACCTTGTGAGGTAAGAGGGCCTGAGAGAGTCTGAACGGACTGTGACTAGATCAAGGTCACCCAGAAGGAACGTAGGGCCCCTTCCGCACACGCAAAATAATGTGTTTTCAAACCACTTTCACAACTCTTTGCAAGTGGATTTTGCCATTCCGCCCAAGCTTCAAAGAGCACTGAAAGCAGTTTGAAAGTGCATTATTCTGCATGTGCGGAATGAGCCTAAGAGTGGGGAAGCAGATCCGGTTCACCAGATAAGAATCTGCCACTCAAGTGAAGGAGTGGGGAATCAAATCCATTTCCCCACATCCATTGGATTCACTGCTCTTAAGCACAACACCATGCTGGCTGTCACCGACCGGGAGAAAAACAGCTCTGGTTTCCTCCCACTCTGTCCAGAATGCAGGTAGACCACCTATCACTGTAACAAGAGGCAAAATCTGAGTGCATTTGCGAGAAAATCATTACCCTAGAGAGAATGAATGATATATAATTAATCCACCCTTCAGTATTTATTTACCCTTCGAAACAAAACGATGACCCAACTTAAACACTTTGTTGTTTTTTTCTTCCAGAGTTGTTCTTCTGCTACATGGAGCTGGATGACTATCATTTGAACTGAAAAGGGAGCCCGTTCTGTCAATTTGATGAATTAAATTTCAGTGGGATGCCAAGAGATTGTTATATGTCCTTGTTTTGGTGTCATTTGCACAATTGGATTTTATGACTCATTAAATAATTTTTGGCTGTTTGAATGAGACCTTTAGAGCTATTCTCTGACTACATCAGCCAGCCTTGCCAATCCATTTAGCTTTTTCAAGCCTCAAATTGTAGCCTGTCATTTACAAAACTACTTTTCACAAGTAATTTTTTCCATCTGTTACTAGAAGCTTTTACTAGAGCACAAATCAGTCTATTGGTTTTTTTTATATGATGGATAATATTCCTTACTTGGATTGCTACTTATTTATTGAGAGATGGAGGTAACTTATATTATGGATAAACTATCTAGTTAAATGCAGTCTAATAGCTTCTCTCTTTTTTTGCCATCAAGTGTCAGCTTATAGGGCTTTCGATTCAAGAGATGTTCAGAGGTAGTTTGCCATTGCGTGCCTTTACATCGTGACCCTTGGTATTCCTTGGTGGTCTCCCTAATACTAGCCAGGGCTGACTCTATTTAGCTTTCCAGATATATTGGAATCAAGCATAGCTTCTAGATAAGAATAATTCCTCAAGGGAAAGATGCCTAATCCTCTTTGCATTTGTGAATTCACAGTTTCAAACATCCAGTCCCACTGTCCTGCACATGGCGAAACCACCATGTTCAGCAACCTGATGATCGCCATAAATATCACCAGATCTTTATCATAAACTTGATGCCAAGTGCCACTTATGACAACAATGATAGCCAGGTCAGAAATGATTTATTCCATTTCTGATCTTGCTTTTTAATAAAGATGGAACTATGATTTATTTCTGTATAAGTTAGGTAGGAACAAATTGTATTAGGTAGAAAGTAGGAATTTTAGCTTTATTTGTATTTGTATCTGCATGGAACCTCCTTTGCTCAAGGCAGGAATCCACCCCTGGTCCGCCTGGGCAGGCCCCTTTCATTTGCAAAAACCATGAATGGACGTTTGACAAAAGGGACCCTGGAAGAAGCACAACCATCTGCCTTAATCCCACCAGCAGGCAGATAAGGGTGCCGTCGTCGTTAGGTTTCGTTTCCTGGTCCCAAGCACCCAAAGGACTCTTTTGTGTTTTGCCCGCCTGTGCCTACGTCATCCTTCGCCCTGCTTCTGCCGCGAAATTCAAGAAGGGACTGCCCTCTGGACTCTAATTGGTTCCTATGTATTTGTAGATGAATGATTGGTTCCCATGTATTTGTGAATGAATGATTATAGGTTGTCCTGTACCCTCCCGGATGTCCCGGGTGGGAGACTGTGTATAAAAGTTGCTGTACAGCTGCTAGGCAGCACAGTTGCCAGGTGTGGAGGTGCTGACACGTAGGTCAGCATCTCAATAAACTCACTTTTATTTTCACTATTCTCACTGTGTTGGGTCCTGTTTCTGTTCCTCTGCGCTGCTGAGAGCTGGCGGATCTGGGAGAATAAAAGTTACCCAGGCAGCGTGGTAACAACAATGCAATGGGGTCGCCCATTGACAAACTAGGGGGTTCTACATCTCCAGTCATGCAGGAAACAATTACTATAAATTAACCGAACCAAAAATATCCCTACCCTATCAGGCTGTTGAGGACTATATGTGCTCTTGAAGCATAGAATGTAGATATCACCTTGATAGAATACCTTGGAATGTTCTAGTCGGAAGAGAAGTCTTTTGGTTAAAGTAGTTAAATATACGAAATTCCCAAGAAAGGGAAACAACATATTTTTAATGTTTAAAACAGAACGTATGAAATGGAAGTATGATCGCAAAACTTGTATTCTTTTTAATATTTTTCAATAAAGTATAATAATAAAAAAAAAAAAGATAGAATACCTCGATATACCTTGATAACACTACAAATAGAGTGCCCTCCAATGGGATAAGTTTCCACATTCTCTTGCCCAGAATTAATTAATGATGATTGGCCAAATGATGTGATACCAGGCAAGGAGAAATCAAACAATCTTTAGCCATATTTGAAGAGGGCCACAGACATGAAGTGCTTGTGATTGCCGCTGATGAAAAAAATATCTCTGTTGGTGCTAAATCAGTACGGTATTTTTGTTGAACTCTACTGAGTTCCCTGTGCAATGACAACTGGCAGATACAGGCAAATTCCACATGAAGACAGAATATGTCCATGTCAGTTAAGGGTATCCGAAACCATAAAACACATATTATTATATTTCCCAAGATATGATGGCAGGCGAGTCCAGCAAATTGTATAATTGTTACAAGGAATGCACTGGCTAGACGGAAGAAAAATTAAATTTCTCCTATCAGATATGAACCCTGAAATTACAACGAAAGTCACTGAATTTTAGCATATGTAGTTGGATGAAGGAACTAAATTAGTGCGTACTGCATTTCTTTTGTATTTATTACAGCTTTTAAATGTTTCTTGTTTATGCCATTAAAGGTATTGGTTGTTGTTGTTATTGACAGCCACACACAAATGTTTTTTTTTTTTCATTTAGCCTTTATTTGGCATAAACAGTATAAAATCACATCTAAATCGCATCAAAACACCAGGTTGCAACATATAACAAATGAAGTTGATTCCCACATACTGTTGCTTATAGGAGATTTCCAGCAGAAAGTTCACAGCCATTTTACAGAATGTAGCATCAGAATTATTTAATAAAAACCATAGTCTGCTTAGTTCATCCAGCTCGCTAGGTATCATAGAAAGCAACCTAGAGTATTTGACTCTAATACTTGCCGATTTAGGGCAACGGAATAATTGGTGAGTTAATGTTTCTAATTGATTTGCATCACATGAACACACCCTTTTGCACATTTCTAGATTGTTATATCTACCTGTAGTATGGCAGAAGGGAAAACATTGAAGCGAGCCAGTGAAAAAACTCTTCTCTGATCTGGATTGGTCAGATGATACAGATAGGAGACCATTTTGTTATGTTGCAAGGGACACACAAATGCACACAAAATAGTGGACAGAACCAGGGAGCTAAAGACTTAGGGGCAGAACCGAGGACACTTCCTCCCCAGGCTCTATTCCCAAATCTCCAGAGGTTTCCTAACTTGGATTTGGCAGCCCTACCTTCCCATCCTCCACTAGTGGCAAAGAGTGGACCTGCTACCCTCTTCCCTTTCCAGCTCCCAGGCTGTAGGTGTGGGAAAGCAGGTACAGCAGCACCCTCTTTCTCTCCCTCTCCTTAAAAAAATCCTGCCACGGGAATATCTGAGGTGCAAGGTCCCCTGGAAAATAGAGTCCACCAGATTCTGATGCATTAGACTTAGAACTTGGACTTAGAACTATTTACACTCACTTTTGAGAGATCTTGCTCAGAAAGATTCGTTGTTTTTTTCTCTGAAGGGTTTGCAAGAAAACATGACAAAAAGCAAATGGAAATCGAGGCAAAAGGCTTTCAAGTATGATTGCTGAAGATAGACCAAATTTTGATCCTGGTAGGTAGAGAAAAGAGAGAGATATCTAGGCAAGTCACAGTCAGACAGAGGGGCCATTACTGAGTGTCCTACTAGTCATAATCTTCATATCATAGACAACAGGACTCATGGAGCAGAGCAAGGGTTAGATGGGTGCCAATCTTAATTCAAGAGCTTTGATATCAAGAGGGTACACCAAGAAAACGTCAACAAGAAGGAAGAGACTCTGAGAATTAACAAAACTTGCCTACCAGCAATTAAAAATACCAGAATCAAAGTTCAAGGGCATGCTAGGTTGATGGACAATGGACTCCACCCAAACACAGGGTTTGTATTCACTAAGACTGTTGCTGTTGCAAGGAATGCAAATGTGAATCACTCCCTGGACTAGAAAACCCCACCTGCAATACAATACTATCAACCACACTTTTGCATAACAAGTTCTGCCCAAACACTTACTGATTGGTTCCCTACCCTGGGACATGGACAATATACACCCCACTAAAAACATGCCCTTCTCACTGGACCCAGTATGTAACAGACTTCCCTCTGTGATACACCTCTGGAGATGACAGCCACAGATGCAGGCGAAATGTTAGGAACAAGATCTGCCAGACCACGGCCACACAACCCAGAAAACCCACAACTAGTAGTTGAATCTGGTCATGCAAGCCTTCAACAATACAGACACCAATGTCTCTACACAATCCTTTCATGTTGGGTTTTTTTGATGTGACTTTGTAGATTTTCTCCATCTGGTACACCATTTCTTCTTTTATCTTCAAACGATTAGCCAGGACTGAAGCAATTTTCTTATTTAACACCTCTTTTGATGGATTTCAATCCTCTGGTACCTTTCTCAGTCTTACAGCCTTCTCTTTAATTTGAAAGAATGGTTAAATCATGCATTTTAACCTTCGGCTGTAGAGACTACCTCTTGTTTTAAAGATTTTACTTTCTCATTTGTCTTTTCCACTTTCTTTTCTATTTGTACTATTTTTTGGAATTCATTTTTCATCTCCTTGATATCCTTGCTGAGCTATGACATCATCTGGAGGATGTTGGTATTGGCAGTCTATTTCAGCCCTGAGACTTTGCATATTGGCATATATGGTCTTAAGATTTGTGGCTATCTCAGTTCATGAGACACTGAGCCCTTTCTGATTGCTGCCATGTCACAAGATGTCACTGTTGCCACAGTTTCACCAAGTTTTCAGTCATTTAATGTAGAGCTGAAATTTCTTCTCTATTCACTACAGTGAGTATTTCTGTGTGATCCTATTTGGAGGAGATCACTTCAGAGGTATATGCAGCTTCCCTGATCCTTCATCAGTAGAAGCTTATGCAGCTCTTTTCAGAACTACATCCTTGAGCTTAGGTGCTGGGCAAAGCTAGAGCCAAGATGGGCACAATAACCCCGTGCCATATTCTGTTCTGGAAGTCTTCTTAATGTTGGTTTTGAATGGATTTCTTTGGGGGTACAGACTTCTGTGTACACTGGTGGAGATTCCCCCTTACTTGATTCTCACAATGCAGGTCTGCTCCCAATTAATTCTTCCAACTACAAAAGGCACCAGGCCAGACCAACTTGAAAACAGTGGGATCTGGTGAAAGCAGAAGATACCATCTGGTGGGCTCAAAGCATGAGTGTGTCTGGTATATAAGGGATGGAGTTTGATTGTCATGGGTAGAGAATTTGGCCTATTTTTCAATCCCAGCAGGCTTCTTTCTTGATTCCCCCCTCGACACAGATTTAAATACTTCCCTCAGAGCTCTAGAGAAGCTTCAAACTTGCCTTGAAACCTGGACAGTTATGGGGTTGCCAGCCTGGTTGGGCCTGGAAAACTCATGATATTACAGACAATAAAGATCAGTCCCCACACAGAAAATGGCTGCTTTGTAAGGTGGACTTCATGGAATTATATCATGTTGGGGTTCCTCCCCTTTCTTAACCCTGCCTTACCCAAGCTCCAGCATAAAATTCTCCAGGAATTTCCCAACCCAGAGCTGGCAACTCTAACAGTGGATAGTATTTCTGCTCCACTACTTCAAAACCAGTCACCCTTTTTTTGGGTAAAGATGGCTGCTTAGGGAACAAATGGGAGGGAAGATAGCTTGAATTTGCTGGATCTCAGAAGCTGGATCTCAGAAGGGTCAGTATTTGGTAGGGGGACCTCCAAGAATTACTCTACAGAGGAAGGCAATGGCAAACCATCTCTTCTTGATCACTTGCTTTGACAGCCCTTTGCTGGAGTTGCCATAAGTTGGCTGCAACTTGACAGCATTTCAAACAGAGAGAGGGAGGAGGAGAAGGAGAAGGAGAAGGAGAAGGAGAAGGAGAAGAAGGAGGAGGAGGAGGAGGAGGAGGAGGAGGAGGAGGAGGAGGAAAAGGAGGAGGAGGAGAAGGAGGAGGAGGAGGAGAAGGAGAAAGAGAAAGTGAAAGAGGAGGAGGAGGAGGAGAAGAAGAAGAAGAAGAAGAAGAAGAAGAAGAAGAAGAAGAAGAAGAAGAAGAAGAAGAAGAAGAAGAAGAAGAAGAAGAAGAAGAAGAAGAAGAAGAAGAAGAAGAAGAAGAAGAAGAAGAAGAAGAAGAAGAAGAAGAAGAAGATCCTTCATGGTTAACTTAAAAAATACCTTGTAGATTGCACCATAACATGTTTCATAAACCATGCACATCCTGGTTTTAAAATGCCATGAGATTTTAAGCGGTTAATCTTGTGCAGCAATTGCCTTTTGAAAGTCATGTCAGGTTTGTTGCCCCAGAAAGTGCTCCAGCAGAATGAGAGTGGTGCACATCCCACACAACTCTTTCAGTGGCCCTGCAGGGATGTGATGAATTTCTTTGTGCTCATTCATAACGTGCATTCTTTGCATTTTTCTTCTCCCAGTGGGTCCCAAAATGGGTCCCAGAATATAATCTGCATTAGATGCCTCCTGCTGTGATTCCAATTGCCCAGATAAGGTATAAATGACTTGAATTAATATCCTCCCTTCTTTTTAATTAAACAGTGTAATCCTTCTCTGTCAATAAGATATTTAGTGTATTCCTGATTTCTTTTCTTGAATATGTTGCACTCTATTCAGCAAATTCTTCCTTTCTGCAGCCAGTGCACTTCTCAGCCTGAATTATTACTTCAGTTCCCTGATGATACTTTCTTCACTCCCCTTAACCACCATCTAGAAATTAGCATATTAAAAACTCTGCAGAGTTCATGGTACAACAGTACCTAGAGATGCTTGCTAGCTTCAAAACAAACCAGCACCTTCCATTGCACTGCTCTGGATATTTAAATGACCGAAGTCACAGTAGATTCAGATTTACCTATTTTAGTCATTCACCAATAGAAAAACATGGATTAAAACAACCTACATTTCAGAGTAATAAAATGAAGGCCGTTCCAAGAAAAACCATTAAAAATGTTAACTTGATCTAAAAATATAAAAGAATAAAAAGGAAAATATAGTTAACAAAACTGAATAGGAAAAACTATTTAAGTCTAAAATATTTCTTAAAGGAGAACAATATTTAATTTTAAATGCAATCTCACCAAACTTTAATTACATAGGCACAGAAATTTGCCACATACCTCAAGATATTTGGATTTTCATCAGATTTCCCCACCCCCATTGAGCCTTGTCTGAACAAGCTGAAAATTTGCCGAGGAGGGGGAGATCAATCTTTGCCCATAACCCCTTACAAAGAGGACAGCAAAAGAAAACATGACCCATAGACAAAACTTCTTCTGTTGCACAAGGACATATTCTTTCTAAATAAGGGATCTTCTTACAACTGCCTTCCAGAACAGCAGACACCACACCTAGCTCCCCTAAGGGGATGGGCATCTAAATACATAAGATATGGAGCTTGAGTAATAAAATACCTTCATGTCAAAGAAGACATGAAACCAGGAAGTCACAGTATTAACTGGCCTTAATTTCTTCCTGCATATACAAGCTCACAAAAAATAATGCCTCGAATCTTGTACAGAGTTCCCTCTTTTCCTAAAGCCTCTCTTCCCCAGTGATTTGTTTTGTAGGTTTTAGCTGAGAAGGATAGATTTGAAACACAACAATGCAGAGCATCATCATTTCCTGGTTTATAACAACAACAACACAACAACATAAGCCTTTATTGGCATATAAAACAGGACAAAATTTTAAAACAAAACAAGGCTAAGAAATACAGTTAAAATTATTAATTTCGAGTATAAAATTTGCAACAGTTTCACAAAAGAGCACATCAGAGCTGTTCAGGAGATTGGGTATTTTATAACACTCATGCCACTGAGAACATTGCAAGAAAATGGAAATCATGTATTTCATGCGTATCTTATTGTGTATTTAGGGCAAAGAAACAAAGAATGGTCAATTGTTTCAACCGTAGTCATATCACATGAACAAACTCTTTTAGAACGTTCCATATTCCACCAGCAGAGCTGATGGCAGCACATTACATCTTGCAGTAGCCAAGGCTCTCCTCTGGGTGGGATTAATCAGCAGACGAAGATATGCTGCCATAATTCCACATTCACATGGGATTAATAATGTAGTCGGAGAACAGGTTGTCTTGGCAGCACGAGTCAAATTATGAAAATCAAGATCCAAGAGCCTATTCTTAACTAGTCTGAAGGCTTCCACCTTTGTGAGCATTTCCTGGTTTATAGCATCTGTAATTCTTTCATTTGTTTTTCTACAATTAAATTATCCAGCTATTAAAATGTCCCCTGAGCAATGTGGGATCCAGCCATGGGATCCAGCCAAACAGGGGGGTATCTTCAAAATCAGTCCAACGTGGCTGTTTCTTCGGGGTTCCATATTTCAGATGGAGTGTGGAGTTTTCAAAACATATGGTGAATCTGGGATTGGTGAAATTCAGAACTGGAATCCTTCCAGGTTAGAAAGCTGAAAACTGGGCCCAAACTTGAGCATTGGGTAAGAAAGGGAATCTTATAATGATGAAGAGAACTGCTGAAGATAGGAGATATAATGTTTTCAGGTTTCAAAACAGAGAACAGAAGAATGAGAAGTAGTTCAAATAGCTTTCATCTAAGGAGCCACTTCAACAGGTTCATGCAGGCATTCTCATCTAACTGAACTGTCTACTGGAACATGTGACCTTAGGAAAGGTCTTCCAATCCACACACTAGACCAGGGGTCTTCAAAATATGGCCCTCCAGATGTTCATGGACTACAATTCCCATCAACCTTTGCCAGCATGGGCAAGTGGCAGGGCTGATGAGAATTGTCATTCATGAACATCTGGGGGCCATAGTTTGAAGACCCCTGCACTAGACTAATAAAAGCGAATGTCTTGAAAGTATAAGTTCTATTACAATAGGGGAGGGCTTGCTTACCACTTCATAGCTGAAAATCAGTTTTACCCGAACACTCCCCAAAGCTCCATTTCCTATACAGAAGTATCAGAATTTTTGTGGGGAGGGAGGTCTCCCAAACAGAATTGAAAAAATTACAAATCTTATACCTCCCAGGATAAAACGAGACTCACATAATGCTCTGGAACATCACATCCCATTAAGAAGAGACTCGCCAGGACACTCCTGTCTCTAGAAAGGCTTGTAATCAATGGCCGCTTCCGCACGGCCATGATGGGGGTTGGGTCGGTGTTCCCGGTTGCGACGGTCCCAGTTGCGACAGGGAGGATGGCGCAGCATCCGCACAGGCTGTGCCATCCCCCAAATGCCTCACCGTGTCCTCCGGCCTCCGGCGCATCTCAGGAGTCACAGTGCAGGGGGGCGTGTCCTCTGGCCTGTGCGATGTGCCGGAGGCTGGAGGACATGGTGAGGCTTTTGGGAAAGGGGAGGGGGAATGGCACCTTCCAGCTGCTGCCGTTCGCACAGCAGCAGCTGGAAGCCACTGTTTCCCAAAAACCTCGCTGGGGAAGTGAGGTTGGGAAACAGTGGCTTCGCGCCACTGGGGCGGCGCGAGGGTGGCACGGCTGCAATGCAGCTGCGCCCCCTGTGCGAACAGCGGTTTGGCCACTCCCAGGGCGCTGTTAAAGGCCCATGCGGAAAGGGCCAATGTGTTAATCCTTCTGTCTCACAAGCAAGAATTTCGTGGAAAGTAGGACTGGTAGAGAAGAAAAAGGTATCCTACTTTTTTTATTAAAAAAACCCCCTAATATTGTTATTGGTATGTCTTTTGTCATTAATGAAGGCTCAAGAATGTTACTCCCCCAACCATGTGTTCATGCTGTTAGAAGATAACAAATGGGAAGGGGAAAGCTTGGAATGAAGTCACATTTATTTACAATCCTAGCTGAAACACAAAGGGATTTGGGCTCAGATTATGTTTCCTAAAAGCTTGCTACTTCTCTATCCCATTCCAATAACAAAACTTGGCAACATTATCACTCAAATAAGCAAGGGCAAGCGAAGTGAAAACCAGAAGTGGAAGCCTGTGGATCCAAGGTACAGAAAAGCACTTGAACACTGGCCTAATATAATGATTGTCTTCTCCTTCAAGCAGATAACATGGGGCAAACCCTGAGAAATCTGTGGGATGGAAATTTAACCCACAAACGCTAGCACGTTGAACTGAAACGAAAGAAAACAGAATTGGGATCCCACAATCCAAGCCTCTGCCAGAGTTCATCTTGAGGAAGAAATTGTTCATCTTGAGGAAGAAACCTCCAAGGAATATCAGGGGAAGTGCCAGATTTAGATGAAGAAAAGCCCTAAGCTATTTCACTTGTGAGGCCCACCCAGTCTCCCACCTCATGACTAGAGGACGATGGAAGAGTGTTTTAAACAAAAGCCAGTATTATTCTGAAATGGAGTTCAAGGAAAATTATCAAAGTGTTGTTTAGAGACTACAGTGTGTTATGACGGCATGAGTAAGAAAGGTCTATGACCAGAAGTGGGATCCAAACATTTTAGTAACAGGTTCCCATGGTAGTGGGATTCAAACTGTCGTAGCGCCAATGGAGCTGGGTGGGGCATGACGGGGGAGTGGCCGGGCATTCTGGGGGTGGGGCATTCCTGGGCGGGGCTGTGGCAAGGATGCAGCCGCTGTGCCGGTCCTTGGGCGGGAAACAAATGCATGCAGGCGCAGGCTGCCACGCACGCCGGTGTACCTCCTGCTAGACTGCTTCAAGTTCTGCGCGCTACTGCTGAGAGGAGGGGCATAACTAAGGCAAAAATCATGTGGCAAAATCACCAATTAATAACCCCCTCTCAGCACACATAAATAATTAGTAACCTACTCTCAGGAACCTGTGAGAACCTGCTGGATCCCACCTCTGCCTATGACAGTGTCAAAAATATTACACTCTGGCTCTTTCCGCACATGCAGAATAATGCACTTTCAAACTGCTTTCAGTGCTCTTTGAAGCTGTGCAGAATGGCAAAATCCACTTGCAAACAGTTGTGAAAGTGGTTTGAAAAGCATTATTTTGCATGTGTGGAAGGGGCCTCTTTTGCTGGAGGGCCCCTAGATTTTGAGGTCTTAGGCTTCAGCCTGCCAAGAATATAGGTAAATCTAGGACTGATCAGGGCAATGACACAGAGGCAGGCAATGTCAAGGTACCTCTGAATGTTCCTTGCCTTGAAAACCCTACTGGGTCATCATAAGTCTGTTGTGACTTGACAGCAAAACACACACACCACAAAGTAGCATGAGGGAAGGATGCAGCCAACTTTATATTGGCCAGAAGCTGAAGCATATTACAAAGTGTTGGGAAGGAAGATTCAAGCCAAATGTCATCTGATAACAGAGGCAGTGATTTCTGAATGAAGATTTCCAATGGGAAGGAGGAAAGCCCAGACGAGCTCTTCAGTTTGAGGAAAAACCAAGTGGGTACCGGGAAGCACACTGGCAGGCAGCTTGCTGCCCAGGAACACAATGCTAGTGATAGCTGACTTAGAATATTGAAATATTATGAGCTTATGTATATGTAAACAGCAATGCTGGGTTTGGAAAACTGTCAATTTCCTTGAGAACACTTTATAACCGCTTCCTCCAGATGCCTGAAACAGTGAATTACTGTTACAAATTTATAGAGCAGTTAACTCCCAGCCATTAGAAAATGACTGTCTCACTTAGCCAAAGCTCATGCTTTCTATATTGTGTCCTGACAGAACCTATATTATCCTATAATGCAAGATTCTTTAATTAGAATGTATTTGATAAGCAGAGTCAGTTATCGGCATTAAACATATGTGTCACTGTTCTTCCGATGCCTAAACCTATTATTGCTAAATGAAATCAGAGTCACCAGATCAAAGAGGCTTACTGAAATAGAACTTTCTTCATTACTAAGCAAAATAGGGGATTTCGGTCTGAGAAGGGGAACATACACGCTGTTTCAAAGCAAATGCCACAGTAATAGATGTAATTAGCACTATAAAGTGCTCAAGAGTCTTGAGGAAATTAATATGAGAGTCTCAAGTTTGTGTGCATTAGATTACTTACTTAGGCCATCTACAAAGAGGTTTTTTAAATATATTAGCGTTTTAAACAGGCTTAAGGAGAAATAGATACTCCATGAAGCAACAGACTCGGAATTATTCACTCAGTAGAAAGCGCAGCTGCCTCAGTTGTGAAAGATGGTTTGTAATTTATGCTTGTTCCTTTGGGAAAATCCTTTAAAAAAATAAAAAAAAACAAGTTCAAATAAAACCGGAAAGCGTCATCCATATAAAAAGTCATTTGGTGATATGAAAGGATAAATATAACAAAGGGGGGGGGATTAAGGCTGACAAAAAAAAAATCAAGATCCATGGCATTTAATTCAAGATCAAAGCAAACATACCACGTGGGCAATAACATTTTACATGTTTTGACTGTAGAAGTTTGTAAGTTGAGTTCAAGTCTTTCATGAATGAAACAGTTTTACAAGAGTTATTTTATCTCCTTCCGATTCCTTGGCAATTTCCTGCAGCTCCTCCTCAAGCCGTTACTGAGGATCTAGGAACCATCCCGACTAAGGGCGTTTCCCCACTTACCTTGGTCCAAAGGTTGCTGCGCGCAGCTCCCAGCGCGCGCCATTTCTGGCACGCGCCCGGGCTTCCCCACGACCCTGCGCTCTGCGGGAGGTCATCAAAAGCTGCCGTTTCAAAAGGCGCCAGGAATGACGCACGCTGAGGGGGCGCGACAGCGGCAGCGGCGGGGCGGCTGCATTGTCGCCGCCCCTGTAGTGGGGAGTGCTGGGGGACCCCGTGCAACTTGAGGAGAGTAGCGCGCGGCTTAAGGTAAGTGGGAAAACGCCCTAAGACAGCATACAGGGAGAGATCATCAGCTGCAAGGGTGAATCAACCAAAATATCAAGCTTTCTGCAGCCATTTTCAAACATTGCAATTACATGTACCAGGAACCTGCCAGCCATGCATAGCAAAGTTCTTCTGATACATGTGGTTGGCTTGCTATCTGAAAGGGGTCACACATGGGTTTTGCATACATGTGTGGTCTCTGTACTCGCAGCATGAAACCTTCATTTTTCAGGGTTCTGGTTCAAATGTATCAAAGTTGAAAATCCACCCATTGCCCCTTTCAGACAGAACAAGCTCTGTGTTTATCAGGAAGACCTATGCATGGTTACATGAATCCCAGTATGTATGGACTGTAATGTCTGAAAAGGGCTACTCTTCTTGCATAATGTATTGCTCCATTCACAGAACCTCCTCCGCTCTACATGCCTGGGGTGGAAGGTTTAATCTGTTCCCCTATTGCGGCTATTCCACCATAGCATGTCATGTGACTTATGGTTCTGGAGCAGTGATCCCCAATGCGTAGACTGTGGCCACTGTAGTGCCTGTTTGACAATTTTTGGGTGTATGTGTAACCCCCATGTTCAGAATGGGTTGACCCAGTAAGGGGTGGAGACTCAGAGCAGCACGAGGCAGCAGACCTCATGTAGTTTGGAGGAGACAAGGCTACCAGACTCGGACCTTGGTTTGTATAAGCCCTTAACACCTTCTTAAGGGTTTCTTTTTATGGTTGTAATGGGTGAGAGTTCTCCTGGAAACCTTCATCATGTTGAATCCTGTTCATCAAGCCCTTGGAGTCTTCAGGAGCCAACCCACTTGCAAAGAAGAATTGGACTTGGCAGTATCAGTAGACTGTAAATATAAGGACTTGAAAATGCAACTGAACAGGACCTTGAAGTGTGATGTTAAATGTTGATGTTATATGTTATGTGTTAAGAAAGTAAACCATTTTGTTTTTCAAAATTGTTGCAAACTCATTCCAGGTTCTGCCCCACAGAACCCACAAGCTGAGGTTACATATGCTTGCCTTTTTCTCAAGCACAAAAAGTCAATCTGTTTCCTTCTACCTATTCTTTTCCTTAAAATAGACATTTTTACTGCTCTTAAACACTGATAAGACCACTAGAACCCAAATAAGGCCCCTTCAGGGACTGTTTCTATCTACCAGCACACCGTCTCTGATAGAAAGAACAACTGTGATTCATCAGAAGAGTTTAGACTCATTTACTTTCATTCCTACAATAATACCATTCTCAGAGCCTGCTTGAGGTATAGGACTTTAATATTCAGAACAGCAACCCAGAGGACGATTTGAGTGACTGTTTCTGTATAGACCCTCAGTGACATGACCTCATTTAAAACACATTGTTTTTTCCCCATTAAATATACTCTTATTATTGTTTTTTTTAAAAAAAGTTGAAATTACCCGAGTGAAAATTTTGACACGCTTGACAGCTTTCTCAGTCGTATTCTCCCTCTTTCTTTTGCCTGATGAGTTCTCAAAATATAAGCCATTTAATATTCAGCCCGATCACTGCTTCAAGTTATTTTTGTGGCAAATTTTCTCTCTGTGCTGAAACCAGTTCCTTTTCTAGGCTGAGACTCATGTCAATGAGACATCCCAGAAGCTGGGTCACTTTGTGAGAAAAGTTTCCTTTTGTTAATTAAATCATGAATATGCTAGTATCAAATTTCAGTTGACATATGTACATTTTAATTAAGCAATTTCTTTTCCTCCTTGACCTTGTGTTGAAAGGAATGGGGGAAGAATGGCAAAGTACCTTACATAATTCTTTTAATTGCTACTAATTACGGTAGAGAAAGAAGAGCTGGTTTTTATACCTACTTTTCTCTACCTTTATAGAGTCTCAAAGCAGCTTACAATATATTTCTCTTCCCCTCCTTACAACAGACACCTTGTGAGGTAGGTGGGGCTGAGAGAGTTCCCAAAGAGCTGGGACTAGCCCAAGGTCACCAGACAGGCTTTCTATGTAGGAGCAAGGAAAACAAATCCAGCTCACCAGATAAGAATCTGCTATTCCAGATTAGCGCCCACCACTTCTAACCACTATACAATGCACACATTTTACCCTCTTTCGCACCCCCTGCTGTCAGATCAGAGAATTCCTGTGGCTTCCAAAAGCTAAGTGCATATTTTTTCTCACCCTTTGCAAAGAAAGCAAAGGAGAACACCTGTGCATTCATATTTTCCTTCAGTTTTCTTGCTTTTCCCTGCCTTACCCTGCTGAGACTATAGTAGTTCCCCTCCCTCTTTGGATCACCATTTCAGGATCATCAGAAAGTCTTCTTAAAAAATGGTAAAGGTCTATTGCTGGGGTGGTGAATTCAATCCAATTGAGAAGGCAACTCACTTAAAGACTGGTCTGGCAAAGTAATGCTAGATCTAAGATGGCAAGAACAACAACTAAAAGGCAGAAGACAACCTCCCCAAATAGAGGCTGCATGGAAACAAGGAGGCGGGGTGGGCAAAATGGCAGGTCAGCTCAGCTAGGGACATTTTACAGGAGGGTAACCTGCACACACGCACGCACACACACACACACACACACACTTGGGAAACAAAGCATGGTGTAAACAGGAAAACTCCACTGCAAAGCAAAGTTAGACAACTGACTGCTTCTCAGCTGTGTGGTAAGTAGTGCATGCATAAATGGCCAAAGATTTTTAAAAAGTTTTCTACCAAATGAAAAGTTACAGGGATCTGAGAATACTCACCAATCTCTTCTGGGAAAATGTCTTTGCCAGATGTTAAAGTACACTGGATCTCTCAGCAGTGGCGTAGGAGGTTAAGAGCTCATGTATCTAATCTGGAGGAACCGGGTTTGATTCCCAGTTCTGCCACCTGAGCTGTGGAGGCTTATCTGGGGAATTCAGATTAGCCTGTGCACTTCCACACACGCCAGCTGGGTGACCTTGGGCTAGTCACAGCTTTTCCCCCCCCCCCCCCACCCCCCCCCCCCCCCCCCCCCCCCCGAGGCCCCCCGAACCCCCCCCCCCAAAGCCCCACCCCCCCCCCCCCCCTGCCCCCCCCCGCCCCACCCCTCAACCCTTAGCCCCCCCCTTCCCCCCCCCCCCCCCCCCCCCCCCCCCCCCCCCCCCCCCCCCCCCCCCCCCCCCCCCCCCCCCCCCCCCCCCCCCCCCCACCCCCCCCCCCCCCCACCCCCCCCCCCCCCCACCCCCCCCCCCCCCCACCCCCCCCCCCCCCCACCCCCCCCCCCCCCCACCCCCCCCCCCCCCCACCCCCCCCCCCCCCCACCCCCCCCCCCCCCCACCCCCCCCCCCCCCCACCCCCCCCCCCCCCCACCCCCCCCCCCCCCCACCCCCCCCCCCCCCCACCCCCCCCCCCCCCCACCCCCCCCCCCCCCCACCCCCCCCCCCCCCCACCCCCCCCCCCCCCCACCCCCCCCCCCCCCCACCCCCCCCCCCCCCCACCCCCCCCCCCCCCCACCCCCCCCCCCCCCCACCCCCCCCCCCCCCCACCCCCCCCCCCCCCCACCCCCCCCCCCCCCCACCCCCCCCCCCCCCCACCCCCCCCCCCCCCCACCCCCCCCCCCCCCCACCCCCCCCCCCCCCCACCCCCCCCCCCCCCCACCCCCCCCCCCCCCCACCCCCCCCCCCCCCCACCCCCCCCCCCCCCCACCCCCCCCCCCCCCCACCCCCCCCCCCCCCCACCCCCCCCCCCCCCCACCCCCCCCCCCCCCCACCCCCCCCCCCCCCCACCCCCCCCCCCCCCCACCCCCCCCCCCCCCCACCCCCCCCCCCCCCCACCCCCCCCCCCCCCCACCCCCCCCCCCCCCCACCCCCCCCCCCCCCCACCCCCCCCCCCCCCCACCCCCCCCCCCCCCCACCCCCCCCCCCCCCCACCCCCCCCCCCCCCCACCCCCCCCCCCCCCCACCCCCCCCCCCCCCCACCCCCCCCCCCCCCCACCCCCCCCCCCCCCCACCCCCCCCCCCCCCCACCCCCCCCCCCCCCCACCCCCCCCCCCCCCCACCCCCCCCCCCCCCCACCCCCCCCCCCCCCCACCCCCCCCCCCCCCCACCCCCCCCCCCCCCCACCCCCCCCCCCCCCCACCCCCCCCCCCCCCCACCCCCCCCCCCCCCCACCCCCCCCCCCCCCCACCCCCCCCCCCCCCCACCCCCCCCCCCCCCCACCCCCCCCCCCCCCCACCCCCCCCCCCCCCCACCCCCCCCCCCCCCCACCCCCCCCCCCCCCCACCCCCCCCCCCCCCCACCCCCCCCCCCCCCCACCCCCCCCCCCCCCCACCCCCCCCCCCCCCCACCCCCCCCCCCCCCCACCCCCCCCCCCCCCCACCCCCCCCCCCCCCCACCCCCCCCCCCCCCCACCCCCCCCCCCCCCCACCCCCCCCCCCCCCCACCCCCCCCCCCCCCCACCCCCCCCCCCCCCCACCCCCCCCCCCCCCCACCCCCCCCCCCCCCCACCCCCCCCCCCCCCCACCCCCCCCCCCCCCCACCCCCCCCCCCCCCCACCCCCCCCCCCCCCCACCCCCCCCCCCCCCCACCCCCCCCCCCCCCCACCCCCCCCCCCCCCCACCCCCCCCCCCCCCCACCCCCCCCCCCCCCCACCCCCCCCCCCCCCCACCCCCCCCCCCCCCCACCCCCCCCCCCCCCCACCCCCCCCCCCCCCCACCCCCCCCCCCCCCCACCCCCCCCCCCCCCCACCCCCCCCCCCCCCCACCCCCCCCCCCCCCCACCCCCCCCCCCCCCCACCCCCCCCCCCCCCCACCCCCCCCCCCCCCCACCCCCCCCCCCCCCCACCCCCCCCCCCCCCCACCCCCCCCCCCCCCCACCCCCCCCCCCCCCCACCCCCCCCCCCCCCCACCCCCCCCCCCCCCCACCCCCCCCCCCCCCCACCCCCCCCCCCCCCCACCCCCCCCCCCCCCCACCCCCCCCCCCCCCCACCCCCCCCCCCCCCCACCCCCCCCCCCCCCCACCCCCCCCCCCCCCCACCCCCCCCCCCCCCCACCCCCCCCCCCCCCCACCCCCCCCCCCCCCCACCCCCCCCCCCCCCCACCCCCCCCCCCCCCCACCCCCCCCCCCCCCCACCCCCCCCCCCCCCCACCCCCCCCCCCCCCCACCCCCCCCCCCCCCCACCCCCCCCCCCCCCCACCCCCCCCCCCCCCCACCCCCCCCCCCCCCCACCCCCCCCCCCCCCCACCCCCCCCCCCCCCCACCCCCCCCCCCCCCCACCCCCCCCCCCCCCCACCCCCCCCCCCCCCCACCCCCCCCCCCCCCCACCCCCCCCCCCCCCCACCCCCCCCCCCCCCCACCCCCCCCCCCCCCCACCCCCCCCCCCCCCCACCCCCCCCCCCCCCCACCCCCCCCCCCCCCCACCCCCCCCCCCCCCCACCCCCCCCCCCCCCCACCCCCCCCCCCCCCCACCCCCCCCCCCCCCCACCCCCCCCCCCCCCCACCCCCCCCCCCCCCCACCCCCCCCCCCCCCCACCCCCCCCCCCCCCCACCCCCCCCCCCCCCCACCCCCCCCCCCCCCCACCCCCCCCCCCCCCCACCCCCCCCCCCCCCCACCCCCCCCCCCCCCCACCCCCCCCCCCCCCCACCCCCCCCCCCCCCCACCCCCCCCCCCCCCCACCCCCCCCCCCCCCCACCCCCCCCCCCCCCCACCCCCCCCCCCCCCCACCCCCCCCCCCCCCCACCCCCCCCCCCCCCCACCCCCCCCCCCCCCCACCCCCCCCCCCCCCCACCCCCCCCCCCCCCCACCCCCCCCCCCCCCCACCCCCCCCCCCCCCCACCCCCCCCCCCCCCCACCCCCCCCCCCCCCCACCCCCCCCCCCCCCCACCCCCCCCCCCCCCCACCCCCCCCCCCCCCCACCCCCCCCCCCCCCCACCCCCCCCCCCCCCCACCCCCCCCCCCCCCCACCCCCCCCCCCCCCCACCCCCCCCCCCCCCCACCCCCCCCCCCCCCCACCCCCCCCCCCCCCCACCCCCCCCCCCCCCCACCCCCCCCCCCCCCCACCCCCCCCCCCCCCCACCCCCCCCCCCCCCCACCCCCCCCCCCCCCCACCCCCCCCCCCCCCCACCCCCCCCCCCCCCCACCCCCCCCCCCCCCCACCCCCCCCCCCCCCCACCCCCCCCCCCCCCCACCCCCCCCCCCCCCCACCCCCCCCCCCCCCCACCCCCCCCCCCCCCCACCCCCCCCCCCCCCCACCCCCCCCCCCCCCCACCCCCCCCCCCCCCCACCCCCCCCCCCCCCCACCCCCCCCCCCCCCCACCCCCCCCCCCCCCCACCCCCCCCCCCCCCCACCCCCCCCCCCCCCCACCCCCCCCCCCCCCCACCCCCCCCCCCCCCCACCCCCCCCCCCCCCCACCCCCCCCCCCCCCCACCCCCCCCCCCCCCCACCCCCCCCCCCCCCCACCCCCCCCCCCCCCCACCCCCCCCCCCCCCCACCCCCCCCCCCCCCCACCCCCCCCCCCCCCCACCCCCCCCCCCCCCCACCCCCCCCCCCCCCCACCCCCCCCCCCCCCCACCCCCCCCCCCCCCCACCCCCCCCCCCCCCCACCCCCCCCCCCCCCCACCCCCCCCCCCCCCCACCCCCCCCCCCCCCCACCCCCCCCCCCCCCCACCCCCCCCCCCCCCCACCCCCCCCCCCCCCCACCCCCCCCCCCCCCCACCCCCCCCCCCCCCCACCCCCCCCCCCCCCCACCCCCCCCCCCCCCCACCCCCCCCCCCCCCCACCCCCCCCCCCCCCCACCCCCCCCCCCCCCCACCCCCCCCCCCCCCCACCCCCCCCCCCCCCCACCCCCCCCCCCCCCCACCCCCCCCCCCCCCCACCCCCCCCCCCCCCCACCCCCCCCCCCCCCCACCCCCCCCCCCCCCCACCCCCCCCCCCCCCCACCCCCCCCCCCCCCCACCCCCCCCCCCCCCCACCCCCCCCCCCCCCCACCCCCCCCCCCCCCCACCCCCCCCCCCCCCCACCCCCCCCCCCCCCCACCCCCCCCCCCCCCCACCCCCCCCCCCCCCCACCCCCCCCCCCCCCCACCCCCCCCCCCCCCCACCCCCCCCCCCCCCCACCCCCCCCCCCCCCCACCCCCCCCCCCCCCCACCCCCCCCCCCCCCCACCCCCCCCCCCCCCCACCCCCCCCCCCCCCCACCCCCCCCCCCCCCCACCCCCCCCCCCCCCCACCCCCCCCCCCCCCCACCCCCCCCCCCCCCCACCCCCCCCCCCCCCCACCCCCCCCCCCCCCCACCCCCCCCCCCCCCCACCCCCCCCCCCCCCCACCCCCCCCCCCCCCCACCCCCCCCCCCCCCCACCCCCCCCCCCCCCCACCCCCCCCCCCCCCCACCCCCCCCCCCCCCCACCCCCCCCCCCCCCCACCCCCCCCCCCCCCCACCCCCCCCCCCCCCCACCCCCCCCCCCCCCCACCCCCCCCCCCCCCCACCCCCCCCCCCCCCCACCCCCCCCCCCCCCCACCCCCCCCCCCCCCCACCCCCCCCCCCCCCCACCCCCCCCCCCCCCCACCCCCCCCCCCCCCCACCCCCCCCCCCCCCCACCCCCCCCCCCCCCCACCCCCCCCCCCCCCCACCCCCCCCCCCCCCCACCCCCCCCCCCCCCCACCCCCCCCCCCCCCCACCCCCCCCCCCCCCCACCCCCCCCCCCCCCCACCCCCCCCCCCCCCCACCCCCCCCCCCCCCCACCCCCCCCCCCCCCCACCCCCCCCCCCCCCCACCCCCCCCCCCCCCCACCCCCCCCCCCCCCCACCCCCCCCCCCCCCCACCCCCCCCCCCCCCCACCCCCCCCCCCCCCCACCCCCCCCCCCCCCCACCCCCCCCCCCCCCCACCCCCCCCCCCCCCCACCCCCCCCCCCCCCCACCCCCCCCCCCCCCCACCCCCCCCCCCCCCCACCCCCCCCCCCCCCCACCCCCCCCCCCCCCCACCCCCCCCCCCCCCCACCCCCCCCCCCCCCCACCCCCCCCCCCCCCCACCCCCCCCCCCCCCCACCCCCCCCCCCCCCCACCCCCCCCCCCCCCCACCCCCCCCCCCCCCCACCCCCCCCCCCCCCCACCCCCCCCCCCCCCCACCCCCCCCCCCCCCCACCCCCCCCCCCCCCCACCCCCCCCCCCCCCCACCCCCCCCCCCCCCCACCCCCCCCCCCCCCCACCCCCCCCCCCCCCCACCCCCCCCCCCCCCCACCCCCCCCCCCCCCCACCCCCCCCCCCCCCCACCCCCCCCCCCCCCCACCCCCCCCCCCCCCCACCCCCCCCCCCCCCCACCCCCCCCCCCCCCCACCCCCCCCCCCCCCCACCCCCCCCCCCCCCCACCCCCCCCCCCCCCCACCCCCCCCCCCCCCCACCCCCCCCCCCCCCCACCCCCCCCCCCCCCCACCCCCCCCCCCCCCCACCCCCCCCCCCCCCCACCCCCCCCCCCCCCCACCCCCCCCCCCCCCCACCCCCCCCCCCCCCCACCCCCCCCCCCCCCCACCCCCCCCCCCCCCCACCCCCCCCCCCCCCCACCCCCCCCCCCCCCCACCCCCCCCCCCCCCCACCCCCCCCCCCCCCCACCCCCCCCCCCCCCCACCCCCCCCCCCCCCCACCCCCCCCCCCCCCCACCCCCCCCCCCCCCCACCCCCCCCCCCCCCCACCCCCCCCCCCCCCCACCCCCCCCCCCCCCCACCCCCCCCCCCCCCCACCCCCCCCCCCCCCCACCCCCCCCCCCCCCCACCCCCCCCCCCCCCCACCCCCCCCCCCCCCCACCCCCCCCCCCCCCCACCCCCCCCCCCCCCCACCCCCCCCCCCCCCCACCCCCCCCCCCCCCCACCCCCCCCCCCCCCCACCCCCCCCCCCCCCCACCCCCCCCCCCCCCCACCCCCCCCCCCCCCCACCCCCCCCCCCCCCCACCCCCCCCCCCCCCCACCCCCCCCCCCCCCCACCCCCCCCCCCCCCCACCCCCCCCCCCCCCCACCCCCCCCCCCCCCCACCCCCCCCCCCCCCCACCCCCCCCCCCCCCCACCCCCCCCCCCCCCCACCCCCCCCCCCCCCCACCCCCCCCCCCCCCCACCCCCCCCCCCCCCCACCCCCCCCCCCCCCCACCCCCCCCCCCCCCCACCCCCCCCCCCCCCCACCCCCCCCCCCCCCCACCCCCCCCCCCCCCCACCCCCCCCCCCCCCCACCCCCCCCCCCCCCCACCCCCCCCCCCCCCCACCCCCCCCCCCCCCCACCCCCCCCCCCCCCCACCCCCCCCCCCCCCCACCCCCCCCCCCCCCCACCCCCCCCCCCCCCCACCCCCCCCCCCCCCCACCCCCCCCCCCCCCCACCCCCCCCCCCCCCCACCCCCCCCCCCCCCCACCCCCCCCCCCCCCCACCCCCCCCCCCCCCCACCCCCCCCCCCCCCCACCCCCCCCCCCCCCCACCCCCCCCCCCCCCCACCCCCCCCCCCCCCCACCCCCCCCCCCCCCCACCCCCCCCCCCCCCCACCCCCCCCCCCCCCCACCCCCCCCCCCCCCCACCCCCCCCCCCCCCCACCCCCCCCCCCCCCCACCCCCCCCCCCCCCCACCCCCCCCCCCCCCCACCCCCCCCCCCCCCCACCCCCCCCCCCCCCCACCCCCCCCCCCCCCCACCCCCCCCCCCCCCCACCCCCCCCCCCCCCCACCCCCCCCCCCCCCCACCCCCCCCCCCCCCCACCCCCCCCCCCCCCCACCCCCCCCCCCCCCCACCCCCCCCCCCCCCCACCCCCCCCCCCCCCCACCCCCCCCCCCCCCCACCCCCCCCCCCCCCCACCCCCCCCCCCCCCCACCCCCCCCCCCCCCCACCCCCCCCCCCCCCCACCCCCCCCCCCCCCCACCCCCCCCCCCCCCCACCCCCCCCCCCCCCCACCCCCCCCCCCCCCCACCCCCCCCCCCCCCCACCCCCCCCCCCCCCCACCCCCCCCCCCCCCCACCCCCCCCCCCCCCCACCCCCCCCCCCCCCCACCCCCCCCCCCCCCCACCCCCCCCCCCCCCCACCCCCCCCCCCCCCCACCCCCCCCCCCCCCCACCCCCCCCCCCCCCCACCCCCCCCCCCCCCCACCCCCCCCCCCCCCCACCCCCCCCCCCCCCCACCCCCCCCCCCCCCCACCCCCCCCCCCCCCCACCCCCCCCCCCCCCCACCCCCCCCCCCCCCCACCCCCCCCCCCCCCCACCCCCCCCCCCCCCCACCCCCCCCCCCCCCCACCCCCCCCCCCCCCCACCCCCCCCCCCCCCCACCCCCCCCCCCCCCCACCCCCCCCCCCCCCCACCCCCCCCCCCCCCCACCCCCCCCCCCCCCCACCCCCCCCCCCCCCCACCCCCCCCCCCCCCCACCCCCCCCCCCCCCCACCCCCCCCCCCCCCCACCCCCCCCCCCCCCCACCCCCCCCCCCCCCCACCCCCCCCCCCCCCCACCCCCCCCCCCCCCCACCCCCCCCCCCCCCCACCCCCCCCCCCCCCCACCCCCCCCCCCCCCCACCCCCCCCCCCCCCCACCCCCCCCCCCCCCCACCCCCCCCCCCCCCCACCCCCCCCCCCCCCCACCCCCCCCCCCCCCCACCCCCCCCCCCCCCCACCCCCCCCCCCCCCCACCCCCCCCCCCCCCCACCCCCCCCCCCCCCCACCCCCCCCCCCCCCCACCCCCCCCCCCCCCCACCCCCCCCCCCCCCCACCCCCCCCCCCCCCCACCCCCCCCCCCCCCCACCCCCCCCCCCCCCCACCCCCCCCCCCCCCCACCCCCCCCCCCCCCCACCCCCCCCCCCCCCCACCCCCCCCCCCCCCCACCCCCCCCCCCCCCCACCCCCCCCCCCCCCCACCCCCCCCCCCCCCCACCCCCCCCCCCCCCCACCCCCCCCCCCCCCCACCCCCCCCCCCCCCCACCCCCCCCCCCCCCCACCCCCCCCCCCCCCCACCCCCCCCCCCCCCCACCCCCCCCCCCCCCCACCCCCCCCCCCCCCCACCCCCCCCCCCCCCCACCCCCCCCCCCCCCCACCCCCCCCCCCCCCCACCCCCCCCCCCCCCCACCCCCCCCCCCCCCCACCCCCCCCCCCCCCCACCCCCCCCCCCCCCCACCCCCCCCCCCCCCCACCCCCCCCCCCCCCCACCCCCCCCCCCCCCCACCCCCCCCCCCCCCCACCCCCCCCCCCCCCCACCCCCCCCCCCCCCCACCCCCCCCCCCCCCCACCCCCCCCCCCCCCCACCCCCCCCCCCCCCCACCCCCCCCCCCCCCCACCCCCCCCCCCCCCCACCCCCCCCCCCCCCCACCCCCCCCCCCCCCCACCCCCCCCCCCCCCCACCCCCCCCCCCCCCCACCCCCCCCCCCCCCCACCCCCCCCCCCCCCCACCCCCCCCCCCCCCCACCCCCCCCCCCCCCCACCCCCCCCCCCCCCCACCCCCCCCCCCCCCCACCCCCCCCCCCCCCCACCCCCCCCCCCCCCCACCCCCCCCCCCCCCCACCCCCCCCCCCCCCCACCCCCCCCCCCCCCCACCCCCCCCCCCCCCCACCCCCCCCCCCCCCCACCCCCCCCCCCCCCCACCCCCCCCCCCCCCCACCCCCCCCCCCCCCCACCCCCCCCCCCCCCCACCCCCCCCCCCCCCCACCCCCCCCCCCCCCCACCCCCCCCCCCCCCCACCCCCCCCCCCCCCCACCCCCCCCCCCCCCCACCCCCCCCCCCCCCCACCCCCCCCCCCCCCCACCCCCCCCCCCCCCCACCCCCCCCCCCCCCCACCCCCCCCCCCCCCCACCCCCCCCCCCCCCCACCCCCCCCCCCCCCCACCCCCCCCCCCCCCCACCCCCCCCCCCCCCCACCCCCCCCCCCCCCCACCCCCCCCCCCCCCCACCCCCCCCCCCCCCCACCCCCCCCCCCCCCCACCCCCCCCCCCCCCCACCCCCCCCCCCCCCCACCCCCCCCCCCCCCCACCCCCCCCCCCCCCCACCCCCCCCCCCCCCCACCCCCCCCCCCCCCCACCCCCCCCCCCCCCCACCCCCCCCCCCCCCCACCCCCCCCCCCCCCCACCCCCCCCCCCCCCCACCCCCCCCCCCCCCCACCCCCCCCCCCCCCCACCCCCCCCCCCCCCCACCCCCCCCCCCCCCCACCCCCCCCCCCCCCCACCCCCCCCCCCCCCCACCCCCCCCCCCCCCCACCCCCCCCCCCCCCCACCCCCCCCCCCCCCCACCCCCCCCCCCCCCCACCCCCCCCCCCCCCCACCCCCCCCCCCCCCCACCCCCCCCCCCCCCCACCCCCCCCCCCCCCCACCCCCCCCCCCCCCCACCCCCCCCCCCCCCCACCCCCCCCCCCCCCCACCCCCCCCCCCCCCCACCCCCCCCCCCCCCCACCCCCCCCCCCCCCCACCCCCCCCCCCCCCCACCCCCCCCCCCCCCCACCCCCCCCCCCCCCCACCCCCCCCCCCCCCCACCCCCCCCCCCCCCCACCCCCCCCCCCCCCCACCCCCCCCCCCCCCCACCCCCCCCCCCCCCCACCCCCCCCCCCCCCCACCCCCCCCCCCCCCCACCCCCCCCCCCCCCCACCCCCCCCCCCCCCCACCCCCCCCCCCCCCCACCCCCCCCCCCCCCCACCCCCCCCCCCCCCCACCCCCCCCCCCCCCCACCCCCCCCCCCCCCCACCCCCCCCCCCCCCCACCCCCCCCCCCCCCCACCCCCCCCCCCCCCCACCCCCCCCCCCCCCCACCCCCCCCCCCCCCCACCCCCCCCCCCCCCCACCCCCCCCCCCCCCCACCCCCCCCCCCCCCCACCCCCCCCCCCCCCCACCCCCCCCCCCCCCCACCCCCCCCCCCCCCCACCCCCCCCCCCCCCCACCCCCCCCCCCCCCCACCCCCCCCCCCCCCCACCCCCCCCCCCCCCCACCCCCCCCCCCCCCCACCCCCCCCCCCCCCCACCCCCCCCCCCCCCCACCCCCCCCCCCCCCCACCCCCCCCCCCCCCCACCCCCCCCCCCCCCCACCCCCCCCCCCCCCCACCCCCCCCCCCCCCCACCCCCCCCCCCCCCCACCCCCCCCCCCCCCCACCCCCCCCCCCCCCCACCCCCCCCCCCCCCCACCCCCCCCCCCCCCCACCCCCCCCCCCCCCCACCCCCCCCCCCCCCCACCCCCCCCCCCCCCCACCCCCCCCCCCCCCCACCCCCCCCCCCCCCCACCCCCCCCCCCCCCCACCCCCCCCCCCCCCCACCCCCCCCCCCCCCCACCCCCCCCCCCCCCCACCCCCCCCCCCCCCCACCCCCCCCCCCCCCCACCCCCCCCCCCCCCCACCCCCCCCCCCCCCCACCCCCCCCCCCCCCCACCCCCCCCCCCCCCCACCCCCCCCCCCCCCCACCCCCCCCCCCCCCCACCCCCCCCCCCCCCCACCCCCCCCCCCCCCCACCCCCCCCCCCCCCCACCCCCCCCCCCCCCCACCCCCCCCCCCCCCCACCCCCCCCCCCCCCCACCCCCCCCCCCCCCCACCCCCCCCCCCCCCCACCCCCCCCCCCCCCCACCCCCCCCCCCCCCCACCCCCCCCCCCCCCCACCCCCCCCCCCCCCCACCCCCCCCCCCCCCCACCCCCCCCCCCCCCCACCCCCCCCCCCCCCCACCCCCCCCCCCCCCCACCCCCCCCCCCCCCCACCCCCCCCCCCCCCCACCCCCCCCCCCCCCCACCCCCCCCCCCCCCCACCCCCCCCCCCCCCCACCCCCCCCCCCCCCCACCCCCCCCCCCCCCCACCCCCCCCCCCCCCCACCCCCCCCCCCCCCCACCCCCCCCCCCCCCCACCCCCCCCCCCCCCCACCCCCCCCCCCCCCCACCCCCCCCCCCCCCCACCCCCCCCCCCCCCCACCCCCCCCCCCCCCCACCCCCCCCCCCCCCCACCCCCCCCCCCCCCCACCCCCCCCCCCCCCCACCCCCCCCCCCCCCCACCCCCCCCCCCCCCCACCCCCCCCCCCCCCCACCCCCCCCCCCCCCCACCCCCCCCCCCCCCCACCCCCCCCCCCCCCCACCCCCCCCCCCCCCCACCCCCCCCCCCCCCCACCCCCCCCCCCCCCCACCCCCCCCCCCCCCCACCCCCCCCCCCCCCCACCCCCCCCCCCCCCCACCCCCCCCCCCCCCCACCCCCCCCCCCCCCCACCCCCCCCCCCCCCCACCCCCCCCCCCCCCCACCCCCCCCCCCCCCCACCCCCCCCCCCCCCCACCCCCCCCCCCCCCCACCCCCCCCCCCCCCCACCCCCCCCCCCCCCCACCCCCCCCCCCCCCCACCCCCCCCCCCCCCCACCCCCCCCCCCCCCCACCCCCCCCCCCCCCCACCCCCCCCCCCCCCCACCCCCCCCCCCCCCCACCCCCCCCCCCCCCCACCCCCCCCCCCCCCCACCCCCCCCCCCCCCCACCCCCCCCCCCCCCCACCCCCCCCCCCCCCCACCCCCCCCCCCCCCCACCCCCCCCCCCCCCCACCCCCCCCCCCCCCCACCCCCCCCCCCCCCCACCCCCCCCCCCCCCCACCCCCCCCCCCCCCCACCCCCCCCCCCCCCCACCCCCCCCCCCCCCCACCCCCCCCCCCCCCCACCCCCCCCCCCCCCCACCCCCCCCCCCCCCCACCCCCCCCCCCCCCCACCCCCCCCCCCCCCCACCCCCCCCCCCCCCCACCCCCCCCCCCCCCCACCCCCCCCCCCCCCCACCCCCCCCCCCCCCCACCCCCCCCCCCCCCCACCCCCCCCCCCCCCCACCCCCCCCCCCCCCCACCCCCCCCCCCCCCCACCCCCCCCCCCCCCCACCCCCCCCCCCCCCCACCCCCCCCCCCCCCCACCCCCCCCCCCCCCCACCCCCCCCCCCCCCCACCCCCCCCCCCCCCCACCCCCCCCCCCCCCCACCCCCCCCCCCCCCCACCCCCCCCCCCCCCCACCCCCCCCCCCCCCCACCCCCCCCCCCCCCCACCCCCCCCCCCCCCCACCCCCCCCCCCCCCCACCCCCCCCCCCCCCCACCCCCCCCCCCCCCCACCCCCCCCCCCCCCCACCCCCCCCCCCCCCCACCCCCCCCCCCCCCCACCCCCCCCCCCCCCCACCCCCCCCCCCCCCCACCCCCCCCCCCCCCCACCCCCCCCCCCCCCCACCCCCCCCCCCCCCCACCCCCCCCCCCCCCCACCCCCCCCCCCCCCCACCCCCCCCCCCCCCCACCCCCCCCCCCCCCCACCCCCCCCCCCCCCCACCCCCCCCCCCCCCCACCCCCCCCCCCCCCCACCCCCCCCCCCCCCCACCCCCCCCCCCCCCCACCCCCCCCCCCCCCCACCCCCCCCCCCCCCCACCCCCCCCCCCCCCCACCCCCCCCCCCCCCCACCCCCCCCCCCCCCCACCCCCCCCCCCCCCCACCCCCCCCCCCCCCCACCCCCCCCCCCCCCCACCCCCCCCCCCCCCCACCCCCCCCCCCCCCCACCCCCCCCCCCCCCCACCCCCCCCCCCCCCCACCCCCCCCCCCCCCCACCCCCCCCCCCCCCCACCCCCCCCCCCCCCCACCCCCCCCCCCCCCCACCCCCCCCCCCCCCCACCCCCCCCCCCCCCCACCCCCCCCCCCCCCCACCCCCCCCCCCCCCCACCCCCCCCCCCCCCCACCCCCCCCCCCCCCCACCCCCCCCCCCCCCCACCCCCCCCCCCCCCCACCCCCCCCCCCCCCCACCCCCCCCCCCCCCCACCCCCCCCCCCCCCCACCCCCCCCCCCCCCCACCCCCCCCCCCCCCCACCCCCCCCCCCCCCCACCCCCCCCCCCCCCCACCCCCCCCCCCCCCCACCCCCCCCCCCCCCCACCCCCCCCCCCCCCCACCCCCCCCCCCCCCCACCCCCCCCCCCCCCCACCCCCCCCCCCCCCCACCCCCCCCCCCCCCCACCCCCCCCCCCCCCCACCCCCCCCCCCCCCCACCCCCCCCCCCCCCCACCCCCCCCCCCCCCCACCCCCCCCCCCCCCCACCCCCCCCCCCCCCCACCCCCCCCCCCCCCCACCCCCCCCCCCCCCCACCCCCCCCCCCCCCCACCCCCCCCCCCCCCCACCCCCCCCCCCCCCCACCCCCCCCCCCCCCCACCCCCCCCCCCCCCCACCCCCCCCCCCCCCCACCCCCCCCCCCCCCCACCCCCCCCCCCCCCCACCCCCCCCCCCCCCCACCCCCCCCCCCCCCCACCCCCCCCCCCCCCCACCCCCCCCCCCCCCCACCCCCCCCCCCCCCCACCCCCCCCCCCCCCCACCCCCCCCCCCCCCCACCCCCCCCCCCCCCCACCCCCCCCCCCCCCCACCCCCCCCCCCCCCCACCCCCCCCCCCCCCCACCCCCCCCCCCCCCCACCCCCCCCCCCCCCCACCCCCCCCCCCCCCCACCCCCCCCCCCCCCCACCCCCCCCCCCCCCCACCCCCCCCCCCCCCCACCCCCCCCCCCCCCCACCCCCCCCCCCCCCCACCCCCCCCCCCCCCCACCCCCCCCCCCCCCCACCCCCCCCCCCCCCCACCCCCCCCCCCCCCCACCCCCCCCCCCCCCCACCCCCCCCCCCCCCCACCCCCCCCCCCCCCCACCCCCCCCCCCCCCCACCCCCCCCCCCCCCCACCCCCCCCCCCCCCCACCCCCCCCCCCCCCCACCCCCCCCCCCCCCCACCCCCCCCCCCCCCCACCCCCCCCCCCCCCCACCCCCCCCCCCCCCCACCCCCCCCCCCCCCCACCCCCCCCCCCCCCCACCCCCCCCCCCCCCCACCCCCCCCCCCCCCCACCCCCCCCCCCCCCCACCCCCCCCCCCCCCCACCCCCCCCCCCCCCCACCCCCCCCCCCCCCCACCCCCCCCCCCCCCCACCCCCCCCCCCCCCCACCCCCCCCCCCCCCCACCCCCCCCCCCCCCCACCCCCCCCCCCCCCCACCCCCCCCCCCCCCCACCCCCCCCCCCCCCCACCCCCCCCCCCCCCCACCCCCCCCCCCCCCCACCCCCCCCCCCCCCCACCCCCCCCCCCCCCCACCCCCCCCCCCCCCCACCCCCCCCCCCCCCCACCCCCCCCCCCCCCCACCCCCCCCCCCCCCCACCCCCCCCCCCCCCCACCCCCCCCCCCCCCCACCCCCCCCCCCCCCCACCCCCCCCCCCCCCCACCCCCCCCCCCCCCCACCCCCCCCCCCCCCCACCCCCCCCCCCCCCCACCCCCCCCCCCCCCCACCCCCCCCCCCCCCCACCCCCCCCCCCCCCCACCCCCCCCCCCCCCCACCCCCCCCCCCCCCCACCCCCCCCCCCCCCCACCCCCCCCCCCCCCCACCCCCCCCCCCCCCCACCCCCCCCCCCCCCCACCCCCCCCCCCCCCCACCCCCCCCCCCCCCCACCCCCCCCCCCCCCCACCCCCCCCCCCCCCCACCCCCCCCCCCCCCCACCCCCCCCCCCCCCCACCCCCCCCCCCCCCCACCCCCCCCCCCCCCCACCCCCCCCCCCCCCCACCCCCCCCCCCCCCCACCCCCCCCCCCCCCCACCCCCCCCCCCCCCCACCCCCCCCCCCCCCCACCCCCCCCCCCCCCCACCCCCCCCCCCCCCCACCCCCCCCCCCCCCCACCCCCCCCCCCCCCCACCCCCCCCCCCCCCCACCCCCCCCCCCCCCCACCCCCCCCCCCCCCCACCCCCCCCCCCCCCCACCCCCCCCCCCCCCCACCCCCCCCCCCCCCCACCCCCCCCCCCCCCCACCCCCCCCCCCCCCCACCCCCCCCCCCCCCCACCCCCCCCCCCCCCCACCCCCCCCCCCCCCCACCCCCCCCCCCCCCCACCCCCCCCCCCCCCCACCCCCCCCCCCCCCCACCCCCCCCCCCCCCCACCCCCCCCCCCCCCCACCCCCCCCCCCCCCCACCCCCCCCCCCCCCCACCCCCCCCCCCCCCCACCCCCCCCCCCCCCCACCCCCCCCCCCCCCCACCCCCCCCCCCCCCCACCCCCCCCCCCCCCCACCCCCCCCCCCCCCCACCCCCCCCCCCCCCCACCCCCCCCCCCCCCCACCCCCCCCCCCCCCCACCCCCCCCCCCCCCCACCCCCCCCCCCCCCCACCCCCCCCCCCCCCCACCCCCCCCCCCCCCCACCCCCCCCCCCCCCCACCCCCCCCCCCCCCCACCCCCCCCCCCCCCCACCCCCCCCCCCCCCCACCCCCCCCCCCCCCCACCCCCCCCCCCCCCCACCCCCCCCCCCCCCCACCCCCCCCCCCCCCCACCCCCCCCCCCCCCCACCCCCCCCCCCCCCCACCCCCCCCCCCCCCCACCCCCCCCCCCCCCCACCCCCCCCCCCCCCCACCCCCCCCCCCCCCCACCCCCCCCCCCCCCCACCCCCCCCCCCCCCCACCCCCCCCCCCCCCCACCCCCCCCCCCCCCCACCCCCCCCCCCCCCCACCCCCCCCCCCCCCCACCCCCCCCCCCCCCCACCCCCCCCCCCCCCCACCCCCCCCCCCCCCCACCCCCCCCCCCCCCCACCCCCCCCCCCCCCCACCCCCCCCCCCCCCCACCCCCCCCCCCCCCCACCCCCCCCCCCCCCCACCCCCCCCCCCCCCCACCCCCCCCCCCCCCCACCCCCCCCCCCCCCCACCCCCCCCCCCCCCCACCCCCCCCCCCCCCCACCCCCCCCCCCCCCCACCCCCCCCCCCCCCCACCCCCCCCCCCCCCCACCCCCCCCCCCCCCCACCCCCCCCCCCCCCCACCCCCCCCCCCCCCCACCCCCCCCCCCCCCCACCCCCCCCCCCCCCCACCCCCCCCCCCCCCCACCCCCCCCCCCCCCCACCCCCCCCCCCCCCCACCCCCCCCCCCCCCCACCCCCCCCCCCCCCCACCCCCCCCCCCCCCCACCCCCCCCCCCCCCCACCCCCCCCCCCCCCCACCCCCCCCCCCCCCCACCCCCCCCCCCCCCCACCCCCCCCCCCCCCCACCCCCCCCCCCCCCCACCCCCCCCCCCCCCCACCCCCCCCCCCCCCCACCCCCCCCCCCCCCCACCCCCCCCCCCCCCCACCCCCCCCCCCCCCCACCCCCCCCCCCCCCCACCCCCCCCCCCCCCCACCCCCCCCCCCCCCCACCCCCCCCCCCCCCCACCCCCCCCCCCCCCCACCCCCCCCCCCCCCCACCCCCCCCCCCCCCCACCCCCCCCCCCCCCCACCCCCCCCCCCCCCCACCCCCCCCCCCCCCCACCCCCCCCCCCCCCCACCCCCCCCCCCCCCCACCCCCCCCCCCCCCCACCCCCCCCCCCCCCCACCCCCCCCCCCCCCCACCCCCCCCCCCCCCCACCCCCCCCCCCCCCCACCCCCCCCCCCCCCCACCCCCCCCCCCCCCCACCCCCCCCCCCCCCCACCCCCCCCCCCCCCCACCCCCCCCCCCCCCCACCCCCCCCCCCCCCCACCCCCCCCCCCCCCCACCCCCCCCCCCCCCCACCCCCCCCCCCCCCCACCCCCCCCCCCCCCCACCCCCCCCCCCCCCCACCCCCCCCCCCCCCCACCCCCCCCCCCCCCCACCCCCCCCCCCCCCCACCCCCCCCCCCCCCCACCCCCCCCCCCCCCCACCCCCCCCCCCCCCCACCCCCCCCCCCCCCCACCCCCCCCCCCCCCCACCCCCCCCCCCCCCCACCCCCCCCCCCCCCCACCCCCCCCCCCCCCCACCCCCCCCCCCCCCCACCCCCCCCCCCCCCCACCCCCCCCCCCCCCCACCCCCCCCCCCCCCCACCCCCCCCCCCCCCCACCCCCCCCCCCCCCCACCCCCCCCCCCCCCCACCCCCCCCCCCCCCCACCCCCCCCCCCCCCCACCCCCCCCCCCCCCCACCCCCCCCCCCCCCCACCCCCCCCCCCCCCCACCCCCCCCCCCCCCCACCCCCCCCCCCCCCCACCCCCCCCCCCCCCCACCCCCCCCCCCCCCCACCCCCCCCCCCCCCCACCCCCCCCCCCCCCCACCCCCCCCCCCCCCCACCCCCCCCCCCCCCCACCCCCCCCCCCCCCCACCCCCCCCCCCCCCCACCCCCCCCCCCCCCCACCCCCCCCCCCCCCCACCCCCCCCCCCCCCCACCCCCCCCCCCCCCCACCCCCCCCCCCCCCCACCCCCCCCCCCCCCCACCCCCCCCCCCCCCCACCCCCCCCCCCCCCCACCCCCCCCCCCCCCCACCCCCCCCCCCCCCCACCCCCCCCCCCCCCCACCCCCCCCCCCCCCCACCCCCCCCCCCCCCCACCCCCCCCCCCCCCCACCCCCCCCCCCCCCCACCCCCCCCCCCCCCCACCCCCCCCCCCCCCCACCCCCCCCCCCCCCCACCCCCCCCCCCCCCCACCCCCCCCCCCCCCCACCCCCCCCCCCCCCCACCCCCCCCCCCCCCCACCCCCCCCCCCCCCCACCCCCCCCCCCCCCCACCCCCCCCCCCCCCCACCCCCCCCCCCCCCCACCCCCCCCCCCCCCCACCCCCCCCCCCCCCCACCCCCCCCCCCCCCCACCCCCCCCCCCCCCCACCCCCCCCCCCCCCCACCCCCCCCCCCCCCCACCCCCCCCCCCCCCCACCCCCCCCCCCCCCCACCCCCCCCCCCCCCCACCCCCCCCCCCCCCCACCCCCCCCCCCCCCCACCCCCCCCCCCCCCCACCCCCCCCCCCCCCCACCCCCCCCCCCCCCCACCCCCCCCCCCCCCCACCCCCCCCCCCCCCCACCCCCCCCCCCCCCCACCCCCCCCCCCCCCCACCCCCCCCCCCCCCCACCCCCCCCCCCCCCCACCCCCCCCCCCCCCCACCCCCCCCCCCCCCCACCCCCCCCCCCCCCCACCCCCCCCCCCCCCCACCCCCCCCCCCCCCCACCCCCCCCCCCCCCCACCCCCCCCCCCCCCCACCCCCCCCCCCCCCCACCCCCCCCCCCCCCCACCCCCCCCCCCCCCCACCCCCCCCCCCCCCCACCCCCCCCCCCCCCCACCCCCCCCCCCCCCCACCCCCCCCCCCCCCCACCCCCCCCCCCCCCCACCCCCCCCCCCCCCCACCCCCCCCCCCCCCCACCCCCCCCCCCCCCCACCCCCCCCCCCCCCCACCCCCCCCCCCCCCCACCCCCCCCCCCCCCCACCCCCCCCCCCCCCCACCCCCCCCCCCCCCCACCCCCCCCCCCCCCCACCCCCCCCCCCCCCCACCCCCCCCCCCCCCCACCCCCCCCCCCCCCCACCCCCCCCCCCCCCCACCCCCCCCCCCCCCCACCCCCCCCCCCCCCCACCCCCCCCCCCCCCCACCCCCCCCCCCCCCCACCCCCCCCCCCCCCCACCCCCCCCCCCCCCCACCCCCCCCCCCCCCCACCCCCCCCCCCCCCCACCCCCCCCCCCCCCCACCCCCCCCCCCCCCCACCCCCCCCCCCCCCCACCCCCCCCCCCCCCCACCCCCCCCCCCCCCCACCCCCCCCCCCCCCCACCCCCCCCCCCCCCCACCCCCCCCCCCCCCCACCCCCCCCCCCCCCCACCCCCCCCCCCCCCCACCCCCCCCCCCCCCCACCCCCCCCCCCCCCCACCCCCCCCCCCCCCCACCCCCCCCCCCCCCCACCCCCCCCCCCCCCCACCCCCCCCCCCCCCCACCCCCCCCCCCCCCCACCCCCCCCCCCCCCCACCCCCCCCCCCCCCCACCCCCCCCCCCCCCCACCCCCCCCCCCCCCCACCCCCCCCCCCCCCCACCCCCCCCCCCCCCCACCCCCCCCCCCCCCCACCCCCCCCCCCCCCCACCCCCCCCCCCCCCCACCCCCCCCCCCCCCCACCCCCCCCCCCCCCCACCCCCCCCCCCCCCCACCCCCCCCCCCCCCCACCCCCCCCCCCCCCCACCCCCCCCCCCCCCCACCCCCCCCCCCCCCCACCCCCCCCCCCCCCCACCCCCCCCCCCCCCCACCCCCCCCCCCCCCCACCCCCCCCCCCCCCCACCCCCCCCCCCCCCCACCCCCCCCCCCCCCCACCCCCCCCCCCCCCCACCCCCCCCCCCCCCCACCCCCCCCCCCCCCCACCCCCCCCCCCCCCCACCCCCCCCCCCCCCCACCCCCCCCCCCCCCCACCCCCCCCCCCCCCCACCCCCCCCCCCCCCCACCCCCCCCCCCCCCCACCCCCCCCCCCCCCCACCCCCCCCCCCCCCCACCCCCCCCCCCCCCCACCCCCCCCCCCCCCCACCCCCCCCCCCCCCCACCCCCCCCCCCCCCCACCCCCCCCCCCCCCCACCCCCCCCCCCCCCCACCCCCCCCCCCCCCCACCCCCCCCCCCCCCCACCCCCCCCCCCCCCCACCCCCCCCCCCCCCCACCCCCCCCCCCCCCCACCCCCCCCCCCCCCCACCCCCCCCCCCCCCCACCCCCCCCCCCCCCCACCCCCCCCCCCCCCCACCCCCCCCCCCCCCCACCCCCCCCCCCCCCCACCCCCCCCCCCCCCCACCCCCCCCCCCCCCCACCCCCCCCCCCCCCCACCCCCCCCCCCCCCCACCCCCCCCCCCCCCCACCCCCCCCCCCCCCCACCCCCCCCCCCCCCCACCCCCCCCCCCCCCCACCCCCCCCCCCCCCCACCCCCCCCCCCCCCCACCCCCCCCCCCCCCCACCCCCCCCCCCCCCCACCCCCCCCCCCCCCCACCCCCCCCCCCCCCCACCCCCCCCCCCCCCCACCCCCCCCCCCCCCCACCCCCCCCCCCCCCCACCCCCCCCCCCCCCCACCCCCCCCCCCCCCCACCCCCCCCCCCCCCCACCCCCCCCCCCCCCCACCCCCCCCCCCCCCCACCCCCCCCCCCCCCCACCCCCCCCCCCCCCCACCCCCCCCCCCCCCCACCCCCCCCCCCCCCCACCCCCCCCCCCCCCCACCCCCCCCCCCCCCCACCCCCCCCCCCCCCCACCCCCCCCCCCCCCCACCCCCCCCCCCCCCCACCCCCCCCCCCCCCCACCCCCCCCCCCCCCCACCCCCCCCCCCCCCCACCCCCCCCCCCCCCCACCCCCCCCCCCCCCCACCCCCCCCCCCCCCCACCCCCCCCCCCCCCCACCCCCCCCCCCCCCCACCCCCCCCCCCCCCCACCCCCCCCCCCCCCCACCCCCCCCCCCCCCCACCCCCCCCCCCCCCCACCCCCCCCCCCCCCCACCCCCCCCCCCCCCCACCCCCCCCCCCCCCCACCCCCCCCCCCCCCCACCCCCCCCCCCCCCCACCCCCCCCCCCCCCCACCCCCCCCCCCCCCCACCCCCCCCCCCCCCCACCCCCCCCCCCCCCCACCCCCCCCCCCCCCCACCCCCCCCCCCCCCCACCCCCCCCCCCCCCCACCCCCCCCCCCCCCCACCCCCCCCCCCCCCCACCCCCCCCCCCCCCCACCCCCCCCCCCCCCCACCCCCCCCCCCCCCCACCCCCCCCCCCCCCCACCCCCCCCCCCCCCCACCCCCCCCCCCCCCCACCCCCCCCCCCCCCCACCCCCCCCCCCCCCCACCCCCCCCCCCCCCCACCCCCCCCCCCCCCCACCCCCCCCCCCCCCCACCCCCCCCCCCCCCCACCCCCCCCCCCCCCCACCCCCCCCCCCCCCCACCCCCCCCCCCCCCCACCCCCCCCCCCCCCCACCCCCCCCCCCCCCCACCCCCCCCCCCCCCCACCCCCCCCCCCCCCCACCCCCCCCCCCCCCCACCCCCCCCCCCCCCCACCCCCCCCCCCCCCCACCCCCCCCCCCCCCCACCCCCCCCCCCCCCCACCCCCCCCCCCCCCCACCCCCCCCCCCCCCCACCCCCCCCCCCCCCCACCCCCCCCCCCCCCCACCCCCCCCCCCCCCCACCCCCCCCCCCCCCCACCCCCCCCCCCCCCCACCCCCCCCCCCCCCCACCCCCCCCCCCCCCCACCCCCCCCCCCCCCCACCCCCCCCCCCCCCCACCCCCCCCCCCCCCCACCCCCCCCCCCCCCCACCCCCCCCCCCCCCCACCCCCCCCCCCCCCCACCCCCCCCCCCCCCCACCCCCCCCCCCCCCCACCCCCCCCCCCCCCCACCCCCCCCCCCCCCCACCCCCCCCCCCCCCCACCCCCCCCCCCCCCCACCCCCCCCCCCCCCCACCCCCCCCCCCCCCCACCCCCCCCCCCCCCCACCCCCCCCCCCCCCCACCCCCCCCCCCCCCCACCCCCCCCCCCCCCCACCCCCCCCCCCCCCCACCCCCCCCCCCCCCCACCCCCCCCCCCCCCCACCCCCCCCCCCCCCCACCCCCCCCCCCCCCCACCCCCCCCCCCCCCCACCCCCCCCCCCCCCCACCCCCCCCCCCCCCCACCCCCCCCCCCCCCCACCCCCCCCCCCCCCCACCCCCCCCCCCCCCCACCCCCCCCCCCCCCCACCCCCCCCCCCCCCCACCCCCCCCCCCCCCCACCCCCCCCCCCCCCCACCCCCCCCCCCCCCCACCCCCCCCCCCCCCCACCCCCCCCCCCCCCCACCCCCCCCCCCCCCCACCCCCCCCCCCCCCCACCCCCCCCCCCCCCCACCCCCCCCCCCCCCCACCCCCCCCCCCCCCCACCCCCCCCCCCCCCCACCCCCCCCCCCCCCCACCCCCCCCCCCCCCCACCCCCCCCCCCCCCCACCCCCCCCCCCCCCCACCCCCCCCCCCCCCCACCCCCCCCCCCCCCCACCCCCCCCCCCCCCCACCCCCCCCCCCCCCCACCCCCCCCCCCCCCCACCCCCCCCCCCCCCCACCCCCCCCCCCCCCCACCCCCCCCCCCCCCCACCCCCCCCCCCCCCCACCCCCCCCCCCCCCCACCCCCCCCCCCCCCCACCCCCCCCCCCCCCCACCCCCCCCCCCCCCCACCCCCCCCCCCCCCCACCCCCCCCCCCCCCCACCCCCCCCCCCCCCCACCCCCCCCCCCCCCCACCCCCCCCCCCCCCCACCCCCCCCCCCCCCCACCCCCCCCCCCCCCCACCCCCCCCCCCCCCCACCCCCCCCCCCCCCCACCCCCCCCCCCCCCCACCCCCCCCCCCCCCCACCCCCCCCCCCCCCCACCCCCCCCCCCCCCCACCCCCCCCCCCCCCCACCCCCCCCCCCCCCCACCCCCCCCCCCCCCCACCCCCCCCCCCCCCCACCCCCCCCCCCCCCCACCCCCCCCCCCCCCCACCCCCCCCCCCCCCCACCCCCCCCCCCCCCCACCCCCCCCCCCCCCCACCCCCCCCCCCCCCCACCCCCCCCCCCCCCCACCCCCCCCCCCCCCCACCCCCCCCCCCCCCCACCCCCCCCCCCCCCCACCCCCCCCCCCCCCCACCCCCCCCCCCCCCCACCCCCCCCCCCCCCCACCCCCCCCCCCCCCCACCCCCCCCCCCCCCCACCCCCCCCCCCCCCCACCCCCCCCCCCCCCCACCCCCCCCCCCCCCCACCCCCCCCCCCCCCCACCCCCCCCCCCCCCCACCCCCCCCCCCCCCCACCCCCCCCCCCCCCCACCCCCCCCCCCCCCCACCCCCCCCCCCCCCCACCCCCCCCCCCCCCCACCCCCCCCCCCCCCCACCCCCCCCCCCCCCCACCCCCCCCCCCCCCCACCCCCCCCCCCCCCCACCCCCCCCCCCCCCCACCCCCCCCCCCCCCCACCCCCCCCCCCCCCCACCCCCCCCCCCCCCCACCCCCCCCCCCCCCCACCCCCCCCCCCCCCCACCCCCCCCCCCCCCCACCCCCCCCCCCCCCCACCCCCCCCCCCCCCCACCCCCCCCCCCCCCCACCCCCCCCCCCCCCCACCCCCCCCCCCCCCCACCCCCCCCCCCCCCCACCCCCCCCCCCCCCCACCCCCCCCCCCCCCCACCCCCCCCCCCCCCCACCCCCCCCCCCCCCCACCCCCCCCCCCCCCCACCCCCCCCCCCCCCCACCCCCCCCCCCCCCCACCCCCCCCCCCCCCCACCCCCCCCCCCCCCCACCCCCCCCCCCCCCCACCCCCCCCCCCCCCCACCCCCCCCCCCCCCCACCCCCCCCCCCCCCCACCCCCCCCCCCCCCCACCCCCCCCCCCCCCCACCCCCCCCCCCCCCCACCCCCCCCCCCCCCCACCCCCCCCCCCCCCCACCCCCCCCCCCCCCCACCCCCCCCCCCCCCCACCCCCCCCCCCCCCCACCCCCCCCCCCCCCCACCCCCCCCCCCCCCCACCCCCCCCCCCCCCCACCCCCCCCCCCCCCCACCCCCCCCCCCCCCCACCCCCCCCCCCCCCCACCCCCCCCCCCCCCCACCCCCCCCCCCCCCCACCCCCCCCCCCCCCCACCCCCCCCCCCCCCCACCCCCCCCCCCCCCCACCCCCCCCCCCCCCCACCCCCCCCCCCCCCCACCCCCCCCCCCCCCCACCCCCCCCCCCCCCCACCCCCCCCCCCCCCCACCCCCCCCCCCCCCCACCCCCCCCCCCCCCCACCCCCCCCCCCCCCCACCCCCCCCCCCCCCCACCCCCCCCCCCCCCCACCCCCCCCCCCCCCCACCCCCCCCCCCCCCCACCCCCCCCCCCCCCCACCCCCCCCCCCCCCCACCCCCCCCCCCCCCCACCCCCCCCCCCCCCCACCCCCCCCCCCCCCCACCCCCCCCCCCCCCCACCCCCCCCCCCCCCCACCCCCCCCCCCCCCCACCCCCCCCCCCCCCCACCCCCCCCCCCCCCCACCCCCCCCCCCCCCCACCCCCCCCCCCCCCCACCCCCCCCCCCCCCCACCCCCCCCCCCCCCCACCCCCCCCCCCCCCCACCCCCCCCCCCCCCCACCCCCCCCCCCCCCCACCCCCCCCCCCCCCCACCCCCCCCCCCCCCCACCCCCCCCCCCCCCCACCCCCCCCCCCCCCCACCCCCCCCCCCCCCCACCCCCCCCCCCCCCCACCCCCCCCCCCCCCCACCCCCCCCCCCCCCCACCCCCCCCCCCCCCCACCCCCCCCCCCCCCCACCCCCCCCCCCCCCCACCCCCCCCCCCCCCCACCCCCCCCCCCCCCCACCCCCCCCCCCCCCCACCCCCCCCCCCCCCCACCCCCCCCCCCCCCCACCCCCCCCCCCCCCCACCCCCCCCCCCCCCCACCCCCCCCCCCCCCCACCCCCCCCCCCCCCCACCCCCCCCCCCCCCCACCCCCCCCCCCCCCCACCCCCCCCCCCCCCCACCCCCCCCCCCCCCCACCCCCCCCCCCCCCCACCCCCCCCCCCCCCCACCCCCCCCCCCCCCCACCCCCCCCCCCCCCCACCCCCCCCCCCCCCCACCCCCCCCCCCCCCCACCCCCCCCCCCCCCCACCCCCCCCCCCCCCCACCCCCCCCCCCCCCCACCCCCCCCCCCCCCCACCCCCCCCCCCCCCCACCCCCCCCCCCCCCCACCCCCCCCCCCCCCCACCCCCCCCCCCCCCCACCCCCCCCCCCCCCCACCCCCCCCCCCCCCCACCCCCCCCCCCCCCCACCCCCCCCCCCCCCCACCCCCCCCCCCCCCCACCCCCCCCCCCCCCCACCCCCCCCCCCCCCCACCCCCCCCCCCCCCCACCCCCCCCCCCCCCCACCCCCCCCCCCCCCCACCCCCCCCCCCCCCCACCCCCCCCCCCCCCCACCCCCCCCCCCCCCCACCCCCCCCCCCCCCCACCCCCCCCCCCCCCCACCCCCCCCCCCCCCCACCCCCCCCCCCCCCCACCCCCCCCCCCCCCCACCCCCCCCCCCCCCCACCCCCCCCCCCCCCCACCCCCCCCCCCCCCCACCCCCCCCCCCCCCCACCCCCCCCCCCCCCCACCCCCCCCCCCCCCCACCCCCCCCCCCCCCCACCCCCCCCCCCCCCCACCCCCCCCCCCCCCCACCCCCCCCCCCCCCCACCCCCCCCCCCCCCCACCCCCCCCCCCCCCCACCCCCCCCCCCCCCCACCCCCCCCCCCCCCCACCCCCCCCCCCCCCCACCCCCCCCCCCCCCCACCCCCCCCCCCCCCCACCCCCCCCCCCCCCCACCCCCCCCCCCCCCCACCCCCCCCCCCCCCCACCCCCCCCCCCCCCCACCCCCCCCCCCCCCCACCCCCCCCCCCCCCCACCCCCCCCCCCCCCCACCCCCCCCCCCCCCCACCCCCCCCCCCCCCCACCCCCCCCCCCCCCCACCCCCCCCCCCCCCCACCCCCCCCCCCCCCCACCCCCCCCCCCCCCCACCCCCCCCCCCCCCCACCCCCCCCCCCCCCCACCCCCCCCCCCCCCCACCCCCCCCCCCCCCCACCCCCCCCCCCCCCCACCCCCCCCCCCCCCCACCCCCCCCCCCCCCCACCCCCCCCCCCCCCCACCCCCCCCCCCCCCCACCCCCCCCCCCCCCCACCCCCCCCCCCCCCCACCCCCCCCCCCCCCCACCCCCCCCCCCCCCCACCCCCCCCCCCCCCCACCCCCCCCCCCCCCCACCCCCCCCCCCCCCCACCCCCCCCCCCCCCCACCCCCCCCCCCCCCCACCCCCCCCCCCCCCCACCCCCCCCCCCCCCCACCCCCCCCCCCCCCCACCCCCCCCCCCCCCCACCCCCCCCCCCCCCCACCCCCCCCCCCCCCCACCCCCCCCCCCCCCCACCCCCCCCCCCCCCCACCCCCCCCCCCCCCCACCCCCCCCCCCCCCCACCCCCCCCCCCCCCCACCCCCCCCCCCCCCCACCCCCCCCCCCCCCCACCCCCCCCCCCCCCCACCCCCCCCCCCCCCCACCCCCCCCCCCCCCCACCCCCCCCCCCCCCCACCCCCCCCCCCCCCCACCCCCCCCCCCCCCCACCCCCCCCCCCCCCCACCCCCCCCCCCCCCCACCCCCCCCCCCCCCCACCCCCCCCCCCCCCCACCCCCCCCCCCCCCCACCCCCCCCCCCCCCCACCCCCCCCCCCCCCCACCCCCCCCCCCCCCCACCCCCCCCCCCCCCCACCCCCCCCCCCCCCCACCCCCCCCCCCCCCCACCCCCCCCCCCCCCCACCCCCCCCCCCCCCCACCCCCCCCCCCCCCCACCCCCCCCCCCCCCCACCCCCCCCCCCCCCCACCCCCCCCCCCCCCCACCCCCCCCCCCCCCCACCCCCCCCCCCCCCCACCCCCCCCCCCCCCCACCCCCCCCCCCCCCCACCCCCCCCCCCCCCCACCCCCCCCCCCCCCCACCCCCCCCCCCCCCCACCCCCCCCCCCCCCCACCCCCCCCCCCCCCCACCCCCCCCCCCCCCCACCCCCCCCCCCCCCCACCCCCCCCCCCCCCCACCCCCCCCCCCCCCCACCCCCCCCCCCCCCCACCCCCCCCCCCCCCCACCCCCCCCCCCCCCCACCCCCCCCCCCCCCCACCCCCCCCCCCCCCCACCCCCCCCCCCCCCCACCCCCCCCCCCCCCCACCCCCCCCCCCCCCCACCCCCCCCCCCCCCCACCCCCCCCCCCCCCCACCCCCCCCCCCCCCCACCCCCCCCCCCCCCCACCCCCCCCCCCCCCCACCCCCCCCCCCCCCCACCCCCCCCCCCCCCCACCCCCCCCCCCCCCCACCCCCCCCCCCCCCCACCCCCCCCCCCCCCCACCCCCCCCCCCCCCCACCCCCCCCCCCCCCCACCCCCCCCCCCCCCCACCCCCCCCCCCCCCCACCCCCCCCCCCCCCCACCCCCCCCCCCCCCCACCCCCCCCCCCCCCCACCCCCCCCCCCCCCCACCCCCCCCCCCCCCCACCCCCCCCCCCCCCCACCCCCCCCCCCCCCCACCCCCCCCCCCCCCCACCCCCCCCCCCCCCCACCCCCCCCCCCCCCCACCCCCCCCCCCCCCCACCCCCCCCCCCCCCCACCCCCCCCCCCCCCCACCCCCCCCCCCCCCCACCCCCCCCCCCCCCCACCCCCCCCCCCCCCCACCCCCCCCCCCCCCCACCCCCCCCCCCCCCCACCCCCCCCCCCCCCCACCCCCCCCCCCCCCCACCCCCCCCCCCCCCCACCCCCCCCCCCCCCCACCCCCCCCCCCCCCCACCCCCCCCCCCCCCCACCCCCCCCCCCCCCCACCCCCCCCCCCCCCCACCCCCCCCCCCCCCCACCCCCCCCCCCCCCCACCCCCCCCCCCCCCCACCCCCCCCCCCCCCCACCCCCCCCCCCCCCCACCCCCCCCCCCCCCCACCCCCCCCCCCCCCCACCCCCCCCCCCCCCCACCCCCCCCCCCCCCCACCCCCCCCCCCCCCCACCCCCCCCCCCCCCCACCCCCCCCCCCCCCCACCCCCCCCCCCCCCCACCCCCCCCCCCCCCCACCCCCCCCCCCCCCCACCCCCCCCCCCCCCCACCCCCCCCCCCCCCCACCCCCCCCCCCCCCCACCCCCCCCCCCCCCCACCCCCCCCCCCCCCCACCCCCCCCCCCCCCCACCCCCCCCCCCCCCCACCCCCCCCCCCCCCCACCCCCCCCCCCCCCCACCCCCCCCCCCCCCCACCCCCCCCCCCCCCCACCCCCCCCCCCCCCCACCCCCCCCCCCCCCCACCCCCCCCCCCCCCCACCCCCCCCCCCCCCCACCCCCCCCCCCCCCCACCCCCCCCCCCCCCCACCCCCCCCCCCCCCCACCCCCCCCCCCCCCCACCCCCCCCCCCCCCCACCCCCCCCCCCCCCCACCCCCCCCCCCCCCCACCCCCCCCCCCCCCCACCCCCCCCCCCCCCCACCCCCCCCCCCCCCCACCCCCCCCCCCCCCCACCCCCCCCCCCCCCCACCCCCCCCCCCCCCCACCCCCCCCCCCCCCCACCCCCCCCCCCCCCCACCCCCCCCCCCCCCCACCCCCCCCCCCCCCCACCCCCCCCCCCCCCCACCCCCCCCCCCCCCCACCCCCCCCCCCCCCCACCCCCCCCCCCCCCCACCCCCCCCCCCCCCCACCCCCCCCCCCCCCCACCCCCCCCCCCCCCCACCCCCCCCCCCCCCCACCCCCCCCCCCCCCCACCCCCCCCCCCCCCCACCCCCCCCCCCCCCCACCCCCCCCCCCCCCCACCCCCCCCCCCCCCCACCCCCCCCCCCCCCCACCCCCCCCCCCCCCCACCCCCCCCCCCCCCCACCCCCCCCCCCCCCCACCCCCCCCCCCCCCCACCCCCCCCCCCCCCCACCCCCCCCCCCCCCCACCCCCCCCCCCCCCCACCCCCCCCCCCCCCCACCCCCCCCCCCCCCCACCCCCCCCCCCCCCCACCCCCCCCCCCCCCCACCCCCCCCCCCCCCCACCCCCCCCCCCCCCCACCCCCCCCCCCCCCCACCCCCCCCCCCCCCCACCCCCCCCCCCCCCCACCCCCCCCCCCCCCCACCCCCCCCCCCCCCCACCCCCCCCCCCCCCCACCCCCCCCCCCCCCCACCCCCCCCCCCCCCCACCCCCCCCCCCCCCCACCCCCCCCCCCCCCCACCCCCCCCCCCCCCCACCCCCCCCCCCCCCCACCCCCCCCCCCCCCCACCCCCCCCCCCCCCCACCCCCCCCCCCCCCCACCCCCCCCCCCCCCCACCCCCCCCCCCCCCCACCCCCCCCCCCCCCCACCCCCCCCCCCCCCCACCCCCCCCCCCCCCCACCCCCCCCCCCCCCCACCCCCCCCCCCCCCCACCCCCCCCCCCCCCCACCCCCCCCCCCCCCCACCCCCCCCCCCCCCCACCCCCCCCCCCCCCCACCCCCCCCCCCCCCCACCCCCCCCCCCCCCCACCCCCCCCCCCCCCCACCCCCCCCCCCCCCCACCCCCCCCCCCCCCCACCCCCCCCCCCCCCCACCCCCCCCCCCCCCCACCCCCCCCCCCCCCCACCCCCCCCCCCCCCCACCCCCCCCCCCCCCCACCCCCCCCCCCCCCCACCCCCCCCCCCCCCCACCCCCCCCCCCCCCCACCCCCCCCCCCCCCCACCCCCCCCCCCCCCCACCCCCCCCCCCCCCCACCCCCCCCCCCCCCCACCCCCCCCCCCCCCCACCCCCCCCCCCCCCCACCCCCCCCCCCCCCCACCCCCCCCCCCCCCCACCCCCCCCCCCCCCCACCCCCCCCCCCCCCCACCCCCCCCCCCCCCCACCCCCCCCCCCCCCCACCCCCCCCCCCCCCCACCCCCCCCCCCCCCCACCCCCCCCCCCCCCCACCCCCCCCCCCCCCCACCCCCCCCCCCCCCCACCCCCCCCCCCCCCCACCCCCCCCCCCCCCCACCCCCCCCCCCCCCCACCCCCCCCCCCCCCCACCCCCCCCCCCCCCCACCCCCCCCCCCCCCCACCCCCCCCCCCCCCCACCCCCCCCCCCCCCCACCCCCCCCCCCCCCCACCCCCCCCCCCCCCCACCCCCCCCCCCCCCCACCCCCCCCCCCCCCCACCCCCCCCCCCCCCCACCCCCCCCCCCCCCCACCCCCCCCCCCCCCCACCCCCCCCCCCCCCCACCCCCCCCCCCCCCCACCCCCCCCCCCCCCCACCCCCCCCCCCCCCCACCCCCCCCCCCCCCCACCCCCCCCCCCCCCCACCCCCCCCCCCCCCCACCCCCCCCCCCCCCCACCCCCCCCCCCCCCCACCCCCCCCCCCCCCCACCCCCCCCCCCCCCCACCCCCCCCCCCCCCCACCCCCCCCCCCCCCCACCCCCCCCCCCCCCCACCCCCCCCCCCCCCCACCCCCCCCCCCCCCCACCCCCCCCCCCCCCCACCCCCCCCCCCCCCCACCCCCCCCCCCCCCCACCCCCCCCCCCCCCCACCCCCCCCCCCCCCCACCCCCCCCCCCCCCCACCCCCCCCCCCCCCCACCCCCCCCCCCCCCCACCCCCCCCCCCCCCCACCCCCCCCCCCCCCCACCCCCCCCCCCCCCCACCCCCCCCCCCCCCCACCCCCCCCCCCCCCCACCCCCCCCCCCCCCCACCCCCCCCCCCCCCCACCCCCCCCCCCCCCCACCCCCCCCCCCCCCCACCCCCCCCCCCCCCCACCCCCCCCCCCCCCCACCCCCCCCCCCCCCCACCCCCCCCCCCCCCCACCCCCCCCCCCCCCCACCCCCCCCCCCCCCCACCCCCCCCCCCCCCCACCCCCCCCCCCCCCCACCCCCCCCCCCCCCCACCCCCCCCCCCCCCCACCCCCCCCCCCCCCCACCCCCCCCCCCCCCCACCCCCCCCCCCCCCCACCCCCCCCCCCCCCCACCCCCCCCCCCCCCCACCCCCCCCCCCCCCCACCCCCCCCCCCCCCCACCCCCCCCCCCCCCCACCCCCCCCCCCCCCCACCCCCCCCCCCCCCCACCCCCCCCCCCCCCCACCCCCCCCCCCCCCCACCCCCCCCCCCCCCCACCCCCCCCCCCCCCCACCCCCCCCCCCCCCCACCCCCCCCCCCCCCCACCCCCCCCCCCCCCCACCCCCCCCCCCCCCCACCCCCCCCCCCCCCCACCCCCCCCCCCCCCCACCCCCCCCCCCCCCCACCCCCCCCCCCCCCCACCCCCCCCCCCCCCCACCCCCCCCCCCCCCCACCCCCCCCCCCCCCCACCCCCCCCCCCCCCCACCCCCCCCCCCCCCCACCCCCCCCCCCCCCCACCCCCCCCCCCCCCCACCCCCCCCCCCCCCCACCCCCCCCCCCCCCCACCCCCCCCCCCCCCCACCCCCCCCCCCCCCCACCCCCCCCCCCCCCCACCCCCCCCCCCCCCCACCCCCCCCCCCCCCCACCCCCCCCCCCCCCCACCCCCCCCCCCCCCCACCCCCCCCCCCCCCCACCCCCCCCCCCCCCCACCCCCCCCCCCCCCCACCCCCCCCCCCCCCCACCCCCCCCCCCCCCCACCCCCCCCCCCCCCCACCCCCCCCCCCCCCCACCCCCCCCCCCCCCCACCCCCCCCCCCCCCCACCCCCCCCCCCCCCCACCCCCCCCCCCCCCCACCCCCCCCCCCCCCCACCCCCCCCCCCCCCCACCCCCCCCCCCCCCCACCCCCCCCCCCCCCCACCCCCCCCCCCCCCCACCCCCCCCCCCCCCCACCCCCCCCCCCCCCCACCCCCCCCCCCCCCCACCCCCCCCCCCCCCCACCCCCCCCCCCCCCCACCCCCCCCCCCCCCCACCCCCCCCCCCCCCCACCCCCCCCCCCCCCCACCCCCCCCCCCCCCCACCCCCCCCCCCCCCCACCCCCCCCCCCCCCCACCCCCCCCCCCCCCCACCCCCCCCCCCCCCCACCCCCCCCCCCCCCCACCCCCCCCCCCCCCCACCCCCCCCCCCCCCCACCCCCCCCCCCCCCCACCCCCCCCCCCCCCCACCCCCCCCCCCCCCCACCCCCCCCCCCCCCCACCCCCCCCCCCCCCCACCCCCCCCCCCCCCCACCCCCCCCCCCCCCCACCCCCCCCCCCCCCCACCCCCCCCCCCCCCCACCCCCCCCCCCCCCCACCCCCCCCCCCCCCCACCCCCCCCCCCCCCCACCCCCCCCCCCCCCCACCCCCCCCCCCCCCCACCCCCCCCCCCCCCCACCCCCCCCCCCCCCCACCCCCCCCCCCCCCCACCCCCCCCCCCCCCCACCCCCCCCCCCCCCCACCCCCCCCCCCCCCCACCCCCCCCCCCCCCCACCCCCCCCCCCCCCCACCCCCCCCCCCCCCCACCCCCCCCCCCCCCCACCCCCCCCCCCCCCCACCCCCCCCCCCCCCCACCCCCCCCCCCCCCCACCCCCCCCCCCCCCCACCCCCCCCCCCCCCCACCCCCCCCCCCCCCCACCCCCCCCCCCCCCCACCCCCCCCCCCCCCCACCCCCCCCCCCCCCCACCCCCCCCCCCCCCCACCCCCCCCCCCCCCCACCCCCCCCCCCCCCCACCCCCCCCCCCCCCCACCCCCCCCCCCCCCCACCCCCCCCCCCCCCCACCCCCCCCCCCCCCCACCCCCCCCCCCCCCCACCCCCCCCCCCCCCCACCCCCCCCCCCCCCCACCCCCCCCCCCCCCCACCCCCCCCCCCCCCCACCCCCCCCCCCCCCCACCCCCCCCCCCCCCCACCCCCCCCCCCCCCCACCCCCCCCCCCCCCCACCCCCCCCCCCCCCCACCCCCCCCCCCCCCCACCCCCCCCCCCCCCCACCCCCCCCCCCCCCCACCCCCCCCCCCCCCCACCCCCCCCCCCCCCCACCCCCCCCCCCCCCCACCCCCCCCCCCCCCCACCCCCCCCCCCCCCCACCCCCCCCCCCCCCCACCCCCCCCCCCCCCCACCCCCCCCCCCCCCCACCCCCCCCCCCCCCCACCCCCCCCCCCCCCCACCCCCCCCCCCCCCCACCCCCCCCCCCCCCCACCCCCCCCCCCCCCCACCCCCCCCCCCCCCCACCCCCCCCCCCCCCCACCCCCCCCCCCCCCCACCCCCCCCCCCCCCCACCCCCCCCCCCCCCCACCCCCCCCCCCCCCCACCCCCCCCCCCCCCCACCCCCCCCCCCCCCCACCCCCCCCCCCCCCCACCCCCCCCCCCCCCCACCCCCCCCCCCCCCCACCCCCCCCCCCCCCCACCCCCCCCCCCCCCCACCCCCCCCCCCCCCCACCCCCCCCCCCCCCCACCCCCCCCCCCCCCCACCCCCCCCCCCCCCCACCCCCCCCCCCCCCCACCCCCCCCCCCCCCCACCCCCCCCCCCCCCCACCCCCCCCCCCCCCCACCCCCCCCCCCCCCCACCCCCCCCCCCCCCCACCCCCCCCCCCCCCCACCCCCCCCCCCCCCCACCCCCCCCCCCCCCCACCCCCCCCCCCCCCCACCCCCCCCCCCCCCCACCCCCCCCCCCCCCCACCCCCCCCCCCCCCCACCCCCCCCCCCCCCCACCCCCCCCCCCCCCCACCCCCCCCCCCCCCCACCCCCCCCCCCCCCCACCCCCCCCCCCCCCCACCCCCCCCCCCCCCCACCCCCCCCCCCCCCCACCCCCCCCCCCCCCCACCCCCCCCCCCCCCCACCCCCCCCCCCCCCCACCCCCCCCCCCCCCCACCCCCCCCCCCCCCCACCCCCCCCCCCCCCCACCCCCCCCCCCCCCCACCCCCCCCCCCCCCCACCCCCCCCCCCCCCCACCCCCCCCCCCCCCCACCCCCCCCCCCCCCCACCCCCCCCCCCCCCCACCCCCCCCCCCCCCCACCCCCCCCCCCCCCCACCCCCCCCCCCCCCCACCCCCCCCCCCCCCCACCCCCCCCCCCCCCCACCCCCCCCCCCCCCCACCCCCCCCCCCCCCCACCCCCCCCCCCCCCCACCCCCCCCCCCCCCCACCCCCCCCCCCCCCCACCCCCCCCCCCCCCCACCCCCCCCCCCCCCCACCCCCCCCCCCCCCCACCCCCCCCCCCCCCCACCCCCCCCCCCCCCCACCCCCCCCCCCCCCCACCCCCCCCCCCCCCCACCCCCCCCCCCCCCCACCCCCCCCCCCCCCCACCCCCCCCCCCCCCCACCCCCCCCCCCCCCCACCCCCCCCCCCCCCCACCCCCCCCCCCCCCCACCCCCCCCCCCCCCCACCCCCCCCCCCCCCCACCCCCCCCCCCCCCCACCCCCCCCCCCCCCCACCCCCCCCCCCCCCCACCCCCCCCCCCCCCCACCCCCCCCCCCCCCCACCCCCCCCCCCCCCCACCCCCCCCCCCCCCCACCCCCCCCCCCCCCCACCCCCCCCCCCCCCCACCCCCCCCCCCCCCCACCCCCCCCCCCCCCCACCCCCCCCCCCCCCCACCCCCCCCCCCCCCCACCCCCCCCCCCCCCCACCCCCCCCCCCCCCCACCCCCCCCCCCCCCCACCCCCCCCCCCCCCCACCCCCCCCCCCCCCCACCCCCCCCCCCCCCCACCCCCCCCCCCCCCCACCCCCCCCCCCCCCCACCCCCCCCCCCCCCCACCCCCCCCCCCCCCCACCCCCCCCCCCCCCCACCCCCCCCCCCCCCCACCCCCCCCCCCCCCCACCCCCCCCCCCCCCCACCCCCCCCCCCCCCCACCCCCCCCCCCCCCCACCCCCCCCCCCCCCCACCCCCCCCCCCCCCCACCCCCCCCCCCCCCCACCCCCCCCCCCCCCCACCCCCCCCCCCCCCCACCCCCCCCCCCCCCCACCCCCCCCCCCCCCCACCCCCCCCCCCCCCCACCCCCCCCCCCCCCCACCCCCCCCCCCCCCCACCCCCCCCCCCCCCCACCCCCCCCCCCCCCCACCCCCCCCCCCCCCCACCCCCCCCCCCCCCCACCCCCCCCCCCCCCCACCCCCCCCCCCCCCCACCCCCCCCCCCCCCCACCCCCCCCCCCCCCCACCCCCCCCCCCCCCCACCCCCCCCCCCCCCCACCCCCCCCCCCCCCCACCCCCCCCCCCCCCCACCCCCCCCCCCCCCCACCCCCCCCCCCCCCCACCCCCCCCCCCCCCCACCCCCCCCCCCCCCCACCCCCCCCCCCCCCCACCCCCCCCCCCCCCCACCCCCCCCCCCCCCCACCCCCCCCCCCCCCCACCCCCCCCCCCCCCCACCCCCCCCCCCCCCCACCCCCCCCCCCCCCCACCCCCCCCCCCCCCCACCCCCCCCCCCCCCCACCCCCCCCCCCCCCCACCCCCCCCCCCCCCCACCCCCCCCCCCCCCCACCCCCCCCCCCCCCCACCCCCCCCCCCCCCCACCCCCCCCCCCCCCCACCCCCCCCCCCCCCCACCCCCCCCCCCCCCCACCCCCCCCCCCCCCCACCCCCCCCCCCCCCCACCCCCCCCCCCCCCCACCCCCCCCCCCCCCCACCCCCCCCCCCCCCCACCCCCCCCCCCCCCCACCCCCCCCCCCCCCCACCCCCCCCCCCCCCCACCCCCCCCCCCCCCCACCCCCCCCCCCCCCCACCCCCCCCCCCCCCCACCCCCCCCCCCCCCCACCCCCCCCCCCCCCCACCCCCCCCCCCCCCCACCCCCCCCCCCCCCCACCCCCCCCCCCCCCCACCCCCCCCCCCCCCCACCCCCCCCCCCCCCCACCCCCCCCCCCCCCCACCCCCCCCCCCCCCCACCCCCCCCCCCCCCCACCCCCCCCCCCCCCCACCCCCCCCCCCCCCCACCCCCCCCCCCCCCCACCCCCCCCCCCCCCCACCCCCCCCCCCCCCCACCCCCCCCCCCCCCCACCCCCCCCCCCCCCCACCCCCCCCCCCCCCCACCCCCCCCCCCCCCCACCCCCCCCCCCCCCCACCCCCCCCCCCCCCCACCCCCCCCCCCCCCCACCCCCCCCCCCCCCCACCCCCCCCCCCCCCCACCCCCCCCCCCCCCCACCCCCCCCCCCCCCCACCCCCCCCCCCCCCCACCCCCCCCCCCCCCCACCCCCCCCCCCCCCCACCCCCCCCCCCCCCCACCCCCCCCCCCCCCCACCCCCCCCCCCCCCCACCCCCCCCCCCCCCCACCCCCCCCCCCCCCCACCCCCCCCCCCCCCCACCCCCCCCCCCCCCCACCCCCCCCCCCCCCCACCCCCCCCCCCCCCCACCCCCCCCCCCCCCCACCCCCCCCCCCCCCCACCCCCCCCCCCCCCCACCCCCCCCCCCCCCCACCCCCCCCCCCCCCCACCCCCCCCCCCCCCCACCCCCCCCCCCCCCCACCCCCCCCCCCCCCCACCCCCCCCCCCCCCCACCCCCCCCCCCCCCCACCCCCCCCCCCCCCCACCCCCCCCCCCCCCCACCCCCCCCCCCCCCCACCCCCCCCCCCCCCCACCCCCCCCCCCCCCCACCCCCCCCCCCCCCCACCCCCCCCCCCCCCCACCCCCCCCCCCCCCCACCCCCCCCCCCCCCCACCCCCCCCCCCCCCCACCCCCCCCCCCCCCCACCCCCCCCCCCCCCCACCCCCCCCCCCCCCCACCCCCCCCCCCCCCCACCCCCCCCCCCCCCCACCCCCCCCCCCCCCCACCCCCCCCCCCCCCCACCCCCCCCCCCCCCCACCCCCCCCCCCCCCCACCCCCCCCCCCCCCCACCCCCCCCCCCCCCCACCCCCCCCCCCCCCCACCCCCCCCCCCCCCCACCCCCCCCCCCCCCCACCCCCCCCCCCCCCCACCCCCCCCCCCCCCCACCCCCCCCCCCCCCCACCCCCCCCCCCCCCCACCCCCCCCCCCCCCCACCCCCCCCCCCCCCCACCCCCCCCCCCCCCCACCCCCCCCCCCCCCCACCCCCCCCCCCCCCCACCCCCCCCCCCCCCCACCCCCCCCCCCCCCCACCCCCCCCCCCCCCCACCCCCCCCCCCCCCCACCCCCCCCCCCCCCCACCCCCCCCCCCCCCCACCCCCCCCCCCCCCCACCCCCCCCCCCCCCCACCCCCCCCCCCCCCCACCCCCCCCCCCCCCCACCCCCCCCCCCCCCCACCCCCCCCCCCCCCCACCCCCCCCCCCCCCCACCCCCCCCCCCCCCCACCCCCCCCCCCCCCCACCCCCCCCCCCCCCCACCCCCCCCCCCCCCCACCCCCCCCCCCCCCCACCCCCCCCCCCCCCCACCCCCCCCCCCCCCCACCCCCCCCCCCCCCCACCCCCCCCCCCCCCCACCCCCCCCCCCCCCCACCCCCCCCCCCCCCCACCCCCCCCCCCCCCCACCCCCCCCCCCCCCCACCCCCCCCCCCCCCCACCCCCCCCCCCCCCCACCCCCCCCCCCCCCCACCCCCCCCCCCCCCCACCCCCCCCCCCCCCCACCCCCCCCCCCCCCCACCCCCCCCCCCCCCCACCCCCCCCCCCCCCCACCCCCCCCCCCCCCCACCCCCCCCCCCCCCCACCCCCCCCCCCCCCCACCCCCCCCCCCCCCCACCCCCCCCCCCCCCCACCCCCCCCCCCCCCCACCCCCCCCCCCCCCCACCCCCCCCCCCCCCCACCCCCCCCCCCCCCCACCCCCCCCCCCCCCCACCCCCCCCCCCCCCCACCCCCCCCCCCCCCCACCCCCCCCCCCCCCCACCCCCCCCCCCCCCCACCCCCCCCCCCCCCCACCCCCCCCCCCCCCCACCCCCCCCCCCCCCCACCCCCCCCCCCCCCCACCCCCCCCCCCCCCCACCCCCCCCCCCCCCCACCCCCCCCCCCCCCCACCCCCCCCCCCCCCCACCCCCCCCCCCCCCCACCCCCCCCCCCCCCCACCCCCCCCCCCCCCCACCCCCCCCCCCCCCCACCCCCCCCCCCCCCCACCCCCCCCCCCCCCCACCCCCCCCCCCCCCCACCCCCCCCCCCCCCCACCCCCCCCCCCCCCCACCCCCCCCCCCCCCCACCCCCCCCCCCCCCCACCCCCCCCCCCCCCCACCCCCCCCCCCCCCCACCCCCCCCCCCCCCCACCCCCCCCCCCCCCCACCCCCCCCCCCCCCCACCCCCCCCCCCCCCCACCCCCCCCCCCCCCCACCCCCCCCCCCCCCCACCCCCCCCCCCCCCCACCCCCCCCCCCCCCCACCCCCCCCCCCCCCCACCCCCCCCCCCCCCCACCCCCCCCCCCCCCCACCCCCCCCCCCCCCCACCCCCCCCCCCCCCCACCCCCCCCCCCCCCCACCCCCCCCCCCCCCCACCCCCCCCCCCCCCCACCCCCCCCCCCCCCCACCCCCCCCCCCCCCCACCCCCCCCCCCCCCCACCCCCCCCCCCCCCCACCCCCCCCCCCCCCCACCCCCCCCCCCCCCCACCCCCCCCCCCCCCCACCCCCCCCCCCCCCCACCCCCCCCCCCCCCCACCCCCCCCCCCCCCCACCCCCCCCCCCCCCCACCCCCCCCCCCCCCCACCCCCCCCCCCCCCCACCCCCCCCCCCCCCCACCCCCCCCCCCCCCCACCCCCCCCCCCCCCCACCCCCCCCCCCCCCCACCCCCCCCCCCCCCCACCCCCCCCCCCCCCCACCCCCCCCCCCCCCCACCCCCCCCCCCCCCCACCCCCCCCCCCCCCCACCCCCCCCCCCCCCCACCCCCCCCCCCCCCCACCCCCCCCCCCCCCCACCCCCCCCCCCCCCCACCCCCCCCCCCCCCCACCCCCCCCCCCCCCCACCCCCCCCCCCCCCCACCCCCCCCCCCCCCCACCCCCCCCCCCCCCCACCCCCCCCCCCCCCCACCCCCCCCCCCCCCCACCCCCCCCCCCCCCCACCCCCCCCCCCCCCCACCCCCCCCCCCCCCCACCCCCCCCCCCCCCCACCCCCCCCCCCCCCCACCCCCCCCCCCCCCCACCCCCCCCCCCCCCCACCCCCCCCCCCCCCCACCCCCCCCCCCCCCCACCCCCCCCCCCCCCCACCCCCCCCCCCCCCCACCCCCCCCCCCCCCCACCCCCCCCCCCCCCCACCCCCCCCCCCCCCCACCCCCCCCCCCCCCCACCCCCCCCCCCCCCCACCCCCCCCCCCCCCCACCCCCCCCCCCCCCCACCCCCCCCCCCCCCCACCCCCCCCCCCCCCCACCCCCCCCCCCCCCCACCCCCCCCCCCCCCCACCCCCCCCCCCCCCCACCCCCCCCCCCCCCCACCCCCCCCCCCCCCCACCCCCCCCCCCCCCCACCCCCCCCCCCCCCCACCCCCCCCCCCCCCCACCCCCCCCCCCCCCCACCCCCCCCCCCCCCCACCCCCCCCCCCCCCCACCCCCCCCCCCCCCCACCCCCCCCCCCCCCCACCCCCCCCCCCCCCCACCCCCCCCCCCCCCCACCCCCCCCCCCCCCCACCCCCCCCCCCCCCCACCCCCCCCCCCCCCCACCCCCCCCCCCCCCCACCCCCCCCCCCCCCCACCCCCCCCCCCCCCCACCCCCCCCCCCCCCCACCCCCCCCCCCCCCCACCCCCCCCCCCCCCCACCCCCCCCCCCCCCCACCCCCCCCCCCCCCCACCCCCCCCCCCCCCCACCCCCCCCCCCCCCCACCCCCCCCCCCCCCCACCCCCCCCCCCCCCCACCCCCCCCCCCCCCCACCCCCCCCCCCCCCCACCCCCCCCCCCCCCCACCCCCCCCCCCCCCCACCCCCCCCCCCCCCCACCCCCCCCCCCCCCCACCCCCCCCCCCCCCCACCCCCCCCCCCCCCCACCCCCCCCCCCCCCCACCCCCCCCCCCCCCCACCCCCCCCCCCCCCCACCCCCCCCCCCCCCCACCCCCCCCCCCCCCCACCCCCCCCCCCCCCCACCCCCCCCCCCCCCCACCCCCCCCCCCCCCCACCCCCCCCCCCCCCCACCCCCCCCCCCCCCCACCCCCCCCCCCCCCCACCCCCCCCCCCCCCCACCCCCCCCCCCCCCCACCCCCCCCCCCCCCCACCCCCCCCCCCCCCCACCCCCCCCCCCCCCCACCCCCCCCCCCCCCCACCCCCCCCCCCCCCCACCCCCCCCCCCCCCCACCCCCCCCCCCCCCCACCCCCCCCCCCCCCCACCCCCCCCCCCCCCCACCCCCCCCCCCCCCCACCCCCCCCCCCCCCCACCCCCCCCCCCCCCCACCCCCCCCCCCCCCCACCCCCCCCCCCCCCCACCCCCCCCCCCCCCCACCCCCCCCCCCCCCCACCCCCCCCCCCCCCCACCCCCCCCCCCCCCCACCCCCCCCCCCCCCCACCCCCCCCCCCCCCCACCCCCCCCCCCCCCCACCCCCCCCCCCCCCCACCCCCCCCCCCCCCCACCCCCCCCCCCCCCCACCCCCCCCCCCCCCCACCCCCCCCCCCCCCCACCCCCCCCCCCCCCCACCCCCCCCCCCCCCCACCCCCCCCCCCCCCCACCCCCCCCCCCCCCCACCCCCCCCCCCCCCCACCCCCCCCCCCCCCCACCCCCCCCCCCCCCCACCCCCCCCCCCCCCCACCCCCCCCCCCCCCCACCCCCCCCCCCCCCCACCCCCCCCCCCCCCCACCCCCCCCCCCCCCCACCCCCCCCCCCCCCCACCCCCCCCCCCCCCCACCCCCCCCCCCCCCCACCCCCCCCCCCCCCCACCCCCCCCCCCCCCCACCCCCCCCCCCCCCCACCCCCCCCCCCCCCCACCCCCCCCCCCCCCCACCCCCCCCCCCCCCCACCCCCCCCCCCCCCCACCCCCCCCCCCCCCCACCCCCCCCCCCCCCCACCCCCCCCCCCCCCCACCCCCCCCCCCCCCCACCCCCCCCCCCCCCCACCCCCCCCCCCCCCCACCCCCCCCCCCCCCCACCCCCCCCCCCCCCCACCCCCCCCCCCCCCCACCCCCCCCCCCCCCCACCCCCCCCCCCCCCCACCCCCCCCCCCCCCCACCCCCCCCCCCCCCCACCCCCCCCCCCCCCCACCCCCCCCCCCCCCCACCCCCCCCCCCCCCCACCCCCCCCCCCCCCCACCCCCCCCCCCCCCCACCCCCCCCCCCCCCCACCCCCCCCCCCCCCCACCCCCCCCCCCCCCCACCCCCCCCCCCCCCCACCCCCCCCCCCCCCCACCCCCCCCCCCCCCCACCCCCCCCCCCCCCCACCCCCCCCCCCCCCCACCCCCCCCCCCCCCCACCCCCCCCCCCCCCCACCCCCCCCCCCCCCCACCCCCCCCCCCCCCCACCCCCCCCCCCCCCCACCCCCCCCCCCCCCCACCCCCCCCCCCCCCCACCCCCCCCCCCCCCCACCCCCCCCCCCCCCCACCCCCCCCCCCCCCCACCCCCCCCCCCCCCCACCCCCCCCCCCCCCCACCCCCCCCCCCCCCCACCCCCCCCCCCCCCCACCCCCCCCCCCCCCCACCCCCCCCCCCCCCCACCCCCCCCCCCCCCCACCCCCCCCCCCCCCCACCCCCCCCCCCCCCCACCCCCCCCCCCCCCCACCCCCCCCCCCCCCCACCCCCCCCCCCCCCCACCCCCCCCCCCCCCCACCCCCCCCCCCCCCCACCCCCCCCCCCCCCCACCCCCCCCCCCCCCCACCCCCCCCCCCCCCCACCCCCCCCCCCCCCCACCCCCCCCCCCCCCCACCCCCCCCCCCCCCCACCCCCCCCCCCCCCCACCCCCCCCCCCCCCCACCCCCCCCCCCCCCCACCCCCCCCCCCCCCCACCCCCCCCCCCCCCCACCCCCCCCCCCCCCCACCCCCCCCCCCCCCCACCCCCCCCCCCCCCCACCCCCCCCCCCCCCCACCCCCCCCCCCCCCCACCCCCCCCCCCCCCCACCCCCCCCCCCCCCCACCCCCCCCCCCCCCCACCCCCCCCCCCCCCCACCCCCCCCCCCCCCCACCCCCCCCCCCCCCCACCCCCCCCCCCCCCCACCCCCCCCCCCCCCCACCCCCCCCCCCCCCCACCCCCCCCCCCCCCCACCCCCCCCCCCCCCCACCCCCCCCCCCCCCCACCCCCCCCCCCCCCCACCCCCCCCCCCCCCCACCCCCCCCCCCCCCCACCCCCCCCCCCCCCCACCCCCCCCCCCCCCCACCCCCCCCCCCCCCCACCCCCCCCCCCCCCCACCCCCCCCCCCCCCCACCCCCCCCCCCCCCCACCCCCCCCCCCCCCCACCCCCCCCCCCCCCCACCCCCCCCCCCCCCCACCCCCCCCCCCCCCCACCCCCCCCCCCCCCCACCCCCCCCCCCCCCCACCCCCCCCCCCCCCCACCCCCCCCCCCCCCCACCCCCCCCCCCCCCCACCCCCCCCCCCCCCCACCCCCCCCCCCCCCCACCCCCCCCCCCCCCCACCCCCCCCCCCCCCCACCCCCCCCCCCCCCCACCCCCCCCCCCCCCCACCCCCCCCCCCCCCCACCCCCCCCCCCCCCCACCCCCCCCCCCCCCCACCCCCCCCCCCCCCCACCCCCCCCCCCCCCCACCCCCCCCCCCCCCCACCCCCCCCCCCCCCCACCCCCCCCCCCCCCCACCCCCCCCCCCCCCCACCCCCCCCCCCCCCCACCCCCCCCCCCCCCCACCCCCCCCCCCCCCCACCCCCCCCCCCCCCCACCCCCCCCCCCCCCCACCCCCCCCCCCCCCCACCCCCCCCCCCCCCCACCCCCCCCCCCCCCCACCCCCCCCCCCCCCCACCCCCCCCCCCCCCCACCCCCCCCCCCCCCCACCCCCCCCCCCCCCCACCCCCCCCCCCCCCCACCCCCCCCCCCCCCCACCCCCCCCCCCCCCCACCCCCCCCCCCCCCCACCCCCCCCCCCCCCCACCCCCCCCCCCCCCCACCCCCCCCCCCCCCCACCCCCCCCCCCCCCCACCCCCCCCCCCCCCCACCCCCCCCCCCCCCCACCCCCCCCCCCCCCCACCCCCCCCCCCCCCCACCCCCCCCCCCCCCCACCCCCCCCCCCCCCCACCCCCCCCCCCCCCCACCCCCCCCCCCCCCCACCCCCCCCCCCCCCCACCCCCCCCCCCCCCCACCCCCCCCCCCCCCCACCCCCCCCCCCCCCCACCCCCCCCCCCCCCCACCCCCCCCCCCCCCCACCCCCCCCCCCCCCCACCCCCCCCCCCCCCCACCCCCCCCCCCCCCCACCCCCCCCCCCCCCCACCCCCCCCCCCCCCCACCCCCCCCCCCCCCCACCCCCCCCCCCCCCCACCCCCCCCCCCCCCCACCCCCCCCCCCCCCCACCCCCCCCCCCCCCCACCCCCCCCCCCCCCCACCCCCCCCCCCCCCCACCCCCCCCCCCCCCCACCCCCCCCCCCCCCCACCCCCCCCCCCCCCCACCCCCCCCCCCCCCCACCCCCCCCCCCCCCCACCCCCCCCCCCCCCCACCCCCCCCCCCCCCCACCCCCCCCCCCCCCCACCCCCCCCCCCCCCCACCCCCCCCCCCCCCCACCCCCCCCCCCCCCCACCCCCCCCCCCCCCCACCCCCCCCCCCCCCCACCCCCCCCCCCCCCCACCCCCCCCCCCCCCCACCCCCCCCCCCCCCCACCCCCCCCCCCCCCCACCCCCCCCCCCCCCCACCCCCCCCCCCCCCCACCCCCCCCCCCCCCCACCCCCCCCCCCCCCCACCCCCCCCCCCCCCCACCCCCCCCCCCCCCCACCCCCCCCCCCCCCCACCCCCCCCCCCCCCCACCCCCCCCCCCCCCCACCCCCCCCCCCCCCCACCCCCCCCCCCCCCCACCCCCCCCCCCCCCCACCCCCCCCCCCCCCCACCCCCCCCCCCCCCCACCCCCCCCCCCCCCCACCCCCCCCCCCCCCCACCCCCCCCCCCCCCCACCCCCCCCCCCCCCCACCCCCCCCCCCCCCCACCCCCCCCCCCCCCCACCCCCCCCCCCCCCCACCCCCCCCCCCCCCCACCCCCCCCCCCCCCCACCCCCCCCCCCCCCCACCCCCCCCCCCCCCCACCCCCCCCCCCCCCCACCCCCCCCCCCCCCCACCCCCCCCCCCCCCCACCCCCCCCCCCCCCCACCCCCCCCCCCCCCCACCCCCCCCCCCCCCCACCCCCCCCCCCCCCCACCCCCCCCCCCCCCCACCCCCCCCCCCCCCCACCCCCCCCCCCCCCCACCCCCCCCCCCCCCCACCCCCCCCCCCCCCCACCCCCCCCCCCCCCCACCCCCCCCCCCCCCCACCCCCCCCCCCCCCCACCCCCCCCCCCCCCCACCCCCCCCCCCCCCCACCCCCCCCCCCCCCCACCCCCCCCCCCCCCCACCCCCCCCCCCCCCCACCCCCCCCCCCCCCCACCCCCCCCCCCCCCCACCCCCCCCCCCCCCCACCCCCCCCCCCCCCCACCCCCCCCCCCCCCCACCCCCCCCCCCCCCCACCCCCCCCCCCCCCCACCCCCCCCCCCCCCCACCCCCCCCCCCCCCCACCCCCCCCCCCCCCCACCCCCCCCCCCCCCCACCCCCCCCCCCCCCCACCCCCCCCCCCCCCCACCCCCCCCCCCCCCCACCCCCCCCCCCCCCCACCCCCCCCCCCCCCCACCCCCCCCCCCCCCCACCCCCCCCCCCCCCCACCCCCCCCCCCCCCCACCCCCCCCCCCCCCCACCCCCCCCCCCCCCCACCCCCCCCCCCCCCCACCCCCCCCCCCCCCCACCCCCCCCCCCCCCCACCCCCCCCCCCCCCCACCCCCCCCCCCCCCCACCCCCCCCCCCCCCCACCCCCCCCCCCCCCCACCCCCCCCCCCCCCCACCCCCCCCCCCCCCCACCCCCCCCCCCCCCCACCCCCCCCCCCCCCCACCCCCCCCCCCCCCCACCCCCCCCCCCCCCCACCCCCCCCCCCCCCCACCCCCCCCCCCCCCCACCCCCCCCCCCCCCCACCCCCCCCCCCCCCCACCCCCCCCCCCCCCCACCCCCCCCCCCCCCCACCCCCCCCCCCCCCCACCCCCCCCCCCCCCCACCCCCCCCCCCCCCCACCCCCCCCCCCCCCCACCCCCCCCCCCCCCCACCCCCCCCCCCCCCCACCCCCCCCCCCCCCCACCCCCCCCCCCCCCCACCCCCCCCCCCCCCCACCCCCCCCCCCCCCCACCCCCCCCCCCCCCCACCCCCCCCCCCCCCCACCCCCCCCCCCCCCCACCCCCCCCCCCCCCCACCCCCCCCCCCCCCCACCCCCCCCCCCCCCCACCCCCCCCCCCCCCCACCCCCCCCCCCCCCCACCCCCCCCCCCCCCCACCCCCCCCCCCCCCCACCCCCCCCCCCCCCCACCCCCCCCCCCCCCCACCCCCCCCCCCCCCCACCCCCCCCCCCCCCCACCCCCCCCCCCCCCCACCCCCCCCCCCCCCCACCCCCCCCCCCCCCCACCCCCCCCCCCCCCCACCCCCCCCCCCCCCCACCCCCCCCCCCCCCCACCCCCCCCCCCCCCCACCCCCCCCCCCCCCCACCCCCCCCCCCCCCCACCCCCCCCCCCCCCCACCCCCCCCCCCCCCCACCCCCCCCCCCCCCCACCCCCCCCCCCCCCCACCCCCCCCCCCCCCCACCCCCCCCCCCCCCCACCCCCCCCCCCCCCCACCCCCCCCCCCCCCCACCCCCCCCCCCCCCCACCCCCCCCCCCCCCCACCCCCCCCCCCCCCCACCCCCCCCCCCCCCCACCCCCCCCCCCCCCCACCCCCCCCCCCCCCCACCCCCCCCCCCCCCCACCCCCCCCCCCCCCCACCCCCCCCCCCCCCCACCCCCCCCCCCCCCCACCCCCCCCCCCCCCCACCCCCCCCCCCCCCCACCCCCCCCCCCCCCCACCCCCCCCCCCCCCCACCCCCCCCCCCCCCCACCCCCCCCCCCCCCCACCCCCCCCCCCCCCCACCCCCCCCCCCCCCCACCCCCCCCCCCCCCCACCCCCCCCCCCCCCCACCCCCCCCCCCCCCCACCCCCCCCCCCCCCCACCCCCCCCCCCCCCCACCCCCCCCCCCCCCCACCCCCCCCCCCCCCCACCCCCCCCCCCCCCCACCCCCCCCCCCCCCCACCCCCCCCCCCCCCCACCCCCCCCCCCCCCCACCCCCCCCCCCCCCCACCCCCCCCCCCCCCCACCCCCCCCCCCCCCCACCCCCCCCCCCCCCCACCCCCCCCCAAAGACCTTTAGAAGGCCTAAGCACTGAAAAGATTATGGAACTTCCATATACTGTGCGTGAAATTCAAAATAAAAACAGTAGTAAACCATAAAAAGATATATTCTATTGAACAAATATCATGTGTATGAAACAAAGCACGTACTATTCCACTGCTTTCTTGCCTTGAAGATACATAGCATTTTAGCTTATATGACTCAAAGATGCAAAATAATGTTTACTGTTGCTTACTTATAACTTTATTTATACTATAAAAAGTTTTCTCCTGCATTTTTAATTGCAAAGTCTTTGAACATAGCCTCAAAATTCATCTGACGTAACTAATCTGCCTCAATACTTAGCCAAGAAAAGGAGGGAAAAAACCCTCTATGGGGCCCTCTTTACTTCAGGCCCTAAGCACATGCTTATTTTGCTTAATGGTTAGTCCAGGGCTGGCTTTTAGTGAAGTGTTGTTACATCTTCTTTTTTCAAGTCAACCTATCGGCGCTGAAATTTTAGTGTTAAATGATAAAACGTTAATTTAAAGGGCATTGGGAGTGTTTGTTTTTGGCTCCCTTATGCAGTAAGTGCTGAGATTATAACACAATATGGTGGGGCTGACTTAAGGAAAATGGTGATGAAGGGTGCAGGATCTTCCAAGCTGTGAACTTCTTCGTCCATCCAGATTACATGTTAATATGCTTCATCAGCATTCCTTCCAAAAAGTTCTAGAATCATAGAGCTGGAAGACCATCAAGTCCAAGCTCCTGCCATGCAGGAACACACAATCAAAGCACTCCTGACAGCTAGCCATCCAGCCTCTGCCTAAAAACATCCAAAGGAAAAGAATCCACCATTTTTGGGGACATCCCTTACTGTCAGGAAGTTCTTCCTAACGATTAGGTAGAATCTCTTTTCCTGCACTTTGAATCCATCGCACCTTGTCCTAGGCCCCTTCCGCACACGCAAAATAATGTGTTTTCAAACCACTTTCACAACTGTTTGCAAGTGGATTTTGCCATGCCGCACAGCTTCAAAGAGCACTGAAAGCAGTTTGAAAGTGCATTATTCTGCATGTGCGGAATGAGCCCTAGTCTCTGGAGCAGCAGAAAACAAGTTTTCTCTATCTTCAACTTGTAATTGTTTGAGTCCTCTTTTTTCCCCTTTTTAAAAATTGGGACAACATTAGTCCTTCTCCAGTTCTCTGGTACTTCTCCTGTTCTCCAGGAGTCCTTAAATGTTATAGCAAGTGGTTTTGAGATTACTTCTGCCAGTTCTTTAAATATCGTGGGATAGAGTCCATCAGGCCCTGGAGATTTGAATTCATTTAAAGTAGCCAGGTATTCCTGTACTGCTTCTTTATTCTGTGCTGAATTTTCCCCAGAGTATCTTCTGTTCCATTTCCCCCTGTTTGAGCATTGTTTTCCTTTTGGGAGAAAGAAAGCAGGCTAAGTCCTGACCTGGATGGGATTAGGTTAGCATGATGTTGTCAGATCTCCAAGGCTAACCTCACTAGTATTTGAATGGGAGACTTCCAAGAAATACTAGGGTAATGACGCAGAGGCAGGCAATGGCAAGTCACCTCTGAATGTCTCCTGCCTTGAAAACACTTAGGGGTCACTGTAAATCAGCTGTGACTTGATAGCAACCCCCCATTATTATAAAACAGACTTTGCTAAGATGAAAAGTAACTAGAATGAATGAACAATTTTAACTATTTCAAGTATAGTTAACTTTGTATGGTGTTTGAAGTTATGAGATAATGAAGGGTCGCCATAAATCATATATGATTTGATGTGGGGGGATGGGCTACAGAAATGGCATACCAATGGGGGGGACCTGGAACATGGATGATTAGAGGACGATCTCTACATCTAAAACCAGCACTCTACTTAGGAAACAAATGCAAAGAAAAATGCCCACATACAAAAAAGCCACTAATGTTAATTTTATGGATAAAGTTTTGCCCAGGATGGAGCAAAGAGCCAGATAACTTTTTATTAATCCTCTGATCAATAAAAAGCTATCAGATCCTCGGAAGATGCCAGCCACAGATGTAGGCGAAACGTCAGGAGAGAATGCTGCTAGAACACGGCCATGCAGCCCGGACACCACACAGCACCCCAACTTTTTATTGTCTCATGAAGATTGGTTTCAACAGAACAGGTCCAGGCTACTAAGATGCCACTCCTCCCCAAACTCCATCTTCACCTCTCCAGGAATTTTGTGACCCAGAATTGACAACCTGACAAGGGGGATCAAGCAAAGAGTCAAGTGCCTTCCCAATCCCAAGAACCACAGGAAATGGGTGTCAATCTCACACAATGCAGAGCTCTTCCTGTCTGATTTCCATTAACAAAGGTTGAACTGTAGGTCTTCTGGGGTGCTGTGTGGTTTCCGGGCTGTATGGCCGTGTTCTAGTAGCATTCTCTCCTGACGTTTCGCCTGCATCTGTGGCTGGCATCTTCAGAGGATCTGATAGTAGGTCTTCTGTTGACTGCCATGAAGGTTACACAGTCTGAACTATGGATATATTGTAGTGTGTTTTCATGTATTTTATTTGAAAACCTACTTTTAGAAAAGTAGAAATAATGTAATGTAAGTCAGTTATCATGCTGTTTTATAAGGCACTAATCCACTTCTTTACTTAAAAATGCCTGCAAAAAGATGTTATCATATTTTACTCTAATTACAGAAAGATTATTACTTTTTGGGATGGCTCATAATGAAGCTATAAGTGCTCTGCATTTTGTAAATGTCTGAATTGCTATATTTAGTTTCTTCTATCAGCTTTTACAAGGAATTTACTTCCCTTTTTTGGTTAAAATATCCCACTTTGTAAAACAACAAGTTGTTGTGAAAAATAATATTGCTTCCTCTGAAATAAAAAAAGTTGGAAAATCTGAAACAAATCTCCCACCAGTAGGCAACTAGAAAGGGAAAATGACCCGCCTCCACAAACAGCCACCCACTCAACCTAAGTGTTCAAAACCCATCAATGTGCAAATCTGAATATGATCATAACTCACAGCAGCCTACTGTTTCCTTTTAACAACAATCACAATGCACGGTAGCCTACTATTTCCCTTTACTCATGCCATTTGCACTGCTAGCAATGCATAATTTGGATCCAGTAATACCTGTTTATTTACAAATACTTCAATTTAGCATTTGGGGAAGAGGCAAGATTACATGGAGAGTGCTACTGTAGAAATCAGTCACAGATTGATACATATACACCAACTGTATATGTCACTTTTAACAGACAGCTGCCATAACATGTTTCCCTCACTTTTACTAGCTACATTCCAACTCCAGACTCTTTTGCTGAGACTATCTGATAGACATTAAAAGCTGCTGATGCTCATTTAAACAAGCATTTTTTTTAGTAATCAATACTAATCAACAAGTTATTTTAGCCATTATCTGTCGCCACAGGGAAGAATTTACATCTCCACCTGACTATACCTTAGAAATCACCCCAATACCCAATAAAGACATGAGACCACGACATGCTGTTATTTAAAACAGCTGACCTGAGAGCAGCAGTGGGCAAAGTGGTTCTGAGAGAACTCAGTCAGCAGGCTTCACGTGCAGGAGCAGGGAAACAAAACAAGCCTTTTGGGGGGCAGTAAATTTAACCCCCAGAAGCAAAGTTGACCAAGCCTGGATGCTATTACCAGGAGGGCCTCCTGGAGCCACCTTGAAAGTCTGGTGCCTCTATATTCAAAAATGTGCAGCCTGCTTACACACTCAGAAATTTCCCATTGGCTACAATGGAGCCAAGCCGCTGCAGAACAGAAAATCTTGGGCAAATTTCTTGGGGTGACTGTCAGGGGTGCATTTTTAAAGCTAGTGACAACAAAATTTCCAGGTATCACCCGGAGACTGTTCTAATGATACCACCTGAGTTTGGTGGAATTAGGTTCAGGGAGGCCAAAGGACCATCAAATGGGTAGCCACCATCTTTTGTTAGCTCCCATTGGAAACAATGGGAGATGGGGGCACCACCTTTGTGGGTCTATAAATTAGCCCCCCTGAATTAAATTTCACCAATCTTGGAGTGCATCATTGGGACAGTCCCTGGATGATATCCTGAAATTTTGGTGCCGCTAGCTTTAAAAATGGGCTAAAATGCAAATAACACCCCCAAAAAAATCAAACGGACCTGAAATTTTCAGATTTACCCGAAAATTCGGACCCATCCGAAAATGTTATGTGTCTAATTTGAGCATACAGATGATTTTATGTTCCCCCCCCAAAAAAATTGAATCCAAATGTTAACGAATTTTTAGGGTATTTACCAACCCTATTCCCCACTCCTCCACATGAGTGGTGGACTCTCATCGGGTGAACTGGCTTTGTTACCCCCACTTCTCCACATGAAACCTGCTGGGTGGGCTTGGACCTGTCACAGTTCTTTCAGAACTCTCTCAACCACACCTACCTCACAATAATGCCTGTTGTCAGGGGAAGGGGTAGCGATTGTAAGCTACCTTAAGACATCTCTCAGGAGAAAAAAAACTGGAATATAAAACCCAACTCTTCTTCTTAGGATAGGAACAGAATGACTGAGATAGCAGAGGCAGTGACTGCTGAGCACCATTGTCATAAGGAATAGCTGTGTCAATTATGGATAATTTGCCACCTTACTTTATTGGTGCCTTCCTCAGGAGTAGGGACAAGTGGGGGTCCCCAAAGTCTGGAACTATTCCTACCTATTTGTAATCTAATCCTTGAGTCTCAGATTTTACTTATTTTACAAACTTTATGTGCCACATTCCTGCCCTCAAAGGACTAGCAAGGGGACTACATGGTCATTCTGTAACTATAGGACATTCCTTCAGCTAAGTTAACTCACTTAAACGTCATCGGATACTGACAGAGGCTAGCAAAATTACTGCTGGCTATATGTGGTCATAATACATAGACATTGGTTGGTATTCATCTAGACTTACGTCTATTATTGTTAGCAGAAATTTTGCTACATTCTCACACACTGTGGGATCCATGTTGTTCAAAGCATAGGTATCTTAAGAGCATCAGTTAGATTGTTATACAGAATGGAGTAAGTGCAGATTGTGACATTCTGATTTTTGCAAACCTTACACAATGAAGAGGGTATGATGGTGTCTCCACCTGACCCATATTGCATGGACATAGCCTCTCTGTTTATCAATTTGTTGATATCTGCCATAGAGCAGCATAGAGAAGGCAGTAGATTGAATCTGGCCAGTGTTGAAGCTCTTCTTAATTTAGGGTTGGTGATCCTGTAAATGGTGGCCATGTCCTTGTTCAATTGGAATAAGCAGGGTCGGAGACACGTTTTCCTCATAGCTGTTATCATATCCGATACTCTTGTTCTAATAGCTTAGTTTTTCAAAGCAGCTATATGCTTCTGATAGGAAAAGAGGGACTAGCGACTCTAATGAAAAGAAGCCAAGGTGTTGATTTTTCCCTCCAACTGGTTTCAGCCACCTAGAATTTGCATAGTGGGAAGCATGAGGTGTAACAAACTGGAGTGATCCTGCAAATAGTGGATCACATTAGCCAGTATCTGACAGTTCTCAGCCAGACCATCGTGTATATGATATTTACTTGAGTTCTAAACATAGGGCTGCATATAGGCTTACAATTGGTAAGCCATAATAATTTTGTGGGACTGGGCTGTGTTTATATTTTTGTTTATAGCTCCGATCCAAATAGGTGCTCCATAGAGGAGCTGAGAGCCGCAAGCAAGGGGACTAATGAATCACATTGAAATCACATTTTAAAACCATTAAAACCATGCCAAACCACATAATTAGCACAATTAAAAACAGGGCTGAAATACTTATGGGGAAAAAAAAAATTTAAAATGTTGGGTGGGAAGATTTGCTCTCAAGTATATCTTGAGGATAAGGTCATTCACCAGCATATGGCCATTCTATCACAGCCGAATGAAAATGCACCCAAAAAAATTATGTAATTATCAAACTTTTAAAAAAAAATTTGACACCATCACTGTCCTGGTGAGCATTATTCAAGCTCCATTTTCGCAAATGATAACATTGCAGAATCCTATTAGAGAAGAAAGTGTGTATTCACTGCAAATTTAAGACAGCACCTTTCAACTTTGCATTGTAAAAACGTATCCCCCCCCCCAATAAATAGTTAAGTAATGAAAAATCGAGGAAAGTATAACAAACCTCTGTACCAAGATAAAAGCATATCTGGACTGCTGAAAAAGAACGAGTCCTTATATCTGACCTTGTGTCAATATTATTTTCTCTTTAGAAACACTTTGCTTTGCAATATCATTATGCAAAGTGTAATACAGTTCATTTGTTGCGAAGAATATGAAGCATAGAGAAACAATGCTTCCGGGCACGTAAGGCCAGTTAAGCATTTCTGATCAGTTGCAAAAGGTGTTATGGTATACAAAGGTCCTGATTGTATGATAATGGATGGAAATGGATGAAAGAACGGAATCAGTCTCAGTAAATGGGCCATACATACCTCAGTAAGAGAGCACACCCTCTGCATATATAAGGTCCTAGTGCACCCTCTGCACGTATCAATCCCTTATTTCCTCAGCTGAGAAGACATCTCAGGTGACAAGAAAACATACCTGATCAGGCAGGTTCATCTGTATGGGAAAGAATTTCATTAAAAATAGGCAGTCCATCATGCCAGTTATTATCAGATCTACCTACAACTAGAGAGCATTCAATTTCCGCAAACAGGATGCCCAAAAATCAAATCCACTTTGCTCACAAAGCTTCGTGAACATTCCATATTGCATTGCTTGAAGCCAGCAGGATCATAAGTAGTTTTGTCTTTGCCCAGAATCCTGGGTAAATCATGCATTGTTTAAGGTCAGCTATGGCCGATTCCACACAGGCAACATGAGTTCATGGACCCCATTTCTGCTGCCTTGTGTGGCAGATGTAGGGCCCAGCCGGGAACACTGTGTTTCTGAATGAATCACTCAACTGAGAATCCCCCCACCTGCATGGCATGGTGGCCACCTATTACTCTAATGGTGGCTGCCTCAGGGATCCACCATAATGGTGGAAGGAAGGGGGTGGAGATAGAACACTTCCTGCTTGTTGAAGTTTGCACAGGCAAGCAGGAAGCATTTGCAACCCTGGTTAGAGGGGGAAAGTCACTAAATTAGCAGTTTTCATTTAACCCAGGTTCTGGCCACTTAAACTGGTTAGCAGCATTTTGGGGGCGAGTTCGGTGTAAACTCTCTTCCCAAAAATGCTTCGTAAAAGGGCCTCAACCTGCTGTACTTGGTTCAGGTAGAGCCACCCTATATTTTAAAAGTATGAGACACGTTTGCTATGGCACAGTTAGGACCATTGATCATTTAGTGGCATTCTTTATGTTCTAGAGTGTTGCTCATAAGTTGTGACCAAATGGGAATTTGATTCACCTACCACTTTGGACAGAACTAGAATTTGGGCCCTAAGCCTCAATTCCACAAGCACTGAGCCCTTCTCATTGACGAGGCAGACCTCTGTGGAGCATATTCAACCTGCACTGGGACCTTCCATTCAGAATCGGATACATGCGCACACGAATGGACACCTAAAGCTGCCTTACACTGAATCAGAGGCCCCTTCCGCACACGCAAAATAATGTGTTTTCAAACCACTTTCACAACTGTTTGCAAGTGGATTTTGCCATTCCGCACAGCTTCAAAGAGCACTGAAAGCAGTTTGAAAGTGCATTATTCTGCATGTGCATAATGAGCCAGACTCTTGGTCCATCAGTATCAACAAAGTTAATTGTGAGTATTGGTTTCTGCATTATGATCTGCATATAACCAAGAAATGGGAAGATGCAGATATTAAGCTCTACTGCAGTCCCCAGATGGAAAGTTTTCAATTCTTTAAGTAGCCCTGGGTCTTTGAATGAAATGCATTCCTAATGGGTTGGATCTAACCAGATTTTTCACTCAATGTCATTCAGTTCACCTCTGATCCACATGGCTTTTGACCAAGTAGGCCTCATAACCCCAAATATTGTCTTTTAGGTGGTAAAAGAAGACCCAAAGAAGACTCCCTTTTTTACTATTGGAAAACCAGTGAACGAATTTCAATGCCTTACATTGTTTAATTTGTTAATCAGTTTAACAGCTGAAGATGGTCAAGTAATATGGTGCATAAAGCCCCACAACGAATACCCACTTCAGCCACAATGGAATGGATGCTAATGCGTCTGTCTTCCATGAGTAGCCTTTCCATTTTCTTCAACACGGTTGTCACGGTAGCATCAACTGAAGAACTGAGTCTCCCTTCCAACATTGTGTGTCCATATGTCAGGTATCTTTTCCATGTTTTGATGGTGCTTAGGGATGGATATAGTTCCCCATAAATAACTTTCATTTCCTTGTAAATCTCTGTGGTTCCTTTGATTTTTAAATGGAGAAACTTGATTACTGACCTGTATTCAGGTTTTGGTAGTGCCCCACCTTTGGTCATTCTGGTGGGTCCAATTCATAAATGTTTCAGCTCAAAAAGATCAAAATTGGACCATAAATTGACAAGACATGGGGCAACATTTTGTGCAAGGTTCATGGTTCCAGCTCATGAGAAAAAAAATGTATAGGTCCTCACAGTGGTGGGATCCAAAAATTTTAGTAACAGGTTCCCATGGTGGTGGGATTCAAATTGTGGCGTAGCGCCAATGGGGCTGGGTGGGGCATGATGGGGGCGTGGCCGGGCATTCCGGGGCAGGGCTGTGGCAAGGACGCAGCCACTGCGCCGGTCCTTGGGCGGGAAATGAATGTATGCTAGAAGCGAGCTGCCAGCCTGGCTTCGGTGCACCTGGAGCTCAGACTGTCAAGTTCTCTGGCAGCTTACTGCTGAGAGGAGGGGCATAACTAAGGCAAAAATCACATGGCAAAATCACCAATTAGTAACCCCCTCTGAGCACACACAAATAATTAGTAACCTACTCTCGGGAACCTGTGAGAACCTGCTGGATCCCACCTCTGGGTCCTCATATCTTCGACCTTTTGAATATGGTCCATGTGGACTGACCTCTGCCCACCATATCTTCACTGTCTGGAAAAACGACACTGATTTCTCAGTTTGTGGTGACATTCCAGTATTTTTTTTAAAAAAAATGATCATATGAACATGCCTAAAGAAAAATGCACCAACTGAAACATTTTTTTCCCTTTCCAGCACTGTGTACAGAAACTTGACTTTACTTATGCCTATAAATCCTCCCCATGTATTAAGTTTTGTTATATTACTTTTTCCTCAAGCCTTTTCCTTTTATGACTGATTAAATATTAACTGGCTACCTGTTCTCACTGGAGCACTGCGTGGAATAACATCAAAACCTCCTCTCTGTTGTGGCATATGTTTGTGCCACTGAATAAAACTACACACTTTGCCCACAAGTACACCCTCATGCCCTAGGACATCAAGCAAATTCTACTGCTGCAAATTATGGTCTCACTCCTATTAGATGATTTCCCCGCTTGTCAGGGATTGCACTTGTCACCGTTCTAAGATGCAGTTTATAATGAAAGTGATAATGTACCATATGGTGCTTGCTGTAGGACAGCAGGAACACATTCAGCTACTCAGAGGCTATTAATCAAATCCTGGCATACAGCTCTCTGAAACGAAGCAATCTTGCTCCTGTGTTCTGCAGTAGAAAAATTGCTCATCCAAATTCCTTCAAGGATCTTTGAGTTAGTCATTGTATAATGCCGCTAAAGCAACAACGCCCTCTCATGAATCGAACTCAGCTTTCCCAATGCCAACCTGCTGAAAATGCTAGCAATTTATGCCTGCAATGGGCCTAGCTATCACAGCAGAAATGTTTTCTTACCAATATCAGTTAAATTTCATCCATCCAAAGGGGAAAAAATATACCACATCTCTGACCAGCAGAGATTCCTGTCTCAAGTTGTGAAATCCCAACATATGAAAGAGGCCACATACTGGATTTAGTATTCTGCACCAAGTGTTCAAAGAAACACTTGGGTTTCATGGTTGGAGATTCAGCTTGAAGCATGGTATGACCACTGTCTGCTCAAGGCAAATGTGAAAGTGACACAGCACTCTGCTGGAAAAAAAAATATGTGGTTAAAATGGTCCACCACAGAGGTTTGTAGATACTACTGGATACCCGAAGGCTGGATACCTGGATACCTACTGGGTCCCTGAAGCAATCCAAATTCATGCTCAGTTGAGGTGGCAATGGGGGTGTGAAATATGAAGTTCCTTGAATCCACTGACAAGGTTGTTGTTGTTTACTTATTTACTTATTTACTTGTTTACTCGTTTAATTTGGTATAATGTACTCCTATCCCCAGAGGGGTCTCCTTTTGAGCTCACTCATGGACCTTGGGAGTGAGGAACTGGGTCTCTTTGGCCATTTACTGACCCTTTAATGAAGCCCTGGGGAATGGGATAAATGCTGTCCCCAGAGACCATTAAGCACAAGCAGCTGCTGCTAAGCCAGCCAGTGCCGACCTGGCGTCATCCCCTCCCCAGGGCAGTCAGGCAGCCTGAAAACAACCCTTTAAAGGGTTGTTTCCCCCCAGGCTGGCGATGTTTGTTCCGGCGGTAGCCGGTGCGGTACCGCCGGGAACTACGCTGTTTCGATCCCACTCACCTTGTCCCGTCGTGCGGCCTGCTGGCCGTTGGAAGCCCGCCGCTGTCCTCCGACCTGGAGGTGGGAGGGCAGCGTCAGCCCGGGCTGGAGCCGGCAACAAGTGAAGGAAAGAAGCGACTCATCGCGGGCAGCCTGCTATCACCCGACTTCTCCAGGAGCCGCCCGCATCATCACGAGGCATCCCTCCAGCCTCCGCCGGCAGAATTCTTGCGGTGTTTCCGTCTTGAGCAGCCTTTGGCCCTCCATGGATCTGAGTGAGCTGAAAAGGACCAAGAGATATACAGAACAACTCTGGCAAACTCTGACAGGTTATACTGTAGAGCCTATTGGAAGCCCTATGAAGTGGTGGTGATGGCAAAGAAGTGTTACTTCTCTGCTGCCACAGCATCGCAATCATCCCAATTGTTCATGGAGACTCAATATGTCCTGATGCCTAAATCTGAGCCTTTATTGTCCCAGAAACAGATAATTAGCTGTACTATTTTTACCAAGATGTGCAGGTAAAGTATTGAGTATATGGATGTCATGTGTGACATAGGCACATGATGAGCAATGAAAGGCCTAATACACTACCTGGCCTGTTTATGGAGCATATTGATCCAGTTTCACAAATGCTTGTTGACCAGATCCTAGGATCTGTGAGGGCCCCTACCTGTACCCTGGATCCCTGCTCAAGCTGGATACTAAAATCATGTAAGGATCACATCAACAAAACCTTTGAATCTATTAAAAACTAGTACATCACAAAAATATACAATATATTTGACCTTTTAAGTCAAGGTTTGTGTAGTGTAGCCTTGAAGTGACAAGAAGAAGAAGAAGAAGAAGAAGTAGTAGTAGTAGTAGTAGTAGTAGTAGTAGTAGTAGTAGTAGTAGTAGTAGTAGTAGTAATTTGGGTCTCCTGTAGGAGACTCAAAGAGGCTTACAATCTCCTTGCCTTTCCTTCCTCACAACAAAACACCCTGTGAGGTGGGTGGAGCTGAGAGAGCTCAGAACTGTGACTAGCCCAAGTTCACCCAGCTGGCATGTGTTGGAGTGCACAGACTAATCTGAATTCCCCAGATAAGCCTCCACAGCTCAAGTGGCAGAGCAGGGAATCAAACCCGGTTCCTCCAGATTAGAATGCACCTGCTCTTAACTACTACGCCACTGCTGCTCCTATGGAAACTGAAGGTAGCTTACAAACTCTTTTCCCTTTCTCTCCCCACAACAGACACCTTGTGAGGTAGGTGGGACTGAGAGAGTTCTGAAGAACTGTGACTAGCCCAAGGTCACCCAGCAGGAATGTAGGAGTGCAGAAACACGTCTGGTTCACCAGATAACCCTCTGGATCACCAGATAAGCCTCCACTCAGGTGGAGGAGTGGAGAATCAAACCCCGTTCTCCAGATTAGAATCCACCTGCTTTTAACCACTACACTACACTGGCTCTTTTAAAGAACCACACTGTGTATGCAGGAAGAATTGTGATGTGAGCTTCTCTGACTATGGCTGCATTCTCAGGGAAAACAGCATTCACAATGATTCAAGTAGAGCTAAAGAACTAGGTTTCAAGAATTTTTAAGTTAGAATCTTTGAATACAAGCCACACTCTTCCATCCATCCTTTCCAGCTGATTACTTTATTGGGTTCAAGGCTAGATCAGAGAAACAATCAGGGCTGAAAAAACCACTGGGGAAGAAACATAGGTATATGCCCGGAATTTCCTCCTGCCCTGGAATGTTATTTTTCCCTTCAGATTTCTACATCAACCTGTCCCTAAATGCCCTTCCTTACCTAGCAGCAGTGGCGTAGGAGGTTAAGAGCTCGTGTATCTAATCTGGAGGAACCGGGTTTGATTCCCAGCTCTGCCGCCTGAGCTGTGCAGGCTTATCTGGGGAATTCAGATTAGCCTGTACACTCCCACACACGCCAGCTGGGTGACCTTGGGCTAGTCACAGCTTCTCAGAGCTCTCTCAGCCCCACCTACCTCACAGGGTGTTTGTTGTGAGGGGGGAGGGCAAGGAGATTGTAAGCCCCTTTGAGTCTCCTGCAGGAGAGAAAGGGGGGATATAAATCCAAACTCCTCCTGCTCCTCCTCCTGCTCCTCCTCCTGCTCCTCCTCCTGCTCCTCCTCCTGCTCCTCCTCCTCCTCCTCCTTCTTCTTCTTCTTCTTCTTCTTCTTCTTCTTCTTCTTCTTCTTCTTCTTCTTCTTCTTCTTCTTCTTCTTCTTCTTCTTCTTCTTCTTCTTCTTCTTCTTCTTCCCTGCTCCTTAAATTTCCACCAGCCACAAATGAAGCCTTATTTGCATGTATTTATTTTAAAATATGTATATCCTGCTCTTCCAAAACAAAACAACTCCCCACAAAAAACCTTAGAGTGATTAACAAAATGAATTCACTCTAATGATTGAGTATCAGGACCACTGGCTGCAAAGCCTATAATAGTTCACTCGGCAATAGGTAAGGAGATTGTAGTGATAAAATGTATAGTTTAGAGACAATCCCTTGTATTTTACAGAATCAAGAGAACTGACAAATGTGTTTATTCTCAATAAAACTGTCCATAATGCACAAACCTGTTAGTTAAATTTCCCAATTCATTCACCTAATTCAGAATACTAAACATATGAACTGAAATTAAAAACAGCTGAAGATTCACACAATAAAAATGAATACGGTAGCATTTGAAAATGTTAACATTGGCTTTTCTGCGCATGTCCGATAAGGATTAGACGCTTTTCGACACCCTCCCGGCAAGCAACAAAGATTTAATGGCATAAAAGAGAAGATAAAGACTAATAATCAACTTAAAACAGAGAACTCAAAAGAGAGAACACCGGACAGCTTTCGAAGAGACGAAAAACAAACCGGTGAGTCCAATTAAAATACTAAAAAGATAAAGGGCGAAGCAAAAACATGGCGCCCAAGGAAAACTATGTAACCAAAACAGATTTGTTAGAACTAACAAATCAAATAAAGGCTTTCCTTTGATGACTTTACTAAAACAAACACAGATCAATCTGATTGCGTAAATTGATAAAGACATACAAGACATGCTTCAAAGAAACTTTCTAACAACCGCTGGGAGAGAGTGATTAAAACCTAGAGACAAAATAAAGAAAAACACTGATGATGATGATATTGACTTCCTGGAAACTTCAAAAAATAGCCTCCTCTCTCAGATAGACAAAGACGCAGTAAACCTTCGTTTAAGAATCTTTGGAGTCCCGAGTAGGAAATGAGAGGATCAGAGAACAGGATATTAAAACTACTCAATATGTACAATGGACAATTCTATAAACATCTCCAAATGATTAACGGGAATCGATAGGATAGAGCCCATACAGGAGGATCTTCTTCTCAGGGATAGAACTCCAGACATTATTTTCAAATGCACCACAGAAGAGATCAAAGGAAACACTATACAAGAAGCTTCGAGAAATGCCTCCAGCCTCTGGATGTATAAAGGCAAGAAAATTCCTTTGTGAGACAAGATCTCTCACCAGAAACGCTGCAAACTCAAAGAAAGCACTAATGCCTTTTGCAAACGGCTCTATAGTAGAATGTAAATAAAAAATTCTCATGGATCCTACCCAATGGCTGCATCCTGCATTTTGGAAAGGCTCAATCAGAAATATATAGCAAGAACTCCTAAGGGAGGCACAACAACTTCTGGATAAACTAAAGGGTCTTTCCTTGGAAGCTGCAGAACCTCAGACAGACAGTGATTCAGAAGAAGACATGCAGGATCTTTCAGGGCTGCAACACATTCACAAGCAAGATACCAGACGTTCAAAGCTTCGAAGAAAGATAAATATAAGTCAAGACTTCTTCTAAAAAATTCTTTTAAATGGCTATATAACATTTCTCAACTCTAAGTACTAATAGAACTTTAAACTTGAATAGCACAATCACTAACTAAAATAACTCTTGTATGTAGCTTTCTTTAGGAAGACATTAAAACAGTAATCTGTTCTAACATTGTTTATTTTAACAATCTGGGAAAAATTCTCCCAGAAATTTGTTTCCTTTGAAATAGGCATTATCAAGTTTCAACACTGTTTCTGTAAACATCAAAATGGGCGGAATGCCCAGATTAAGAAAACTCTCTTCTAATGGAAAAAATAGGTTGTAAAATGTAATCTGAAAGTGGATATGTAAGCGTATTAAGAAGTATCTTTTTTATTTGAATGTTTTAAGAATTTTTAAACTTGATTGCCATTTCAATAGAGAGGAAGGTGTGGTTCTAAGAATATAAGCTGGGGGGAGGAGGGAAGACCAAGAGAAGCCGAAAATCCAAGATGTGGGAGGGAGAATCTCTCCTCAGAACATCTGGAAAGGGGCAGAAGGGGGGGAAATGAGGGAAAAAATGAATATGAAACAAAAGCAGCAGGCCCGAAAATAGTAGATGTAAAAAATTATTACTTATGGCATGGAGAGATTTTAAAACTTGTATCTGTAAATATTAACGGATTAAATCACCTCAATTTCAAAAAAAAGATTTAAACTAGCCAAACCTAGTTTAAGAAAGAAAAACTGGGATTTGGTTTTGCATCCAAGAAACGCATAAAAGAAAGAGAGATATTACCCTTTTAATAAAGCCACCTGGCTGGAGAACCTTATGTGAACTCAGCCAAGAGCAGAGGGAAAGAAGAATGTATGCTATGCTATTTTAGCTTAAAAATAATATAAAACATACAAGCGCAAAAAATATTGAAGGATCAAAATGGGAGATGGATTTTGTTGCTAAGTTAATTTCTTAATGAGGATAATAAATAACACTACTGAACTTATATGCACCTAATAAAAAAAACAAAAAGAGTTTCTTACAAAAAAATAACAATTTAATAGAGTACAAAGGGAATATAAAGGAGAAACATTAATAGTGGGAGATAATATGGATTTGAGGAACTTATAAGGTTATTTAAACAATGGAATATAACTAATTATGTATGAGGAGATGGGAAAAAAAACACAACAACCAACTTTCTCGATTCTAACAGACATAAATTTTACATAGATCTATATTCTGACAAAGAACATGGAGTCTATACAATGTGTAGAGATCCATATTGCCATAAGGAGTGGATTTTGACTCCACATGTCTCCGGTGGTAGCTACATTCAGACTGGCAAAAGAGGACAGACAGATGGAGACATGATACCATTATAACAAGAATGAAAAGAAACAAGAAGATTTTACATGAAGGAATAAATAATTATTTTCTAGAAAAAATAGAAACACCGCCCCAGACGCTGGATGCTGTGGGATGCCTCCAAGGTAATGAGAGGGTATTTCAGTAGGAAATACAAAAAAGACAGAAAAAAAAGGTACTTAAATAAGGAAAGAGCATCAATTAGTGGAAAAAATCAAAGACTGCAGAGATAAACTACAGAATAGAAATAATATAACAGGACTATAATGAATTAAAACTACTAAAATAAACAACTGGAAGAATTGGATCAGTCAGAGTTATGGAAAAAAAAGACATGGGTCAAAAATCAATTCCCAAAGAACCAATACAAAGTCAATGAAAACAATCCAGCCACCATTATCAAAAGAAAAAGAAAGAAAAACAAAGAGTTAAACTCAATACCAAGTGAAAACAAATGAAAGAATAAATATGGAAACATAAGAATTAGACAAAGGCTCTGCACAGTTCCCATCAAAAATTCATTTAAAAAGGATAGATACAGAAAAAGGATAGAAGAAAAATACAAAAAAGATCTGGAATACAGGAGGAGAAACAAAAAAGTACGGAGGAAGATATAAATACACAAGAGGAAATAGGCTTAGTAATAAAAAGAATTAAAGAAACAACAAGTCCCCTGGTTTAGATACATTTACAGCAGAGTAATACAAAGAAAACAAGGTGAAATAATAATACTCCGAATTCATAAAGGTTGTATATCAAGATAATAAAGGGACAAGGAAAATACCAGAAACATGGAGGAGAAACAGAAATAATCTCACTATATTAAAACCAGGGACGAAATCCAGTAGAACAGGGCTGAACTGGCACAGACCGCATAAGCCTACTAAAACCAGGATTATAAAATATTTACTTCAAAATACTGTCTAACAGAATAAAAGGCAACATTACTGCACACTGGTCAGGATCAATAATGGGATTCGTGAAAGACAGAGCATTTTCATTAGCCATCCTATAAGAAAATGTATTGAAATGTGATGGAAAGGATAAAAAATATGCCATGATAAAATTAGATGTCTATAAAGCATTTGATATTAAAGTTAGCCATGCATATTTATTCCAAATAATGGAAACAGACGGGATTTGAAAAGGGATTAATAAATCTATATTAAAAGAATTCATACAAAAACAACAAAGCAAAGATTACGGATAAAATAAATGGATGGTCGGAAGAAATTAGGATAGAAAGAGGTGTGAAATAAGGATGTCCGGGCCATCTCCATCATTATTCAGAGTAGCAAAATGGAATATCTATGATAGAATTAGAAATAACGGTAGGATCAAAGGCTATGTAAACTTCACAAAGTTATATTAGAAATAAGAATAAATTTATTTGTAGATGATTTTATTACTAATAACAACTAACTCTGGGTAGGAAACTTTAAAAGAATTAAAAATATTATTAGAAGACTTTCAAAAGCATTCCTGGCTTGGTGGCTAATATGGAGAAAACTGAAATCCTGGGAATAAATATTATAGAAAAAAAAACTACTAGGGAAGGAAATGGGTGAAAAAGAAGATTAAAGATATTTAGGTATAACATTAATAAACAAGAAGGAAAAGATGTTTTAAATATAATTACTTGCTTAATATGGAAAAAAATAACTAAGCAATTAAAGGAGTGCATGCGAGAGAAGAACTCCATATCTATTTCTAAGAGAATAGTAGCATTAAAAATGCGTATAATGCCAAAACTCTTCATTCTATTTCAGGATTTGCTATTAAGTAGGAGATTAAGAAGAAACAATTTGAAGAATGGGACAAGAAAACTAAATCTATGGGCATTTAATCTGTGAAACGGAGTGATGAATAAAATAGCTTCTTATATGTTCAAAAAACTAATGGGCTGGGGGCTCCTAAAATTACAGGAATACTATGAGGCATTTCTAAATAAAAAAGCTCTTGATGGGAATCTAAATAGATAAAAGAGACAGATGGATGAAGTTCTGAAAGGAAGCAAATTTGAACACTGGTAGCTTTGGAATATATCTCAAGTTGTTCAAAAATAGAAAAGACAAAAATTAAAGCAAGGTCTTAGAAAGGTATCAATGGAAATCTGGGAGAGAAATGGAAGGGAAAAATGGATGCCAGGGCTACTGGATGAGGTGCACCACTCAAGAGCATGGTTGGATAGGAAGGAACACAAGCAATAAGATCTCTACATAGACAAGGAACATACAAGGTAGCACAACTGTACAAATGAAAGAGGAGAATTAATACTGCCTAAATTTTTTTAGAGAGAAAGGAGGTAAAGAAAAACTGGCTACCATTAAGAGGAATCTGAAAGACAGCCTCCAGGAGGGAGGCGAGGAAGAAGCAATGAAAAAAGCTGTATAAAAACATATGAGGAAAAGAAAGGATAAATCTTTAGGTGTCGAAAATAGATCAAGGATTTAAGGATAAGAATCATAATGGAAAAATGGCAACAAGACGGAGTGAAAGACATAGAGCCATTAAAAGGACTATAGACAATATAGGAATAAAATAAAAATAGATAAATATGCAGAACTAGAGAAGAAATTAATATTAAAACGGTATAGAACACCTCAAATAGTTGGCATATATGGATAAGTGGACTTGAATCCGAAATAAGCCAAGCATTGTGGAGATAAAAATGCAAATATATACCCATATGTATGCCAGGAATGTACAGAAGTAAAAAAAATATGGGAAAAATGTACAAAAATACATAGAAAAATATGTAAAGGTAAAAATACAGATTTTACTATTTATTGCGGTATAGTGGATCATATTATAATAGAACAAAGAAAAAGAAATCCTTCTAAAATCATGATCAGAGCGGCCCATGCAGTAATAGTAATTAAAGTGGAAGGACAAAAAAATCTGGACAATGCAGAAATGGTTGGAATATATATGGGAGCAAATATAATTAGAAATTTTCGACACAATGTCAAGAAATCAAATATGGCAAGAAAAAACAAAAGGACATGAAGGATGGGGAGACTTTGGATGGAATTCAAAGACTGGCTAAACGAAATTGGAATTACAGAAGAAAAATGGACAAGAAGATTGAAAAGAATGGACCTGCTGCTGCGCATCTAAAGAAGAGAAGAAGAAGGAGGGGGAGGGGAAAAAGGGGGGAAAAGAGGATAGATGTGGCGCATAAAGGCTACATTATAAATCTGTAATAATTCCGAAATATCAATAAAAATATTTTTTAAAAAAAATGTTAACATTAAGTAACTGGTAATTTGTTGACTTGCCCTGAAATCAGGTGATGTACTTTGTTCTAGAATAAAGCTTACAGAGTGTTGTATAAAATATTTTATTGCTGTTCATATTAAAAGTGTGTATAGAAATTTTACTCTCTTTCGTTTTTGTATGTGAAATTCTAAAATTGAAGAAAATGCTCTCAGGTGAAGAATATAAAGAGGCAGAAACATCTCCCTTCATAGAAACAATTAATTTGGATAGTGAATACTTTGGTTTTTAACAAGGATATTGGCTTTATGCTTCATTGCTTGTGGTATTACCTTTCTTCCGTCACACAGTTCATTTAACCATATTTACCTGGAATGTCAGTATGGCCCACATTCAACAGCCAGCTTCATTGCAAATAACCACCTTCAGGACTGTCTCTAATGCCTCTGCTAGCAAAGTTTCTATGTATGCCTAACTGCTACTGGATCATGGGGCAAGGAAAGCTCTGATAAATGTGTTCAATGAAAAGTAGCTAGGGAGGACAGTATAATTTTAAATATAGCAGCTGTAATACCGAGATGACATTCAATCCCTTTTTTACAAGAATTTTAAAATGAAAAAATTATTCTTCCCCACCCCTGCCCTTCTGCCTCAGTTCTTCCTAGTATTCCAGGTGGGTATTTACAAGAACTGCTGATGAAATGTTGAGCGGGGGGAAAATAAGAACATAAGAACATAAGAACATAAGAACAAGCCAGCTGGATCAGACCAGAGTCCATCTAGTCCAGCTCTCTGCTACTCACAGTGGCCCACTCGCAGTGCCTTTGGGAGCTCACATGCAGGATGTGAAAGCAATGGCCTTCTGCGGCTGTTGCTCCTGATCACCTGGTCTGTTAAGGCATTTGCAAACTCAGATCAAAGAGGATCAAGATTGGTAGCCATAAATCGACTTCTCCTCCATACATCTGTCCAAGCCCCTTTTAAAGCTGTCCAGGTTAGTGGCCATCACCACCTCCTGTGGCAGCATATTCCGAACACCAATCACACGTTGCGTGAAGAAGTGTCTCCTTTTATTAGTCCTAATTCTTCCCCCCAGCATTTTCAATGAATGCAATTTGTACAACTAGTCTTTCAAAACTGTTTTTAATATTTGAGCAGGTAAAGGTAGTCCTCTGGGCAATCACTGGGTCACTGCAGACCCCGGGTGTGACATCACATCACGACGTTTACTGGGCAGACTATGTTTTACAGGGTGGCTTGCCATTGCCTTCCCTACTCATCTACACTTTACCCCCAGCAGGCTGGTCTTCATCTTACCAACCTCGAAACAATGGAAGCCAGAGAATCTTGAGCTGGCTCCCTGAAACAGGACTCCATCAGGGCTGAACTCAGGTTGTGAGCAGAACTTTTGACTGCTCACAACCTGCAGCTTACCCTCTGTAACTGCAGCGTGTAACATCTAGTTCAGTGGTGGCGAACCTATGGCAGGGGTGTCAGAGGTGGCACAAAGCCCTCTCTGTGGGCACGCGCAAACAGAGTCCCCACCCCCACACACACATCTAGGCTGGCCTGGACCACTAGGCAAAATTATTAGCATTAAACCTAAGACCTAGTTTTGGGGAAGCAGTATAGGTAATCCTGTTAAGCGCTTTAAACCCCACTGATTTTCATGCAAAGAACTAAAGTGCAATTCTTTACCAGGGAGTAAGCTCAGTTGCTAGCAATGGGGCTTGCTTCTGAGTAAACCCTCCTAGGGTCATGATTCACCTGTTGGAAGAGTTGCACAGTTGCTTCAAAGCAAAGCCACTGACTATCACCAAGCTTACTCCCGAGTAACGCACGCCTCAGAGCCAACCATTTTTTCTAAGCTAAAACCTCAGTATTCAGGTTAAATTGCCGTGTTGGCACTTTGCGATAAATAAGTGGGTTTTGGGTTGCAATTTGAGCACTCGGTCTTGAAAAGGTTCGCCATCACTGATCTAGTTTATCCTCCAGATTTCTTTATTTTAATTCAGTTGTTCAGTAAGGGCCAGTATGGTGTAGTGGTTTAAAGTGTCAGACCAGGAACTGGGAAACCCAGATTTGAAACTTCGCCCTGCTATGGATACTTACTGGGTGACCTTGGGCCATTTTCAGTCTCAACCCTTGCAAATGTTTGGATGGGAGATCTCCAAGGAATCGCAAACCACCTTCAAACGTCTCTTGCCTCGAAAACCAAATGGGGTCATCATAAGTCAACTGAATCTTGAAAGGAAAAAAACTTTCACACAATAAAAGAATTTTAATATTTTGGTTCCAATAAAAAAGAACCAAACAAAATACATTGTATTCAAATCAAAAGAAAAAGAAAAATCAGAGAAAACAAACATTAAAAGATTTTCTAAAAGAAAGCAAATGTTCAACTGAATGCCATTATGCACATTCTCATATGGTCAGTTGAGTTGCCCTAGATTCTTATTTGTGAAGCTCATCTTATAATAATAATAAAAAAAATCAAGAGCAGACTCTTCAAAGGCTATTTGTGCAGAATCCTGACTAATTTCTTGCCAAATGCCAAATGTTCCCATCAACTGATCAACGAGTTTCTATTTGATTAAAATCTCTCAAGAGGTCCCCTGCCTTTCAGGGTATCAAATTAAACGTGTCAGTTAAGAGAGAGTCATCAGTTATAGATCTTTGAGCCTTGTGATTTGAAAAGTCGTGATAGCAATTTCTTCAGGCATCATTATCTATATAGGTCTAGAATTAATGAGGGCCTGGGGGATTGTCAACATGAAGCAAAGGAATTTTAATTTGTCAAGACCTGTAAACTTATCCGGAGATGATCTGTTTTCTTCACCTTCCTTTAAAATAGCAGATCATGATGTGATCTAGGAGTGTACAGTAGAAAAAAAATGTGTTGCAATTTTGGATCTGGGGTTGGGGGGATTTTGGGGTAGGGCAATACCAGTTCTGGATTTGAATTTTGGCTTCCAGTGTTCATGTCCATTATTTTCAATGGGGAATATCTATGAAGGTCTGGGGCATCTGTTTATAAAGATAATGGCATCACATCTACAAAGAACATAGTCCTCACTATATTTTAAACACCTTATCAGTTTCAACCAGGTTGCATAATTGGATTTGATTTTACAAACACTCAGAGTAGGTGAGTCTCTATACAGTCACACTTCTCCCTACTGATTCCTAAAATGGTAGTCATATGGCAGCCTAGCAGGAGAGTTCCAGCTGGCAAAAGGAAAACTCTGCACTTGCTATCTTTCCTTCTTGTGATTTCTTTCCTTGCATAAAGTGAAAATGGATTCTTTCACAAAACTCTTCCATCTTTTCCCCACCAGTCTGTCATTATTGGCTGTGAAAGACTGAAGGAAGAGCTGGAGGGACCACGCAAATGACACCAAGATTACATGGAGTAAGCACTGATTGTCAGTCAAGAACTCCAACTTTCAAGTGAATTGGACTCAGGAATTGAGGTTTATGGTCCATGAATACGGTGCTCCCAGCTTTCTTTTTTCCCCAGTCACAGTACTTGAAAAGAACGAAATGACTCCACTCGCACACAGGAGAGCAGGAAAGAGAGTCGGAAAGGGGATCAGCTGGAAGCATTCTGTGTTCTGCCTTTGTCAGGATCTGATTGGAAAGAAGAAATACCATTGCCCAGGAAATTGGTAGAATCAAAGAAAAACAGAAGTACATGCTGAAGCCAGCTATACTTTGCCTTACCAAAAGAAAAACCAAAATTGTAATTTCATTCGCCACATGCTGGACCAGGGTAAGGATTTTATTAAAGGGATTCTCCACCAGCTGCTAAAAAGTGTAACAGCACACATATATATTTTAAAAGTAGCAAAGGGGAATGAACTCATTGTAGCGAGAGGGAGGAGATCTTTAGACTGTATCACAGAGGAAGGAATTCCTAGCAATGGATATTCCACAGAAAGCAAGAGTCAAATTAGCAGATTTAAATGCTTTATATAAAATTTGTTTTAAAAAATACCACTTTTAGAAGTAAGACACAAAAGGGGCACATACATTCAAGTTCCTCTAAAGATACTAAGAAAGGGTATTTAAAAATATAAATTAGGAGATAGAAATGAAGAGAGAGTTTCAGGGAAATACTTTACCTAACACGATTCAGGAGGGAGTAGAAGTAGAAGGCAAGAGGATTCCACCTTCCAGAGACTTAATGAAAAAGAGACAGAATCCATGTCTAACACTAGCAAAACACATGTGGCAAAAGAGCAATGTGTTGCAGAATGTTAGACTGAATGCTTACTGCTGCAGAAGGCAGGGAGCTAATTAGAGTTTCCTTTCCTGATTCTCTGGAATTTCCCATGCTGGGCTTAGAAGTGCTGAGGAGTCATTAGTCAGCTGGTCTACTGCTAAACGGGACAATGGGGTCAATTGGTCCTGATTAAGTCCGGGAAGCAAAGAATAGCTTTATGCAAAGTAACTCTGTTTGGAGCTTGAGACGATAGACCAGAGAGGGTGATGCTTTAGGAAAATTGCATTGGGAAGAGGAGATGAAAGCAGCATCCTGTTGTGACTTGGTTTCCAGAAGGGAATAAGGGAAATGACATTGTCAGGCCATATTCCTTTGTTAACAGTATCTTTGCAAAGGGTAGAAATTGTCAAGCATTCTAGTTACTCAAATGGGGCCTCAAGGGTGCTAACTCATGATCTTAGCTTTATTTAAGGCAGTTTTGACCTTACGACATGCTGCGTACCACCTACAACCCCTTAGGAGTGCTTTGGCCAACTAGCTTTGCTGGCCTGATTTTTAAAAGCAGAAATATATATATAAATAATATTCCTGGGGTCCTTTGGGTCATTACAACATGCTGGACCATCTTTATTTTAGAATGCTCCATATGGGACTGAGTGCCTACCTAGTTTTGTTAGGTATGTTCTAGGACCCAAACAGAGCATTCTAAAACAAAGACAGTCCAGCATGTGGCAAATGAAGTTTCTTTTTTTCCCTTTTGGTGAAACAGAATATAGCAGCACTCGAATATATAAAACTGCCAACATAGATGGTTCAGGAAGGAAAGGGTTCATAATACCTAAGAATCCTGGATTTGTACTCCCAGCCTAGAAAATCACAGGGGCAGTTATTTCCAAGTTTTGCTGCTGCTCAAGAATTTTGTAATGCACGTTCTTACTGATACATGTTGACATACATCTAGATGTGGCATAAAATCCAACCACGGTTATGCACTTTGACATCTCATTGAATTTAAATAGGATATTACATTGATACAATGGAAACAATGCTAGAAAAGTAACACAGTTACTTACACAGCCTGCTCAAGGTTATCTTGAGGTATGCTACACTTGTGAGATTGGCTTATGTCCTTTCTTAGGTTAGTTTTTCTTCCATGCTGGTTCTCAGTTCAAAAGAGGAGAAATTCCATAAACCATTTTCTCCTGCTTTTCCTCAGTGTTTGACTCCATTACCACATTGAGAGTACTGAAGAAAATGACAAAGTATTCTTCCTCAGTCTTGCCTTACTGCTGCTTCTCTTTCCTTTGGTTTCCAAGTGACCAGTCTTCAGACCTTCTCAGGCCTAAGTGTTAGCAGTCATGGGCTAACTGGATTTTTGCATTTATGGCCATGGCCAGGTTCCATTCTCCTCAACCCCTGTAGTGCTTGCCTTCCCAGCTGTCCCAGTGATCAGTAGGTAGCTTGAGTAGCTCAACGGACACACTGGTGTTGACTAAAGTAGTGCATAAATATTCAATCTCTCAAATAGTTAATGCATGGTGGTAACTATAGTGTGGTACAGTGTGTGGAAATGTCTAATAATTTTATAAATGACAGGTAGTATTATTAAGAGTTTGAAATCTGAGAGCTTATGGCTGTCTGCCAAAATCAAAGCATTTGAGGGATGCCCACAAGACTTCAGCACACATGCCATAGTTAAAAATGTACTTTTAAAATATGAATTCAAATTCAGAACTGAATTTTTTACATTTAAAACCGTCTTTGTTGCAAACGCTTGTTTCAGCTCCATTGCAGTGTTGCTCCAGTACCTTTTATTTGATGGACCACTTCTCTATATAGACCTGCCCACCACATTGGGTCATCCCAACTCTACTGTTTTTTAAAGTTGCTTTTCTTTATTGAAGTCTACCACACCTATGATCAAAAAATCTTTGTCTATGGCTCATTCCACACAAGCAGAATAATGCACTTTCAAACTGCTTTCAGTACTCTTTGAAGCTGTGCAGAATGGCAAAATCCACTTGCAAACAGTTGTGAAAGTGGTTTGAAAACGCATTATTTTGCCTGTGCGGAATTGGCCTATGATAGCATCTTCCCATAGAATAACCTCCTCAAGGACAAAGAACCCCTTCTGCGGTGAGGTGTCAAGTTATGAAAGGGCATCCTAGCTCAACAAACTTTCAGCTGACTCATTGAGCCGCCGTCTGTTTCTGTTGACTTGTCAATGTCTGTATTTTAGATGTTTACCACTCCAGTGGAAGAGCCAGAAGTTGGAAGATTTCCAAGGCTGGAGGAAAAGCTCTTTAGGATGATGTCTGCTTTTGAGATTTAATATCCATGATTATCATGGGTAAGAAAAGATTTATGAAGGCTGAGAGTAATTTTAGTTGCTGATACTATATGCCTGGGACTGAATTTTTTATACATTGTAAATCACTTTGAATTGTGGTAGACATGGGATTAAAATGAATAAAGTAAAAATAAAATACTATATATTTGTGGATAAGGTAGTAACTGGCATGTGATTTAGCCTACTGGAGTTTGTGACAATTGACCTGAATAGATTCAGGAATATATTTTAAGTAACACCCTGTTTTTGAACAGATGGCTTTTTAGTAATCACCTCTTTTTTTAATTCCTCAGGTACACTGATCTTCCACAATCTCATGTTAATAAACCTTGGGTCAGATTATTTGACTATACCTGACTTCTGTGACGAGCCCAGTACACTTGATATCCATTGCTTCTCAACCCTTCATTGCATCAGTGTTTTCAGAAATACATTTATTCAAATTATTTATTTTTTAAAAGACTGTGTCAACCTCTTATAATATTTAAAAAAGAAAGCAGAATTGAAGGCATTTGGTCTTGTTGCATTTCCCCACCCACCCCCTCCTGCAAACCTGTGCAGCGAATGGTAACAGCGACCAAAATAACCCAATTCACTCTTCACTCCCTGGCCATCTGTTAGCAGATTTTACTAGCTTGAAAGCCAAATGTTAGGTGCATGAAAAAAAAACTCATCAGTGATGCAATCAAAACATTCATAATGCAAATCCAGAATAGAGCCACTTTGCCATTTTGCTGCGAGGGCAGTACATGGGTCGTGCATATTTACGGTTCTTTTTGGAATGAATTGTACAGAATGGCTTAGCAAAGATAAAAATGATATGTGGAAGAAGAGAGGAATAGCTAGCTGTCACTGGGAACAAGGTAGTAAGGAAGGTGGACACCGTCAAATAACTGCCCTAGAAATACCATTGGACAAATTCCTCTTACATTGACTTCCCTGTCTTCTGTTCAATCAATCAATCAATATTTTATTTCGGTCAAAGACCAGAAAATATCAGATATAAAATATAAAATCCAGATAGTACATTTCCAGACCAGATACAAAATAAAATTGAGGTAACCAGTTTCCAAAGACTGTTTGTCCAAACCACAATATAAGTTCAAGTTAAAAACTGGAATAAAATTTGAATAAAAGATAAAATCATTAATCCAAAGTCCCTATTTTTATTTCCCTACTTGTCCACGCCTTTTAACCACATAAGCGCTGAATTTTGCCACCTCTCTGGTTATATTCGGATTGGCATCTTCTAATAGTCTTTCCATGGCACAATCCTCAGGGCCAAGAAAAATTGATGTTGGAAGAAGAGTCAAACAGTTCTGCCCTCATTTTCTTTGCATGAGTGGGGCATCGTAAAAAAATATCGTCAGGGTCTCTATTTCCCCCATATCACATGGACAAAGCCTGTCGATATATGGAATTTTTTTATATCTGCCCTCAAGCACTGCTGAGGGAAGAGCATCACATCTGGTGAGTGTGAAAGCCCTCCTAAGTGACTGGCTGTCCAAGTTATATAGATAGGGGGAAGGGCCCAAAGTGTATTTAATGGATGGTTTGAGATTAAATTTGGGGAATGCTGTTATATCTTGTTGACGAGCCATATCTTGAACTCTCAGGCCCTGTCTTCTGTTGAAAATAATGGGACTTAAAAGACTTTAATTTTGGCTACATAGTGCCCTGTGCTTGAATTTACTAAAGCTGTGGGGGAATTTATACATGTATGAGCATCAGTCAATGACTGCACCAAGAAGTAACAGCTACCATGTGAAAAGGAGAACTTTCAACTTGCTCCTCCCAGCAATCTATATCTGAAAAGTTCTGTTCCGATTTTACTTTCCTCTTGTGCAAGTCAAACCCATGATTCTTCATTTTTAAACCAATTTCTATTTTATTGCACAGATTTTTCCACTGTAAAATGTACATGTTTCCCAACATTATTTATATCCCAATAAATCAACGTTATATGTTAAACACATATTATGCATGTAAATGATGCCCATTTATAGCATGGATAAACATCATAAAAATCATGTAAAACTGTATATCTTGCATACTCAATGCAAATAAATCTACAGAACTAACAAATAGTCACAAACGGAAACGATGGACAAGCTAGAAATGAACAGATAACAGTCAGATAACATTGGGAAATGTGAGCCTAATTATTCATACCGAGCTTACCTCATGGCTCTTTTCTTCACAATGGGTTTTTCCCATGATTTTCAGCACTAGTTGGAGATTCTCCCACTGCAAAGCTTCCTCCACAAAGCCAGCTGTTCCCTCAGCCAAGTCATCATGTTGTAGTGGTTAAGAGCAGGTGGACTCTAATCTGGAAAACCAGGTTTGCTTCCCCATCTCCAAATGACTTTTATCCGGTGAACTGGATTTGTTTCCCTGCTCCTCCGCATGAAGCTTGCTGGGTAACCTTGATCTAGTCACAGTTCTTCAGAACTCTCTCAGCCCCACCTGCCTCACAAAGGCCCTTTCCGCATGGGCCAAATACGGTGCCCTGGGGACGGCAAAAACACCGTTTTTGGGAGCCGTTTGCACAGGTGGCGCTGTTGAAACCTGAAACCAGTGCCGACCTGGCTCCCCTCCACCTCCCCCAGAGCGGCGTCAGGCCACCTCCCCAAACCTCCCTCCTGGAGGGAGGTTTTTGGAAAACAGCGTGTTCCTGCCAGCGCGGTGCGAACGGCACCGCCGGGAACACGCTGTTTTCCCTGTCCTCCCCTCACTCACCTCATCATCCTGCATCACTCTACTGGACTGCTGAGACCTTCCCTCGCTGTCCTCCGACCCCTGGAGGTTGGAGGGCAGCATGGGTGGGTCTTAGGAGTCCAGCAGGGCGATGCAGGATGACGAGGTGAGTGGGGGGGGACGGGGAAGAGGCGGCTCTGTGCGGAGCTGCCTCTCCCGCACTGGCCTCTGCAGGGGCCGCTTGCATGCTCCCGTGCGAACAGCCCCCACCCCTCCACCGGTAGAATTCCTGCTGGTGCAGGGGTGCCCTTTCTGCAGTGTGGAAAGGGCCAAAGTGTCTGTTGTGGGGAGAAGAAGAGAGAAAAGTTTTTAAGCAGCCTTAAAACTCCTTAAAGAAGAGAAAGGTGGAGGTATAAAATCTTAACTCTGTTTCTTCACCTTCCTTACTCATTGCTTCTCTTTTTGCCTGATGCTTTATTCATGTTTGGAGAAAAAATCAAAAAAGAAAACCTTGCAGGCTGCTCTGCTGGCTGAGAGTGGGAAGAACTGCTGTTGACTGGGCAGGGGAAGATAGGAGAAGCTGGGAGGGGCAAGCAAAGCCTGGCGAGCTGAACACACAAGAGATCCTGACTTTCTCAGTGAAGAGAAAGGAAAAGTCACACTCTAGGAGGTTTTGGAAGCTTCAGGTCTTCTCTGGTCTGCAGTGAGTTCAGGAGAGGGGAAAATATTTGCACAACCAAGAATCTGACCTAAAAAGAATGTATGCTCACTGCAGGGTAGACCATAAGTGCATAAATGCCCATGTACCCATTCTAGAGGAAGGAACAGCCACCATAGATCTTGCAAATCAGTTTTGATGCAGGTTTCACCAGACTATTTCATAAATAAATATGTTTCACCCACACATTCAATTGTGAAACATCCACGCATATCCTGAGATGTTATACATAACTCAGTTATAAAACATGAAGGAATAAAGAGGTACAAAAGACAAAGACAATCGGCTTGTCAGCAACAAACTGTATATTGTCACATCTGAAAACTGAGCATGTACCTATTTTGCAGAGGGATCATGTGTTTGCTATACAATCTGTGTGCCATTTTTCAAATGGGTATAATTATGGAAGATATGTCAGTGATTATAGAAATCAATGCTCGCCCAAGATTAGTGCTATATAGATGGATGGATTGATTGATTGATTTATCGATCGTATGACTCGTGCTTCTCATATGCAAATGTTCAAAAAACATTTATTGTCCGGGCGCAGGCGGAGCTCCGGCGACGGGGACTCCGGCCACCCCCGCGCCCGGACTGGGGTGCGCGGGCACGCGGGAGGAAACTGCGCCGGCCAGTTGAAGGGTCGACGCGACCCTGGGAGAATCATCCTGCCAGGCGATCGGTCACAGTATTGATGCGGCCCCGGGAGGAACTTGACTTGCTTTGGCAGACCTGCCAAGCTATGCCTTCTTCCCTCCCTGCATCTACGAATGTCTATAGTCTGTGTTCGCAAAACACTGGATTGTGGCCAACATTTCTGCTTTCTGCATTCATTCCCAAAGTGCCATGAAATCATCTTAGAGATTTAATGAAGATTCATTTTTTTTTAAAAAAACCTTTGTTGATGTACACTTTTTAGAATAAATCTGCTCTGCTTTTCATCACCTGGATTAAGGACATGTTACATTCTGTAATGGGTATAAACAGGCCTATTCATCAAAGTCTAGTGAATTTATGAATGGCAAAAGGTAGTTTACAATAGTCTAGCTACAAGAAATGGAAACAACTGGGATAAACTGGCCTTGACTCAGGAAACTGAGCATGGAGCAGGAAGTATTGAGACTACAGTTCAGCCCCACCCCCCACCCCCACCCCCAAAATACCATTGTGTATAGATTGTATTATTTGCTGTTGCCTATAGGTGGACTACGATTTTTTGCATTTGCCTAACATGTCATGTTAATGGTTATGCTTTGCTTCACCTCTGGTTGGTTTCAGATTTTTACAAGTCAAGAACTACTGCATTGTCTGCTGGATCTTTCACTCTAATGATTGTATTGACTATTCTGCATAATTCACCTTGAGTCCTGACAAAGAAGGTTTATTATAAATAATGTAAACAAATAAACTGGTAAGATTTTGTCCCCGATCAAAGTCACACTAGTAACACTTCAATCCAACTGAAAGACATGGCCATGCATTAGTCATAATAATGGCTAATTTTGATGGGACTTAGGCACAGCTGCCTGTAGGTGGATCAGGTTTATAATCAGAGACAGTGAGCCAGCTGCATCATCTTGTTTTTCAGTCACCATCAGATTATTCACAAGGAACCCCCTATAATCTCTGATCAGCTACCTGGTTCTAGATGCTGTTGTTTGGTTCTAACACTGATGGGCTCTCAAGAGCACATTGGATGTTGTTCATGAGCTGGATGTCTCATACACATGGGCACGTTATGGAATGAATTCTAAGAGTTTTCTGTGGCACAAGAAGGGTGACTGCACTGATTCCCCTCCTCACTATATTCCCATCCCACATTGTTTTTTGTTGTTGTTTTGATCCCCAGGGTAGAACTTTTCAGATGTCAAAAAGGTCCCCTTATCTGACTTGCATCTGGGGGCAAAGCTGATCGGATCCAACCAACTAGCTGATTTGGTTTTTCTGTGTGGGACTTTCCACATAGCTGCTGTGATTTGCACCATTTCAGCAAAGAGTTGCTCTAGTCTTGGAAACTACAAATGACCCCTACATGGAAATATTACTTCATAGAATGTTTGTTGCCATGTGAACACTATTTTGCACATGAGCATAATAGCCTCTGATCAAGTAACAGAGGCAAAAAGAGGACTTATAGTCAGAATTTGGGAATCTTGTTACCAATTCCCACTTCCTAACTAGTGACCACATGCCAGAAAGTGGTTTGCTCAAAATGCAAAAGAATCATGCTTAGGCTGCACAATTTGTGCTTTATGTTCCTTTCCAGCAAGCTTTTGCATTTCCTTTCAACTATGTCCAGGTGTAGAACCTCTTTTCTGTGCATAAATACCATGCTAGACATGGGTCACTACATGACAGACAATCAAAAATCAGTAACATCATAGTCACTCATTATTCTCAAGTTGGAAGCAATTTCTCTCAATACATGGTCTCATTCTCTTCCCATAGGAAATGAAAATATGTGAGGTGTGGCATACACACATCTTGGTGGACAGTTCAGGGGGACACCAGCTGGGAACGCGCGCCAGAACCATGATGAAGCCGTGTTTGGCACTTGGGCCATGGGGAGTTCTTGTTAAAAGTGTGATTTATCACATGAGTATCACATGATTAATCGCCCTCGGGGAATCGCCCTGTATTGCAGTGTGCTTAGCCATATAATGCAAACTGCATTTTAGAGTGCATGAGCTGTCCCCTGACTCCTGGATCATGCTCACTGCCCATAATTATTAATGTCAGTCCCTCTGTTTTTTTTTAAACTACGTCAATAATATCAATCTTATCTGAATGACTGGGATAAACTACTGAAAAACAGCAGTTGGATAAGTTAGCATATGTTACACCTACAGATAACTTTCTGTTACAAAGTTTTTATTTCTGCTTACACCGTTTACAAAGTTTACAAAGTTTTTATTTCTGCTTACACCGAGCCATAGGCTGGGCACGTAGCCAAGATAAACATATTTTTTCTGCACAGTCCAATGTATTGCATGTAGACTCAGAAACAAAATTCAATGGAGTTCAGCAGGGTGTCCTTTGAAGTAAGGGCTTAAAAAACAATTATTTTTTAGTATTTTAGTTGTACCTTGAGGGCACAAAGCAAAACCAGGAGGGGGATGCACAATCAATCCTAAGCAGAGTTATGCCTTTCTAAGTCCATTGAAATCAGTTGGCTTAGAAGGTAGACCTCTGCTTTGGGACTGGCTGTAAGAGTATTGTTAAAGATTACAAATGTTTCCTAAGACCAGTTAAAAGTCAACACACAATTTACACATTTTGAAAAGGAAATAATCTGAATTAAATGGAGGTTACTGGAAAAAAAGAATTTCGAAAGAATTCATATGTTAAATGACTGATACACAGAGAAATGAATAACATAAAGTGTACCGGCACTCATTATTTAAAGGGAATCCAGGGCAGAATGGAAATTATATTTTAACATTATTTTAGTTATTTAATTTATATGCTATTTGCTCTCCAATGGAGACGCAACACAACGTTTCCCCCTCCTCTATTTTTGTCCTCACAACAACAACCCTGTGTGATAGGTTAGGCTGATGGAGAGTGATTAGTCCAAGGTCTCCCAGCAAGCATACATGGCAGACTGGGGATTTAAACTTGGGTCACCCAGATCCTACATCACATTGGCTATAAAGTAGCATACACTGTTCCATGTAAACTGGTGAGAAGTGGTATAAAAGACAAAATTATGAAAGAGAACTAGAACCTCTGTCCCTTGCCCCAGCCCTCTTTTTCACTCTGTGATCTGGAGAACCCCAGGGTTCCTGATATTGGGGAAACATGGTGTTGAGGTTACCATCTTGGGCTATGATTGGAATGTCTTGGATTACAAAACCCATCCAACCATGCATCTGGCTGGTTAATATTAAACCAGCCATATTTTCTTTTCTTGGCCAACCCTATTTCATAGGGTTTCTGTGGGTCAAATAGAGAGCAGAAAAGACAAGTATGAAGAAGAGTAGGATAAAAACTGGTAGGCAGAAGGGGATGTGTTCATCAATGGGAAGGTTAGTATTGGCAGACTATAAACCCTGAAAGACACTTTCACCTACCATATCAGTCTTTCTTGGTATACACCAGGACTCTACAGGCTAAACAGGGCTCTACAGGCTAATGGTTACTCTAATACAGAAATCAGAAGGGCTGCAAGACCAAGAACAAGCCACATGAACAAAGATAAAGAGCCATCTAGAGGGAAGGTGTTCTTACCATACATCAAGGGAACCACTGATCGCATAGGAAAACTGATGAAGAAGCACAACCTACAAACAATCTACAGACCCACTAAGAAAATTCAACAGATGCTACGTTCAGCAAAGGATAAGAGGGATCCTCTAGCTACTGCAGGAGTCTATCGCATACCATGCAGCTGTGGACAAGTCTACATAGGAACCACCAAACGCAGCGCACAGACACATATCAAAGAACACGAAAGGCACTGCAGACTATTTCAGCCAGAAAAATCAGCAATAGCAGAACATATGATAAACCAACCTGGACATAGAATATTATTTGAAAAAACAGAAATTCTGGACCACTCTGAAAGCCACTACGTCAGACTACATAGAGAAGCAATTGAAATCCATAAGCACATGGACAATTTTAACAGGAAGGAAGAAACTCTGAAAATGAACAGAACTTGGCTGCCAGTGTTGAAAAATACTAGGGTCAAGACTGTGTCAAACCAGCTCCACACAAACACAGGATGACCATAGACAAAAGAAACAAAGGCCAGGATACTTCTATTCAGATGCTCCCACCAGTGACCTTGCTATCTACAGGGTTACTCCCAGGCTATAGTCTTCATTGTTACTCATACTTCTATTCAGATGCCCTCAACTATTGACCTGGTTGCCGCCTTTGTTACTCACAGACAAGGTTTCCCCACCCACCCTGGACACTCCCCACACACCCTGGACAGATATATACTCCACTTGCTTTTCCAACATCAGATCCTCTGAAGATGCCAGCCACAGATGCAGGCGAAACGTCAGGAGAGAATGCTGCTAGAACACGGCCATACAGCCCGGAAACCACACAGCACCCAAGTGATTCCGGCCGTGAAAGCCTTCGACAATACATACACCAGGAAGCCTGGGGCGGATTCTAGGATGCATGGCTCACAATGGCCTATCCAGTGGTGAGATTCAAATAATTTAACAACCAGTTCTGAAAGGACTCAGTGTTGGGATTACAACCAGTTCTCTGAACTAGACAAAAAGTTAGCTACTGGTTCTACCGAAGTGGTGTGAATAGGCTGAATCCCACCACTAGGCCTATCCCATACAAACTGATCAGTCCCAAAAGTCTCCTTGAAGCACAGAGTTAATATGGAAGGTACATTGGTGTTCGTCCACTGGCAAGTTACCGTGGAATGTGTTTCCACCATCTATCTGTTCTCTAAAATCGCAGCCGTGCATGTATCAACATTTTGACTGTAACCATTATTTCATACCCATATTTACTACATTATTATGTTCCCTTGAGTTGTGCCCAGTTCAGAATATATTTCTGAAGAAAGCAACTATAAGCCAAAAGCCCTATACTGACTTAAAGTTTGCTTGAAAAATGGAATAACTGTCCAGAATGAGCTTATAGGTCCCCAAGTAGCAAACCAATTCAGTAGATTACAGGGTACAAGTATTTCAACAAATACCAACCCCAAATCTAGTAAAAAGAAATTCAACCCACACAACCTTTTGTAACACTTCTGTACAGTGATCCCCTTTTGTTGGTTTCCTCCAGATGCCTCATTTCTTCCCCTTGTCTTGATGCAGCTCTGATTTAGTTTCAGTCAATAAAATCAGATTGCTGCAATTTGCTATAGAAATGCAAAACATATGAATTACTGGCCGTATATCTCATTTCACTCTACTGCACATATTAATTTCAACACTGCTTTTGCCATCTGTTCAGAAATTAATTTTAAAGACAAAATAAAACCTGCAGAAAAGGCAGCTGGAAATTATCTAAGCCCATGTGCTGCAGAAGGATGTATGTTCATGGTATGTTATAATGCACGGAGCAGAAAAGCCAAATTAAGCGGCAGTATGAATGGCATATGCATAATTGTGAGCATTTGTTTTACTGGTACAATTGATTTTAAACATAAGTTCAGTTGAGCAATGAACAGAAAAAATTATACTGGTTGTGATCTAGCTAATGGTGATCAATTTTAAGTTCTTCAGATTTGGGTAAAAGAGAAAAAAGCGGCGTAGGGGAAACACCGCCTTCCACCCACTGCTGTTCACTCGGCAGCAGGGTGGAAGACGCTGCTTTTTAAAAAACTCACTCATTGAATGAATTTTGAAAGCAGAGTTTTTGCGCCGTTTTTGCGCCATTTGAGGGGGGCTTGAGGGGGGTGAGCACGGCACTGCTGCAATGCAGCAGTGCCAGCTGTGCAAACAGCGCCCCAGGGATGGTGTTTTTACCATCCTTAGGGCGCTGTTTTCCACCCATGGGGAAACAGCCAGACATTGAGGGAGCTTGTGTGCTCAGCTTCTGCATGCTAGGCTGATTCTCCTTGTCTTCCCCAGATCTACCCATACTATAAAGGGGTCCATATGTGGGCCAGTCTCTAGGGATGCACAAATGCTCCCAGCTTTGTTTTTTTTCTATTTTTTTATATTTTTGTCTGGGATTAAGGTTCCCTACAGGCAGTTTTTAGATCTGTTTGTATTGTGTATGCATATTTGTATTGTACAAACAGTTACGTTGTGCTTATCTTACAATGTGGATATTTTATACAAGGTGCCTCTTATGAAGACTGACTGCCAGTTCTGAAAATGTGTCTACTATGTGTGGAAGATTCAATATGAAAAACAAGAAAAGACAGAAAAATGAAGATTCAAGAGTTTCATTCGCACAAGGAAGAAGCAAAAGTCAAAACAGAGATTTTCAAGTCAAAACAACAGAGAGGAGAACCTCAAACATCTCTAGCAGATTCTGTCTTCCATGAAAATGCTTGCCAAGTGTGTCTTATTAGAGGTCATGTGCTTGAATCAGCTGCTGAGTCCAGAAGGTGCTCGATACCAAAATCTTATCTCAGACGTTTCATAACTTGCAGTCTCAAAGACATGAGGGAAAAAAAATTCACAATCTCAAAGCCAAGGAGACATATGGTCATGCATCAAAATGTCCCCACTTCATTTTTTTCTCAATTTCATTCCTCAAAACTGCTGTTGGATTGACATTTCTCTAAGCGCACTTGCTTGAAGTACCAATTTACTAGCTTTCGTAAAGTACACAGGCAAACACTGAGTTATCAGAAACCCATTCCTCCAGGTTTAGGCAGCTTGCAAAAGAAAAAAAAACACACATGATTTAGTGATAAACCTGTACGGTAGCTGAAAGTTTCACAGGTTGGCTCTGTCAAACCTGTTCAAAAGAGAGAGAGAGAGAGTTGAGCCAGAGGAAGAATTAATGAAGGATGAAGGGCGATTGTACTTATTGATTTGAGGATAACTTTCTGCCACCTTTCAATAAAACAGTTTTGAGATGTTGTATATTAAGTACCAAAATACCATTAAAACAACCCACAAAACCTCACTACGGGGACCCAGTAAAATGACACCAAACAACAATGTTAAAAGAAGATAATATAAGAGAACATCCATAATCAGAGAATGATCATATTGAAAAGGTGACGGAAATAACACAACTTAGTGATGAAGAGTGAATACATCTGCCAATAAAAAAGATTGTGTGGGTTGTCGGTCAACAGGTGTATATACAGTAAGAAGGGAAAAGAAGATAGTTAAATATATCAAAGTAAACAAACAAAATCTCCTCGTTTGCACCAATATAGCTAATGCCACGAAGGTGTTCACCACGTTAATAGAATTCTTTTTCTGACATTATTTGCCTCAGATCTTAACACTGAAATATTCAGTACGTGATCCAGTCATTTTCTGTGGAATTAGTCTTAACTTCTATCCCATTACATGATTGTAAATTACATTAAACCACTCATTAATTCTATAAGAGGATCTGACATCCTCTTATAGGGGAAAAGAAAGTAGCTGGCATAATAATAACCCACTCTCTAGTACCCAGTTTTTCAAGTTTATCTAATTTCACCAATTATTAACCAGGGTATACAAGACCAGAAAAAGCACTATGCACATAAGTGTGTGTTATTTATCTATAAAAACTTATGCTACTTCCTCAGAAACACGGTTGATGCACCTCACAAACTTCAAACAACAGTAAAACATATTAAAATTATATATATATATATGGGAGTGGCTGTGGGTGGGGGTGAATGTATACATTACAGACCTTTTACATTGGGTTTCTTATACAACTTTTTCATGTTATGCATTTTGAGCTTTTTCTGGTTTAGACCTTTTATACCATATTTTATGTGAATGTCTAACTGTTTATGTGTGTGTGTACGTGTGTGCATGTGTGTACATACCATTAAAATAAAAAGGCCTACCTGGGACATAAAAATTGGGGGAAAATGGTACAAAAAGAATAATTCACAGCTAGAAGGAGGAGGAGGAGGAGGAGGAGGAGGAGGAGGAAAAGGAGAAGAAACTTGTGTTAAAAATCAGCTCTCAGGCTAGACAGAGGCTCTAAAAAACAGCCCTTGTAAAGATGGAACCCTTTTCTTGAAACCATAGGTAAAGGACATGGTGTCTAAGATTTAAAAAAGGGGGAGGGTTGCCTGCTCCATGTTGGAAAGTACCTGGAGATTTTGGAGGTGGAGCCTGAGGAGAGCAGGTTTTAGGGAGGAGATATCATGGTGGTGGCAACTTCCTAGGGTCAGGGGCCCCCTACTAGGGGGGCAGAACCCACATGATTGGTTCACGGGGACTTTTGCTGGTTGTCCTGATGGCCAGTGCACTCATGATGGCATAGGAGGGCTTACTGTTATGACACTAGTTCATGGGGAAGATGTATCAGAAGAGTTTCTTTCTGGTAAGCAGGACCTTAGTCTGGACTAGAAAGAAAGCTGTGCTAGGTTTCCTAAACCATAATAACAGAGAGTCTTAAAGCACCTAAAAGGTTTGGTTTTAAAAATAACTGGCCATGCATCCATTCAGAGAACAGATATGACTATAGTTTTAGCCTTTGCAGCATATCCTTCCTCAAAACCAGTGCGCCCGAATTCATCATGAAAAGCAGATTACATGATAATACACTGAATCAGCATGCAAGTGTGCTGCAAAGCAATTATGTTCAATGGTGCAGATGCGCACAAATTACCTCTCCTTCCTGACTTCAGAAAATCTGCATCTGAGTGACTAAAGGGAGCACTTCCTCCAATATAAAAAAATATATTACTTGCAAAACAGCACTGTGATTGATTCCATTCTAATTTCTAACATTGCTGACAATGGATAGCTCTAGCATTTGACCCTGGGTATAATATTAGGTGCTGAAAAAATGCAATTCCATAAACACGAGAGAAAGCTACATAGAACAGATATATAGTAGGATTCTGAATAGATCTATTTAGAATTGTACCTGAAAGTGAACTGATTTCACAACCTACAGCTAGATTGTAGCCCAGGATTGGGTGCTTTACTCAACAGATCTGTCAGATATAACCCAGTGGCCAGAGAGTTGAACTCAGCTAATATGGAGTAAATGACATTGATGCAAGCCTCTTGTGGAGAGAAAGGCATTGTAAGATGGCTAACTACATCTTTTTAGAAATGCAACATTTTGAGGTGAATTAGACTATCCTGGTGGTGAGTGAACAGGCAGAAATTTCATAATAATCAAACTCAAGGTCAGCCAGTGAAGGTGATTTCCAGAAGGTTTGGAGAAAAGGAAATGTAATATATATTGTCAAAGGCTTTCGTGGTCAAAATCACTAGGGTGTTTCAAGTTTTCTGGGTTGTATGGCCACGTTCCAGTAGTATTTTCTCCTGACATTTCATCTGCATCTTTGGCTGGCCAGCCACAGATGCAGGCAGAACACCAGGAGAAAATACTACTGTTATACAACCCAAAAAACCCACAACATCCTAGAAAATGTAATCTTGGACAGGGGAAGCCAATTGCTGAGATTTTGGAGGCAATTCCTGAAATTGCTGGGGGTGGAACGAGGACTATCGTCCACCTACCACACCTCTAAGGACGGCCAGACTGAGAGATTAAATGCAGTGTTAAGAGCAATACCTGAGATGTTATGTCAACTACCATCAGAATAATTTGATTGACTTGTTACCATTTCCTGAATTTGCATACAATAGTGCAGTTCATCACAGCATTGGTAAAAGTCCCTATCAGGTGTTGTATGGACAAGAGGGGAAGCCTTTCCTATTGCTCAGGAAGGCAACAGAGGGACCCATGGACTTACAAGAATGGATCACGAACTTACAGAACTCTTGGAAGATGATCCAAGACTCACTAAAGAAAGCTAAGAAGGACTATAAAAAAGTAGATAAAAATGGATGCCAGTATCGTATAAGATGGGAAATTTTGCTTATCTCTCCACCCGTAACCTTAGGGGGCTGCAGGGGAGCCGGAAACTGGTGCATAAGTTCATTGGACCTTAACCCTGTAGCAATTCAGCTGGAATTGCCTAAGGCTCATACCGCACACGCAAAATAATGCACTTTCAAGCTGCTTTCACAACTGTTTTTGCCATTCCGCACAGCTTCAAAGAGCCCTGAAAGCAGCTTGAAAGTGCATTATTCTGCGTGTGCGGAATGAGCCTAAGAACCTGTGTGGTATACATCCTGTGTTCCATTGCAGCTTGCTGAAAAAGGCACCTTAAAGGATCATTGGCATCCAAGATTAGTAGTGCCCCCTCCCAAGTGGATTGGAGGAGATATGCATCATGAAGTGGATTCTATCATGGATTCACAGGATTATAAGGCCGACTCCAGTGAAAAATCAAGGTTGGGGGGAATTTTGCAATCCCAGTAGACCCAATTGAAATGTGCAGAAGTCCAGAAGAATCCAGCAAAGAAGGGGGGGGACTTTCCAAGCTGACAAACACGCTTGAAATTGAAACAAGCATGCTGGCATGCCCATAGAACCCTGTTCCACAGACACAAAAACAAAGGGAAAAATCATTCCACAAATACTGCAAATGCTGGTTCTTGTTCTCTCTGGTAAATCCTTAATATTGCCAAGATTTTTTCAGGAACATGTTTTTGGTATCTCAAAAAAATCACGGATATATTGGGATGGCAAATATATCCAGAAAATAACATTTTTGTGGGGGAGGGGAGTACATATTCAGCTCAGGTCTACCTGAGTGCACATCCATGAAAGGCATGCATCCATTTATTTAAAGGAAGGGTGGACCCCCCCCCCCTCCTCAGTCTGAGGAGAAAACAGAGCCTTTGGGGGAAAAGGAGGGAAACTGTTTTCGGGGGATGGATTTTTAAAAAATACAGGCACTACCCCTTTCTCTCAATCAGTCACACTGGTACTTGGTAAAGTTTAAAACAAAACTAAATTTTATTTACAGAGTGGTTTAGCTTCTCCGATGGAACAGAGAGGTTCCAAAAGCATTTAGGTTTCACAGGTAGTTATTTTTTTCTCAGATGTTACAGCACAGTTTTCAGAACAGACTTGAGGTGCCTCTTGAGGGAAAACTTTCCACCCACAGTCAAGCACACTCTTAGTTCACCTGCCCTTTATCACTAAAAGGGAATGGTCACTGACTTTAGGAGGGCCCCTACGTGAAGTTTCCCTATTCCAGAGATCCAGGCTTTCTAGCCTATAACACCCACTGTTCCTCCCTGACAGTCTGAGATTAGAGGAATCTAGACACCTAGCCTTCCTCTCCCTGTCTCTCACTGGCCTCACTGCCACTAGACACAATTTCCAGACTGAAGGTGATAACCCTGCCCCTTGGGAATCAGTCACAAGTCCATGTGGTTCAGTAGCAAAAGGCAAATGGTTGAAAAATCAGTGAAAGTTTATTACCAGAGCTCTTAACAGACAAGCTTATCTGGGTCCAAGACCCTGTTTCAAAGCAATACATTTGGTTATATAGCGGTACGTCAACAAGCAGCATTGGATTAATGATTGGTTAATTAATATTATACCTCCTTCTTCCTCCTGTCTAAGTCTTGTCTAAATTTGGTTGCGTTCCGGGATACATGTTTGACGACCAGCTTGTTGGCTTAGGTTATAGCTGAGATAGTTACATGTCATAGATAACCATGAAGCACAGCTCCCTGGGGAGGGGGCCAGGAAACAAGAGATGCAGGTGGCTTTTCTGAGAATAACAAGGACAGAACACCAAGGCATATTTCTCAGAGAAACCTTGGTGGTTTTGGCAAGTACTGTTTGGGTACAGGATATGGCTTATCTTGGTCTCTACGGGGCAATCAGTCTGCAGTCTAAGCTACATGTATCTTGGCACGTTTGCAAGAAAGATACTTCACAGAAAAATAAATGCTTTAAAGTTTTATCTAAAGTTTTAGCTAAGCAGAGAGGCCTTTAAAATTAGCTTTGGGGGGTTTACCTTACAAAGGAACTGTGAGCTGACATGATCTGTGTCTGACTTCTGAATCTGCGTGTCTCTCCGCTCAGACTCAATTATTCAACCAGTTCCACTGACAGGCTTCTTTCTGCTTTTATAGCAGACAGTGCACCCTATCTGTGGCTACCTTACAACCCAGTCAATCAGGCTGCGCTCTGGCTGTTACTGTGTTGTTTTGCTCTGGCTAACTGCACCATTGCAAATTAACCCCATAAGAGCTTAATCCGTCCCAAAGGGAGTGGCTAACTTTGCTATAGTTATTAAAAAGTCTTGCAGAATGGCCTAGTGAAAAGCCAGCACAGTTTTGTTTTGGGTCCACCAAGAAATTGAAATACTCAACATAAAGTGAAGACACTCTGACGGGATGTGTGATAGAACTGACAGGAAGACTTACGAAGCAGGAGTGATAGTGGCAAAGTAAAGTTATTTCTCTGAAACCATTGCATCAGCTAATTCACAATCCTCCAAACCATCTAAGAGATCCCATCATTGGCTCCTAAATCTGAACTTTTACTGTTTCAAGAATTGACAATTTGCTGTGACAGCCATGGGAGATTTTTTTTTTTTGCTAGTAAAATAACATGAATATGCTCTGACCTGGATGGCACGTGTGAAATAGGCCTGGCAGAAGAAGAGATTAATACATTGTCTGGTCTGCTTATGGCTCATTTTGAAGCAGTTACCTTGATGGATACTGACAGAATCTTGGAATCTGTAAAGTCCACCATATGTGCACTGAACTCTTGGTCATGCTGACTGCTAAAATCATGTAAGCACCACTTAAACAAGTGTTTGATGGCTATCATAAATTAGACATGGATTTATGGCACCTTTCCTAGAGCATGCAAACAGGTGGTTTTATTTGTCCACTACTTAAAAAATAATAATCTTTAGACAAAAATGATGTGATTAATGATTGCCCAGTCTGTAACCTACCTTTTCTAGACAAAGTGACTTAAGAAAGCAGTGGTGGACCAATTGCAGGTTGTCCTGGAAAACTCACCAGCTGTGGACTCCTTTTCAGTATGGTTTCAAGCCAGACTATGGAACAGCATGGCTCTGGTGGCCTTGATAGTTTACCTTGCCTGAATGTAGCCAACAACCATTGTTGCAGTTTTTGACACAGTTGATCATGCCAACTTACTGTTGCATTTAGAAGCAAAAGTCAATTTCAGGGGTTGTGCCTTGGACTGGCTTAAATCACTCTTCCTTGATCAGACTCAAAGGCCCCTTCCACACATGCAGAATAATGCGCTTTCAAACCACTTTCACAACTGTTTGCAAGTGGATTTTGCTATTCCGCACAGCTTCAAAGAGCATTGAAAGCAGTTTGAAAGTGAATTATTCTGCATGGGCGGAAGGAGCCAAAGGGTTGAGGTTAGAGCTCATCTATCTTCAGTTAGGGAGTTGTTTTGTGAAGTTCCACAATCTTATTCCCAATGTTATTCATCCTCTATATCAAGGATTCTGGGGAAATCACTTGTAGTTTTGGAACCGGATGCCATTAATATGCAGATGACACCCAGCGTTACCTTTCTCTCTCCAAGTCCCCTGCTGATCCAGTAGAGGTCTTGAGCTACTACTTGACTGTTGCTGCCAAATGGCTGAAAGCAAATAAATTGAAACTGAACCAAACACAACAGAACTGATGGTGTTTGGGAGGGGAGATGTCTTGAGGCATATTCGATTTCGAATACCTTTAATGGCATATAAACCGCATATACATCACAAATTTAAAACAAGTTTTACAATTTCAAGCGCATTGAAATAACACCGTTTAAAAATTTAGCCACCGCTTCCAACAGATCAAGGTTGTGGCTATTTAAAAGATATATAACCTTCTGATCATCTGTTATGCCTTCACTTCCGTACAGGGAGGGGATTATATGCTTCTTCCTATCTTTCTCATAAAGGGAACAATTCAACAGCATATGAGATACTGTTTCCACAGAACCCATGCCACAGGGGCATTTCCTTTCTTTGTGTGGAATACCAAGATGACGTCCCTGGCTAAAGGAAGAGGGCAAAGCATTACACCTAGCTAAGGTGATTGCTCCTGCATGCACCGGGCCTCAACCAGGAGGTAGAGGTACCGGGCTGCAATTAACCTATCCACGGTATTCCCAGAGATCGGGACAGGTTTTATTGGCTTCCTCTAGCATCTGTTGGAACTCTCTATCAAAAGTCTCTTCTTGATAGCCCCATAGACCTCCTGCTCTGTTAGCATCAGCAGGTCCTCTAAGAAATACCCAGCTCATTGAGTTTGGCCGATTTTAGCCCACCATTGGGTTGTGTGGAGGATGATGCATCCTGGGATGTGTAGTCGTTTCATCTCGATTGAAACATAGCCTGGCCCAAATCTGGAATGTTCGTACCAGGCCAGAGTTTCCAGTCGATGCTGACCTGTTCTAAGCACAGGACCATATGGGACAGAATGGGGGCAAGCCAAGGATTTTGTACAGAAGTCGCGACTGAATTCTTTCAACCTCTGCTCCATGCCCTATCCAGATGGGAATCCCATAAAGGATTTGATTGGCTCACTTTGGCATTGTCTCTCAATGCATGAAGTGTATCCTGCCCTTTCCCATAAAGGAAAGCGTATGATGGCTGAAGTACTTAATCTAGCGATGGAAATGGCCCGATTCTATGAGATGTCAGGAGGCCCTATGATGGTACTAGGTGAGCCCTAGGTATTTATACAACTGCCTGCTCAAACCTACTGTGGCTTACCAGCCCGATGGTGGCTTTCCATTTATGGAGTAAATACCACAATTTTAGATTTATCTAGGTTGAGTTGCCAAATGGATTGAGTGTGCAGTATTCTATGCAGCTCTAGGGCTCTCAACTTAATCCAACTCTTGTATGCGTGAAAATACAACTGCATCATCGGCAAACAGAAACTTGGGGGGTATAGAAGTTGAGCCCAGAGGTTGGACTATGTACTTGGGCCTCACTTAGTGAGGGAAGCTAGATCGTTAATAAAAGGCTTAAAGAGTGTAGGGGCCAATGCGCAGCCTTGTTTCACTCCTTTAGTAACTGGAATTTGTGGGGTTAACAATCCCTTTATGTTGCATCTCACATGGCAGTAAGTACATTGTGCAGAATCTTGAGTTAATTGAGCAACCTTGACTCTATACCTTGGCTACTGGAGTTTCCTCCAGAGAATCTCTCTATTAATAGAATCAAATGCACTCAGTCGATAAAGGCTGCATACAAGGGGCTCTTTCCTCTTGTATTTGGTTTATCAAGCGGCTTAACACCAGGCAGTGGTCAAGAAGGGTTGACTTACTTGCTTGGAATCAATCTGTTTCCCTCCCTATGACATTTCTATCAACAATCCAATCAGTTAATTTCCCAAAGGAGGTATTTGGCATAGAGTTTGCCCAGAACTGAGAGTAGACTGGTAGGTCTATAATTAAGAGGACTGGCAGGGTCCCCTTCTTATAGATAGGGATGATAATTGAATAGTTCCACACAGTGGGATTATATATATTAGAGTTAACGTGTTAAACAATTGTGCCAATATAGGTGACCACCATTCCCTGAATACTATAAGCAGCTCTGGTAAAGAGTATCAGGGCCGACAGCTTACCACATTTAAGTTGACTTATAAGTTTCCCAATCTCAAGGGATACTTTTGAGGGGCCAGGGTTATCAGAAGGTACTTACTTGGGCCAGAGAGGAATGAAGATTCTGGCCTCCCCATTGTTTCTAAAAAAATACTCATACCATTAGTTCTTGAGATACTGGAAGGAAGGCTACTATTCTCTCTAAGCCCACCAGTGACTATTTTCCAAAATCTTCTGGGTGTTGTCCTGTATTGATTGAATCAGGGCTTTCCAACTTTGATCAATTGCCTCTCTTGTTGGTTAGTCCACTAATTCTGCGATGCTAATTGGGATTTTAATGTAAAAGTAAATTAGGGGCAAGCTATCCCATTTTTTGGATTTTGTAGTTTTATAAATTTCCCGCAGTGAGTGTTTATAGCCATACTCCTACAGCAAATTCCAACATGGAGATTTATTGGACGAGGAATATAATCTAGTGTTGAGGCTGTTGGATTAATTCCTTGATTTTTTTTGTGATATTATCAAGCTTTAAGACCGTCTCTTCTGGGAGGAAGCTTACTTAACATATCAGCTCTCAATTGCTTCAGCTCATGGGAGCTGAGAAGCCAAATGTGTATTTTATACTCCAATGCATCAGACCATCTGGCGAATTGGGAAGTAAGTGATTTAGCGAACTTTCCTTCAACTGCCGGGCTGAGGATGAAGAAGAGTTTTAAATTGAAGTATAACTGAAAGAGGCAGATGATGGCTTAAATGGTGGAACAATACCTGGAAGTCACCTTGCATATTCCAAAAGGTTGGGAGATATTAAAATATAATCAATCTTTTTCTCCCCTTCCTACTAACAAGGTTGTCTCTCCAGTACAGCTACCAAATTGAGAAAGTCCATTTAGTATGCACAAATTTGTCTGTATAGCTAAGAAGATTAATTCTTTCCCAGCCATATGTTGAGTTAGTTAATATCTCTTCAGGAGACCCTGGAAGTGAAAAAAAAAACCAGGGAAGGGTTTCAAGTTCAAAACTCCACTGATGTAAATCCAGAGCACGGGTTCGTTGCACCAATTCCGGCATTGAGGGTCACCCGCCACCACTATTATTAGGCCATAGGATGTGGATTGTTTCAGGCTATCTAAGTGGTCTATGATGCACAACCACTGTGAATGGACTGTTTCGCTGTCCACCCTAGGGGAAGGTAGATATTTACCACTAGAGGGGAAATCAAGCCCTCACATATTGTGAACAGCCTGTGCTAAATGGTTGCATACTGGTAACCTCCGTGATCGGAGGTTCAGTTCTTGCTTCTGGTGCCAAGATTGCCAGCCTCGATGTCTTCCCATGCTTGTTTAGGTTTTATGAGCGGGAAGACGAGAATGCAACTGATAACCCATGGTTCACAATAGGGGAGAGGGTCCAAAGTTTCGTTGAGAAGCAGAAGTATATTAAAAAAACTTTAAGAAATGTTAAGAAATCGGGATTATTGGCCTTGTTCTTCCAACCCGCTATATTCCAAGAAAGGAGGCTAAAAGATGTATTGGAGTCAGATGTTTGCAATCTCAGTCAATCTGCCTCGTTTAGTTGGTCCAACACCCCATTACTATCAAGAAATACACACCCATTGCGAGAATCCCTCCCCTCAGTGCGGTTGTTCTTTGCTGCCGTCTGAGGGGGTTGAGGCATATTGTGCTTCTCAGTTTTGATGGAGTTTACTGATTCAGTTAAGAAACTGTAATGACCCAAAGGACCCGCAGAATATTATTTATATATATTTCTGATATAAAATCATATTGGCAAAAGCCAGTTGCCAAAAGCACTCCTATGGGTGTAGGTAGCCGCATGATCACCTGACCACAGCCAAAAGGTCAAAACTACTTTAACAAAAGCTAAGATAATGAGTTACTCCAGCATAACCTGGAGGTCTCATTTTGTTTGTGTGGCAAATGAGCTCTTGGATTTCACTCCCACCCTTGCAAAGATACTGTTGTAAAAGACAAAGAATATGGAAAGCCAACTTGCTATCAGATACCTGTCATTTCCTCTATCTCTTCTGGAAACCAAGTTAGCAACAAAAAAAGGGTTGCTTCCTCTGCATCTCCTCTACCTTTGAAGTTATGACCTCCTAAACCACTCACCTTGTATCACTGGATCTAAAATGTCTCAGCTAAATCTGCTTATATCCTGGGCAGTGGACTCTCAAGAGTTAATCTGCATGGAAGTCTTTCTAGCATTTCCTTCGCTTTAGCTTAACAAAGCAATTTTTGGCCCCATTGTCCCGGGTTAGCAGTAGATGAGCTTGGACTAATTCACTCTCAGGCACCTCTAAGCTCTCCAGCATGGGAAGTTCTCAAGAGAATTTAGAAAAATGGAAACTTAAAGCTCACTTGTTCCCGCCCCTACCTGGGGAAAAGGGTATAAAAGTTTAGTTCACCCCAACACATGTGGTCTTACTAGCCTGTCAGCCTTCCTTGGTCCTAGGTCAGTTTGAGACATGAATTCGTCCCTTCATGTGGGGTTTCTGGCTGCTGGTATGGAATCCCTGCCTTCTCTACTCTCTGTACCCTTCTAAGAATCAAGCTATAGCCTGTATTACCCCACAGCAACCCCCATTCCTATCTCTATAATCCAATTCTATCTTTCAAAACCTTTTTTTATATACTCAGGAACTTGAATGTATGTGTCCCTTATGTCTTACAGTGTGTGTGTGTGTATTTCTTTTGAACAGAATTCTATATAAAAATCGCTTAAACTCAATTTGGACTTCTTGCTTCTCTGTGGAATAGTCCATTGCCAGAATTCCTTCCTCCTCCTCAGTATTATAAGAAGTCTAAAAGATCTCCTCTCGGCCCCTCTCGCTGCCAACGTGAGCGTTCATTCCCCACTGATCTACTTTTAAAAACTATATGTGTGCTGTTACACTTTTAGCAGCTGGTGGAGATTCCCTTCAATAAAATCCTTACTCCTGTTAAGGCTGTAACAAGTCCTTGGGATTATATGGGTTCCATCATTGCTGCTTGGAGAAGTAAATTAATGCAGCTGCAAAAATTGCTTTTTTTTTCAAATCCATCTAGCCTGCAATATGGCCCCCTACCTTGATTCAGCTAGTTTTGGCAACATGGATCCATGCCATGAGAATATCGAGGCAAGATTACTGTAATGTACACTACAATATCTTCCCTTGAAGTCAAATTTGGAGACCCCAGTCGGTTCAGAATGGCACAGCTAGGTTATTATTAGAAGCTAGGTGGAGCATGCCTATCGTTCTCACTCTGCAGTCACTCAACTGGCTGCCCAATTACCAAGCTCTGTTCAAGATATTGACTATTCATGGCCTCAGTCCCTCATATCTGCAGAATTATCTTTCTACCTATGCTGAACAATGACAGTTTTGCTCATTTCAGCGGAACCTTCTGCAAGTGACATCCTGCAAATAGGCAAAACCAGTAACTGCCTGTTCTTGTGCAATCTCTGCAGTGGTCCCCAGCTTATTAAATGGTTGTCCTGATATGGTTAGGAAACCTCCTACTCTCCTAGCTTTCTGAAGAAGCAGAAGAAGCAAGCCTTTATTGGCATAGACTCCTCACTTTCTGCAAACTTTGCAAAACAGAATTACCGGTAGTCATGAGAGCTTTTTTCACACTGGTAAATAGGATTGCACTGTAATGAAATGCTGCAGAAATTTGAATTGGCAAAGAGATAGGGACTTTGGCCCATACTATTGTATTGCAGACTACCACTGTGCGTATGCTCACTCTATGTATTTTCTGCACTATATAACATGCCATATTTAAACTCTTATGCATTGTTTCATATTTGTTTCAGCCATGTTTTAAATGTTCATTTGTTTTCTGATTTCTGTAACTCAAACCCTATTGCACTAAACATTGGATGTTCACTCCAGTTGATTGTATTTTGACTTGCATTATCTTCCTTTAGGGAAAAAGGTGAACTATAAATAATATAAATACATTAAAATATTACTAGGATGGGAGATGTTTGGGAGCCATTAACCTCTCTACTGTTTCCTGGCCTTTTACTGATAGGGAAATTTCTTGGAATAAATTGGGGGGGTTTGCAGCTCCAAAACTCCCCACAGCATTTTGTAGCCCAACATGGAGGCATTCTCCATAGGAAAAATAAAGTGCAACAGTACACTATTTTTTGTTGATCATTTAATCTCAAATATATCTAGGAGTAAGAACTTAAATTTTGTTATTTAAAAACCCCTGTTTCTTCATCCTGGTAATCTGAAATTATGCCTTTGGTATCTAAAAAAGGCACAATATCCTATCATAATTGTCTAGAAGGTAATAATTCCTTTGGGATGGCATGGGGATACAAGCAGAGGTGGGATCCAACCAGTTCTCACCACTTCTCTAGAAGTGGTTACTAATTTTTCCTGAGTGCCGAGAAGGGTTTACTAAAGCAACCTCCCTGCCCAATAGGGACTGGAGGTGCATGTGTGTGATGGCGCCACTGTTTGAATCCCACCACCATCGGAACCTGTTGTTAAAATTTTTGGATCCCACCACTGGATACAAGATTGCTAATTTCATCTGGAATTATTGGTATTAGCTTACAACATTCACCAAATATTCAGGCAGTGCTAAGAACAGTAGCTTGCATCCTTCTCTTCTCCTCAACTTAAGGAGCTTCCACAAGGGCCTGACGAATTCCAAAAAACTAAAAGACCTTTTCTTAAAACAAAACAAATAAAAATATGGCTTATTTTATGAAGTCTTATTATGCCCACATCAGTATTTTTGAACAATTTTGCTCATTAAGGAAACCCCATTATGCTAAGAGATATTTTAAATAATAATGGTTCATACCATCATGCTATCCTTTTTTGAACAAGATACTGCTTTTTTCTTAATAGTTGTAAGAATTTATGTTAGTCCCAAAAAGATTCCCCCCTCTTAAATTCTAATTGTTTGTGCATCTACTTCATTATCACACAAAACATTCTTGTAGATAAATTCAACAATTTATAGCATGTTTCATCCTTTAGGGGTCTTTCACCGATCCCATAAATTTATGTATCTACCTTACTAGTAGTATGTATTTAATAAAGGTGAATGGGTAAAAAAAATGATTGAAACAATAGCTAGCAATCCTAATCCCCCCCCCAAAGAGGCTTTTCAGGGATATTTTTTGAGATTGCTGACTACAACATTGAAGAAGCAGGAAAACCCTGTTAAAAAGAAAAATAACCTTCAGAACTTTCACAAAGGGTTGCAGAACTTTAACCTCTATTTGGTTTATTTGTTGCATTTTGTGCTGTGTACCTTCTTGTATAGTGTTGCAAAGGATGGTGCTGTACACTCCTTGCTGCTTGAGGGAAGTAGCTAATAATCCTCCTATCTACTAAACTCTAAGTGAAGCAATAACAACAATGCCATTTTGAGCGACAAAACCGAGAGTGAGGAGGTAAATGGCCAGGCCTGGCCTTATATAGTCTGCCCGTGCCGGCCTCCCTCGATGACGTCAGGGAAACCTGGTGTCATCTACACTTGCCCTGCTGCCTGCCACGTGTTGTTGCAGGCCAGGGGCAAGCCTCGCACGTTGCCAAGAGCTCACGAGGCAGGGAAGGAGGCAGCCACGTCAGGAGGCTGTCCCTTCCCCGCCAGCAATGGCTGCCGCTTCTTCTGGGCTGAGGCCATGACGCTGTTGATGTAGCAGGCTGAGAAGACAGTTGGGCACCATATATTATCTTCCCTCTGTAATTCAGATTGAGGATGGGCACTGTGGCAGGCAGAACAACAGCATCACCCCCACTGGGTGAAGGATCAAAATTGTGTCCTCCAAACCTATACAGTATCATATCCCAAACTGATCAAAATAGCTGGCTAAAAAGCCAGTGGTCCAATGCACTATACGTTGGTTTTGTATGTCCCCTCAGATAAAGAATAAACCAGAACTTCACCCCCTATGTCCCCCATAGACCACTGCGCTCGGCAGTGGCAGAACTGCTGGTGACCCCTGGCCCCGCGACGATGCGGCTGGCCTCGACCTGGGCCAGGGCCTTTATGGCTCTGGCCCCTGCCTGGTGGAATGCGCTACCTCCAACTATCCGGGCCCTGCGGGACCTTGGTGAGTTCCACAGGGCCTTCAAGACAGAGCTATTCCACCGGGCTTTTGGAGGGGCTGGCCATGGTTTTACTGCCCCCCACTGAAGCTGGATTTGCAACTGAGGCTGTCTGCATCCATCCTTTCCATCCCGGTTGGGCCTGTTTTTCAGATACCATCACAGGCCCTCCCGCTCCCTCTCTTTCTGGCCTATAGATCGGGTGCTGATTTTAATCTTTTAACTTTAAATTTAACTTAATTAATGATTTGATCAACTGTTAAATTATTTCTGTTGTTCAGTCTTAGATGTCATATATAATTGCTGCTTAATTTTAATTGGCTAATAAGTTAAGTTTTATGTGATTGCTGTTTGAATAACAGCTGTGTTGTGAGCCGCCCCGAGCCTTTCGGGGATGGGGTGGCCTATAAATCGAATAATAAATAAAATAAATAAATAAACTTCCACTAATACATATGTGCCAGATAGTTAGCTATTCCCAGATAATAATATTGATGTGGATACCTTTTGCTCAAGAAACTGGCTTTGTCTGTGTACTTGATCAGCTATTCCAACTGACATGAAAAGCGCACATCTTCCTATCAATTTTACAGCAGAGCTGATTATCTCTTCCTCCTGGTATCGAGCATATAATCAGGCTCATCAGCGTGACTCCAGGGAGCATGATTTCAAAAGCCATGGGCTGGTATTTAGCCCTATGGGCACCACAAGCATTACTAGAGGTCAAACAGATTCATCCCTACCAACCTGCTTTTAATTTTTCCCCCAGTTGTTTTGGTCCAATAAGTCAGATGGTTTCAGGGAGAAATAGGGGGGAAAGGTAGATTTTATTAAAGTAAAAAGGCATTATCAAAAGAGCAGAGATATAATTTGCAGAAACTTCACATTAATTTTGGCTACCGGGGCTCAGCCGAAGGGATTGCTATTCATAAACAGGCATATAATCTGTGGGATCAGAATCCATGAGTAAAAATCAGGCGTGCATCCCATTTCAACAGGTTGCATCTTTGAATAAGTATTCCAAATATTCCACATTCAAATTTGGTACTGGAGTGTCACATTTTGCTAAGTTGCCACATTTTAAGGTCATTTATGTTACTCATCTGGGGAAAAAAAACAAATAAACCACAAACCACTCCAAAGATTCAGCCTGTTTAGGAGGCATATTTGGCAAGTTCTCAAAGTCTAACAGTGAGGAAGGGTGTAGGTACACCGCAGCTGGGGATAGCGCAGTCCCAGCACAACCAATGTTGCCTCCTAAGAGACTTGCATGCTGTGGCCAGTAACATGACAGCGATGCCCCCCCCCCCTATGCAGCACAATGGGCCATGCCACAGTTTTGCCAGTGTAACTTCATGCCAGCAAATAGGGATATTCCCAGGATTACAGGGCTCAGGAAGAAAACTAATCCTGGCCCCATCCACAGGAATGCGCCCCTTCACTGCCAGCGTGATCTCTTGCACCTGGGGAGTGCTGGTGCCACAGTTGCCCTGGAACGCACTAGGTGAGTATCAGCATTTCTGTAATTACAGCTGGTACCACAGCTGGGAACAATTAACCAGTATATACTGTGGGAACTTCCTTGTATTGTGCTCTCACATGAGATCCTGATATCCAGAGAGAAGGACTATTTAGTAAGTGTGCTTGTATATTTTGAAAAACGTTTGATTACTTTTGAAAAAGCTCAGAACAAATATATTTTGAAGGTATTCCTCATCTTTTTCTCTCTCCCTCCCCCTTTTTATTTGCTCTTATAGAAGAAGAGCCATTCAAGTGAAATTTGAAATTCAGTTTGGAAACTATGTAGGTGAATTTTTCACAATGAAAAGTGTTGTATTATTATTTATACGGAAATTTAGGTTTAATATTGAATAATATGAATGTTTTATTTTTTATATAGCGTAAGAAAAAACAGTTGTGCTCCTAGAGGGGTAAGGAAAAAGAATACTTTGAACAACAATTGTAAGTGCATGTGGGAGGGTTCTTTGGGTTTTTGTTAATTATATGAAAATGAAAGGATTAGATAGGCTTTTATATATTGACACCTGTATTTGTACATTTCAGATTGGCTTGACAAAGGACTGCTGAAATAAAAACCTAATCTAGAGGTTTTATAGCCATACCTGACGGTGTACTTACCAGTAAAAAATTTTTGTATATTTGTGATAGAAAGATAATGTTGAACTGATACTCACCTAGTGAGTTGGATTACGCATTGGTGTAATATTATGACAGTACCTGTTGTACACCTGCCTTGATTATTATGGTGGACAGTTGCCCTAGAGCCTGAGAGACATGTTGCTGCATGGCTCCCCACACTGGCATATGTGCCCCACTGCTGTCGTAAATGCCCCTTATGCTGGTGCAAAAGGCATTTACAATGGCATTGGGATCATGCCATCCCCTGAGCCTTTTCGCCACCACTCCTTGTGGATTGCACTGTAGTAGATGGAAACAGTTCTGCATGTTTACATTTAAATAAGTTCCATTGATTTAAATGGGGCTTGTTCCCAAGTAACTGTACACAGGGAAGAGCCTTAGCCTCGCATCACCCGTTTACATGCTAACAGCAGAACTGAAGCAACAACAATCAGAATGCACATTTGTACTATCTGATGTACCATCTGATGTATAAATAGCATAAAAAAAAACAAAAATCACTGCATAGTATGATCAATTGATCTCATAATATATTCAGTGTTGCAATCATTTTTGAGGGCCAGAACTCATGGGCATTAATCCCAGCAAGAAACAAGGTAGCCAAACCTTCTGTTGATCTACTGGCAGGACAGCCAAGAAAGGGTTAATTCCAAGCCACAAGTATCTGACATCACAGGAACAACAATGATCACTTAAAAAGAATTGAGCAATCCTCAATTATTGCTGATGGGAGAATATTGCATAAAACCACTTGCATAAAGCCACTTTGGCTCTATAAACCTGAATTTCAAACTCAACGGCCATGAAATGCATAAAAGACAAGTGAAATACAATCTTTTTAAAAAATCTAAATTAACATGGCAAATCCCTAGGCATGTTAAGCTAGTTAACGCATACAGCAAGTGTTAAGCAATGGTGTTAGTGTCGGCCAGATGTAAACACTTCTGGCAAATTATAAAAAAAGCACACTAGTTTTATTAGTTTTCCACTTGTTAATGTGAGGTAAAATTAAAAATATAATCCCCTTCCTGCAGTCTTAGCAATACCGTGCATTCTGCTATCTCAACCATCCGCTACCTCATTACTGCCTCCTTCCATGACACATCTAGGGCAGGCCTGAGTGACAGCTGAGGAAGAAAAAAACAAAGGGACTAAGGGACAAAACTGAAAACTTAAAATTATATGTAATATGCATTTGTTTTATCTGGAGATGAAGATGGTGCAATTAAGGCAAGAGTTTCAGGAAAGAGAGGTTGACGCTGTGCAAAAACCTACTACTGCTTATTGTACATGAAATGTAACACATCCATTCCATTCCATAGGCTTTATTGGCATCACATAAGTATTAGAAACACACAGATTAAAAAAAGGTTACATAAATTAAAATTAAGCTATAAAACTCCAAAATACAATATTATTAAAAGTGGGGGGAAAAGGAAATAAACCCATCAAATCCATCCTGGGATCACTTAAAATGTGGGAACTGTAATAAAAAGTCCTACCGTTTAACACCACGGCGAAGCTCTATTGCTGCTTGCAAGAAACTAGCTTGACCTTTGCTCACAGTTGGATCAGAAGTATTTAAAAAAATGTAACATTTTCCCATATATGTTGCTAGGGGATGGAAAATTCCCAGAGGTTGAGGAGTCATTCCTGAGGAAAAGATGGAATGAGGAATGACCTCAACAGGGTATCAATGCCATAAAGTGCACCATTCTAAACAGTCATTTTCTCCCAGAGAACTAATCTTTGTGTTCTGAAGATCAGTTATAATTCTGCGAGATCTCCAGGTATCAATTGGAGGTTGACAGTTCTACCCAAGTACAATTTTCTCTCGCTGATGGAAAACCAATCTAGGGAATGCATTATATGATTGGGTTCATTATACTTCAACTTGTGGTGAAAGCAGCAACGGGGAAAATCCATACACGGGCGTTTTTCAAACAGAAAACTGTGCCAACTACCGTTTCTTTCCTAGATGTCAGATCCTCTTACAGAACAAATGAGTGGTTTACTGTAATTTACAGTCCTGTGATGGGAGAGAAGTCCACACTAGTGCCACTGAAAATGAATGGATTGTGTGTTGAATATCCCAGGGTTAAGATCTGAGGTAAATCATGACAGAAAAAGAATTCTAATGGGAAGGTGAACACAGTGGCCATTCACCTTCAGTCAACTGATAGTGACCCCTGGTCGGATTTCAAGGGAAGTCATTAAACAGATGTGGTTTGCCACTGCCTTCCTCCACAGAGTCTTCCTCAGAGGCAGAGGTGGGATCCAGCAGGTTCTCACAGGTTCCTGAGAGTAGGTTACTAATTATTTGTGTGTGCTGAAAGGGGGTTACTAATTGGTGATTTTGCCACGTGATTTTGGCCTTAGTTACGCCCCTCCTCTGAGCAGTAGCGTGCAGAACTTGAAGCAGTCTAGCAGGAGGTGCACCGGCGTGCGTGGCAGCCTGGCCCTGCGTGCATTTGTTTCCCACCCAAGGACTGGCGCAGTGACTGCATCCTTGCCACAGCCCCGCCCAGGAATTCCCTGCCCCTGGAATGCCTGGCCATGCCCCCATCGTGCCCCGCCCAGCCCCATTGGTGCTATACCACAGTTTGAATCCCACCACCATGGGAACCTGTTACTAAAATGTTTGGATCCCACCACTGCTCAGAGGTCTCCTTTCCAAATAATGACCCATCTTTGCTTTTGACATCTGACAAGATCAGGCCATAATCGTATAACTATATAGAAGTTATATATATCTGATTACCCACCTGCATAATATTTTATTATGAGCAGATCTGTTCATTCCTCCATCATCAAGTGGCTGTTTTTGTTTCTACTACAAGCTCCATTTTGGAAAAGATTTATCATCTGCAACTTTCACCTTGAATTTAAAACTCAGAATGAAGACACCAAGTGACTGATTATAAGAGGCTTTATAATTCCATAGAGGATGAGGCAGATCAGAAATGATGAGAGCTGGACTTTTTCCCAGAAATAATTATTTTCTATTCACTCCCTCTCTCAGTCAAGGGAAATCCTCCGTTCATTAAAAAAAGAACTGTGAACTGACTATTCACATGTGAAGAGCTTGGTCCAGGACACATGGAAACCTCTAGCTTAGGCTTTCAGATTTCCTGATTGGGGTAGAGCAGGGGTAGGGAACCTGCGGCTCTCCAGATGTTCAGGAACTACAATTCCCATCAGCCTCTGTCAGCATGGCCAATTGGCCATGCTGGTAGGGGCTGATGGGAATTTTAGTTCCTGAACATCTGGAGAGCCACAGGTTCCCTACCCCTGGGGTAGAGGATTCCCTGCCCTCCAGGTTCACTGGCCCATTGCTACTGCAGTGGGAGGAATATTTTTTAAAACAGCAGCATTAGCATCACTATGTTACTTCTGGAAAAAATGGAAATGGCATAGGGTAGCTCTAGGAATGGCTGGAAATTCTATGGTCCTTGAGCTACTCTGCATCATTTCCAGATTTTTCTTATAAGTGACATAGCAACACAGTTGGCATCACACACAGTCCATGTCCCCTCCTCCAATTCCCCAACCAGCAACCCTAATATGGCTGTATCTGTAGGGTGATATAAGAATCAGAGGAGATAAATCATGAAATCCCCAATTTAAACCCTGAGTAGTTAAGTAGCTGGAGGGGAGAGGTAGCATTATCTATTATTTATTTATTTATTTTGTACATCATTTATAGTCTGCCTTTCTCACAGCGACTCAAGGTGGATCACACATAGTGGGTTAGTACAGTCAACACAACGTGACATTCAATAAACAACGTACCAGGATTTTAGAAGTCTAGAACCTGTGATAGCCAACCCCTTACATTGAGTTCAGTAACAAATGGTGGGTCTAAAGTGAGCCCATCCTAGTTAGTTACCATCATCTTGAGATGTCAAAATTCCTCTTGAATGTAATTAACAGAAAATGATATTAATAGTTCAAAATTAAATTTCACTTAAAATAATCAGAATACTTGACATTTTAGTTTTGGTTTGTAGATATTGTACTAATGTAGAGTATGGTAGATAGGCCTTATTGTTTATTGTTGATGTGTTGATGTGTCGATGTGTTTGGGGCTGTGTAGTGATGGGTGGAGGAAGGGGAAAGTGAGGATGGGGTATGAGTCTGAAATTGTGTGCATCGAGGAATGCTGCTGTAAATTTTCGTTGTGCATGCACAATGACAATAAATGCTTATGCTTATTTAGACATTTATACCTCATATTTTGTCGCAGTGGGGAACTGAAGGAGATTACAACACAACTCTCCCCTCCTCCATTTATCCTCACAACAATCACCCTGTGAGGTATATTAAGGCTGAGAAAGCCAGGTCATATCATCTGTGTGTGTGGTCCAAGGAAGAGAGGGTACCTTCCTCTTGAGTTAGAATTATATCCTGAGGCAAATTAGCTCCACCTTGTCATCCACAATTCAGCGATAATAATGACAGTATATTTTTCAGAAGGGATATAGCTGGGTGATATTGCTCAGGCTACTTCAAGCCCTCCAAAAGTGTGAGCTAAGTGTTTATTATTGTTATTAGCCATAGTTATGTGAAAGAAAAACAGTGTGACTACACTTCAGTCTGTTTTGCCTTCAGTTTCAAAGGCACTTGCTTGAGACAAAATGGTTTCCGGAGGCGGCAAAGAAAAACCCTAATAAGCAGCAATTGCTTTGTCGAAAGACAACACCTAGTGCTTGCTGTTTTTGTTTGTCAGAAAAAAACCCCTCTGAGCAGTGAAACTGTGTGCAGGATAATAAGGGATTAGACTATTAGTCATTGATGACATGTCTTCAAACTCTCATTCATCTCCCATATAAGAAGCAGTTGCCAACATTCCAGCCCACTCTTCCCACACATTGTCACACTTTACCTAAAATACCAGGAAACTTTTTTGGGGGTAAACTGAATTAATGTACTTACAATTTCCGTGACTGTTCAATGCTTATTGCACATAGGCAGTTAACAACAACAAAAACTGAAAGCTCTTTTTACAGTGCAATACTGTGCAGTTTTAGTGGGCTCAAATGGAAGTAGCTCTTCATAGATATATATTGCCCAACTGGCTGTGCTGGGTGTTTTGGGCCATGGTTTGATAGGCCCCTTCCGCACACGCAAAATAATGCATTTTCAAACCACTTTCACAACTGTTTGCAAGTGGACTTTGCTATTCCGCACAGCTTCAAAGAGCACTGAAAGCAGTTTGAAAGTGCATTATTCTGCATGTGCGGAATGAGCCGTAGTTACGTTTCACCTCCATCTATGGCTGGCATCTTCAGAGGCAAGTCATGGCAAGAAGTGAGTTGAAACGTTAGGAATAAAAGCTACCAGGCCACCAGGAAAACGCACAACAGCCAGTGTCCATAGGATCCATTGGTGGATTCTGCACAGCATGTTTCTAACAAGTTGCAGTCATTATAGATGAACTCGTTTTCCTTTTTTCCATTTGCACATGTCCCCTTTAGGCATTCAGTAGACATTTGGAGGCCTTGGAAACAATTTGGGCTGCTTTTGCTCCTTAGCATGGAAATACTTCTCTCTCTCTCTTAAAAAAAAACATAAATGCATACGTAGCTGCGAAGGCATGCGAAAATGAACCCCCAATGCCATGTCAATTGTCCCACAATCCAATTGGCTGAACCTGCATAACTGCATGTTCAACACACATAATTTTTAAAAAGAGAGAGGAAAAGGGACTTTTTTTGCAATGGCCAGACAATAATGAATGTGTTCCTGTGGATCTATGCCAAACTCCAAGTTCAAACAAAAACTCGCTTGATGGGTTCAAGGATTTTATTGATGACCTGAGAGTAACAGCGACAGACAGTTCTGGCGTGAAGGCTGTTGATAATATGTTGCAGTGTTGCAGTGATCCCCACCCCTCATGTGAACCAAAGTAACAGTAAGGCCCCTTCCGCACGTGCAAAATAATACGTTTTCAAACCACTTTCACAACTGTTTGCAAGTGGATTTTGCCATTCCGCACAGCTTCAAAGAGCACTGAAAGCAGTTTGAAAGTGCATTGTTCTGCGTGTGCGGAATGAGCCAAAGGCCCTTTCCACACTTACCTTAAGCCCCGCACTACTCTCCTCAAGTAGTGCGGGGTCCAGCTGCACTCCCCGCTTCAGGGGCGGCGAGAATGCAGCCGCCCCGACGCTGCCTCTCTTGTGCCCCCTCAGCATGTGTAATTCCTGGTGCCTTTTGAAATGGTACCTTTTGATGACCCTGCGCAGAGCGCAGGGTCGTGGGGAAGCCGGGGTGCATGCCAGGAATTGGGCACACTGGGAATTGCGTGCAGCAACCCTCGGACAAAGGTAAGTGGGGAAAAGGCCTAAGATTCCAGCCTGAGAGTCATATTCAACCACAGAGCTTCAAGGGCAGGATTCAGATAAGCACCTGCAAAGCAAAAGAAGCAAAGCAAAAGCAAAGCTCACCCCCAGAGCTCCCCTCCCCCTGTAGGAATGGCATTCTGACAATCTATGAGTAAAATGGTGGTCATTCTCACCGCCATGGGGAGAAAATGTGTTTGGGGGGGGCTTGTAAACCCACCGGCGCTCAGAGAACCTGGCCACAGCACGCTGGGCAAATTGCACAGACTCTGGAGGTGTGCGGATTGCCCCTGAAATGGCGGATGGCAGCAGAACATCAAGTGCACTGGTGTAAGGGAGGAAAATAAAGTGTCTCCCACCTGCTGTGTTCATGTTGGAGCACATCAAACCTGGGATTATGCAAAAGGATTACTGGTGTAGTGATTTTTGAAAATCCCAGGTTGAGAGGAATAGAACAGCCATGACTCATGTTGGGGATGGGACCTGTGCAAAGCCCCCCCCCCCCCAAATCCACACATTTTAATAGCATTCTGAAGACATTACATTTGGCCTGTGCCGAATCCACAGTTGTTCGGAATGTACAGATGCAACACAAAAAACACAAGAGCTTCGGGGATGGGGCAGTATATTACATTCATTCATTCATTCATTCATTCATTCAATCATTCATTCATTCATTCATTCATTCATTCATTCATTCATTCAATCAATCAATCAATCAATCAATCATCATCATCATCATCATCATCATCATCAGATAGTACCACAAATAGACCACTTATGTGGAGTTCAGAGCAATATTCAGTTATGAATTCTCCTTGGTTAATGATTTATATGATTATTTTGCTCAAAACCTTTCAGTCTCCTTTCTAACGTTTCCTAACTTTCAAAAACAGGGCAGGTAAATACTCAAGTTGCCTCTCCAATATAACAAAAACTGAATATGGACCGCATACTTTTAAAAAAGGAAAACGTAAAATGAGCATTACATCGTTTACACTGCAATCCTACACAGAGTCACTCCATTCTAAACCGATTGAAATCAGTGGACTCAGACGGGAGTAACTTTGTTTAGTTGTTTAGTCTTTGTTAAGTCTTTAGCACTGTTAGTCTTTTTAAAAAACTACCTTGGACCTCTCTTGTCAGTTCTGGGATACTAAAATAGCCATTTTGGACAAGCTCGATGCAGTAATACAGCAACACCAGTCAGCAGCTGCCGCAGATTAAAAGAAAGAGAGTGAAAAAGATGTCTAGAAACCACTGCAAAGAATGAAAATGCTGCTGTGTTCTCATTCCAAGCCTCTGCAGTCAAATGAATCAGAGTCTAGTTGACATTCACAGCCATCATTTCATACAGAACGATTTCATGTGCGTAGTGCGCCATCTCTCCTTCAGGAAGATTTCTCTCCTGCGCCCTCTTTCTAATCCTGCATGTTTTCATGCATTAATCAACTAATTGGTGCCATTTATTCAGTCAAGTCCTGAATTACAGATGAAAAACAGAAGATGCAGTCCAGCAAACATTAAACGATGGGAGACGTTGAAGCACACACCTAACTCTCCCACTGAAATACATGAGACTTAAAAGTGCTTCAGTTTATAGGGTGATTCCACATTATACAGAATAAAGCGGAGGAAGGAAATGGTTTAAGGTTATACGGGAGGTATGATTTTGATTTGGTTCCCTGTATGAACTATGGACTTCCAAAGTGAGTCTTGTTTGCGCATTACAGTGCATGTGTATTCATCCTGTGTGTATGTTGATAATCTGTTCATAAGAAAGAGCCAATGCATGTTCACTTTACAAATTAAACCGAAGTTCAGTATCTGGATATATGTAGGGTTCAAACCACACATTCGGTTGCTCATGTGCTGAATGTAACATGAGAATTACTTAGAGCATGCATAAAGAAACATTAAGAGTATGCATGAAATGTACCACATTCACTGTAACTTGAGAGCAGGGCTATGTACTATCATGCTCTATCACAAGGTGAATTAGCTGCCGTTGCCCGGTGGGTTGGAGAGATTACATGCAATTAACATGTACCCCTAACTCTTAACAAAACATCAGCATATGCATACTCCAAAATCTAGTCCTATATATGGTTTCTAATTTCAGATCATTGTTGTCCTAACTTTGAGATGGCTGTTATGACAATAAATAATGAAAAATACAATGAATATTTTTTTAAAAAATCACCACTAGACCATCAGATGATAAATCCAATAAAACAGCAGGTAACAGATTAGGAGTTAGTAAATAAAGCAACCATTTAATTAAAACCTTGGCAAAAAAAACGTTTTGCCTAAATAAATAAGGAAAACTTCTGGCAAACTTCCCTGGAAACAGTGCTCTGTAACAGGTGTGCCACCACAGATGAGGCACTGAAGTTCAGTGAAGTTAGTGAGTGTAGCTGTTTGTGAGCATAGAACAAGAGAGAGAAGGTGATTACACTCCAGGCTGTTAACACCACATAGACCCCTTTTGCACGTGCAGAATAATGCACTTTCAATCCACTTCCACAAATGTTTGAAAGTGGATTTTGCTATTCTGCACAGTAAAATCCAGCTGCAAAGTGGATTGAAAGTGGATTGAAAGTGCATTATTCCGCACGTGCAGAAGTGGCCATAGAGCATGAACAGTGCAATTTAACAAGTGCAAAGAGAGCAACGAGTACGACCTGCCAATCAGTTCCTATGTAATACAGATAGCAGCAATGTTCAACAGAAGCAATTAGTAAAGATCTATTAACACTGTAGCAATTGATGCTGTATAAATACATCCTGTGGAGTTCCTAAAGCATACCAACTCTGCTCATGTGTTCTCCAGAAGATATTCTAGTGGTGACTCTCCGGTACAATAGAAAAATGAACCAGTTAATGAGATTGAAATACCATAAAAATATTCAATGTTCAGAATTTCAGGATGTGCTCCGCGGTATTAGCTGATGTTTTCAAAGTCTTTCCTCAGTGGAAAGCTGTAAACATGTCACTATTGCACTTGCCTCAAATCAGTCATAAGGGAAGACTATAAATATAAAAGTAGACTAAAAGCTTAGTACATTTAAAAAGCTTAAATAGTATTTTTTATAAACTTAAATATTTGTTACTTACATTCATGTTCCCTTTCTGGCTAAGTCACAAACAGTAAATGCTGTATAATTGCATTGCTCAGCATACAGTCATATATACAGTTAATAGGTAGTAGCTACATGACCCTTAAAGGCAAAGGTACTTGAAAATTGTCTTAACCTTTCTGTTTGTTTTTACAGGGATGAGAAACGAAAGAAGCAAAATGCAGTATATCAATAGGACTCAGTCATTAACAATTCCAAACCACACACAACATCTGATACATGTACAATATTGAATAAAATATTATTACAAAAACCATCTTAAATCTATATCATTATTCAATCCCCAGTCTGAACAGGCTTTTAATATGAATAGCCATCTGGCTTCTGCCTGTAGAAGATACTTATTGATGTTAACTGTTCTATATTTTTTGTTCTCAGATTTATACTGAACACAGAACTTGAAGTCCCTATCTGTATGGTTATGATCAAGAAAATGCTGTATCAGTAGAGCATCAGTCCGCTTATGACATATATTCCAGCAGTGTTTGAAATTTCTAGTTCTTAAATGTCTGCTGGTCATTCCAGTGTAAATATATCCACAGATACATTGAATCAAGCACACACATGCCTGAATATCACAAGTTGAAAAATGATGTAATCTCTACACACTTTAGTGTTCATAGACAATGCACAGGTTCTACAGTATCCACACAGATAATGTCCATGTATACATGGCTCTTTCCATGTATCCCTGAAAAAATCAGATTTAGTAACCATCTGCCTGATGGTGTTGGTCCTCCTAGAGCCCATTCTGGGTAGTCCAGTAAGCCTGGTATACCTGATAAGTACCAGTGTATAAAAAGAATATTTTTAATAGCAGTGGCATTTGCCGTAGACTAAAGCTCTGTAATCATGTCACATGTTTTGGGTTTGGGAGATAGTTGTTGCTTGACTAGATGTTGCACTTTGTTCCATGCACCCTGTAAGGAACATACTGCACACCCATTAGATCTATATTGTGTCAGCACTCTTTGTCCCTCCCTCACAAAATCATGATCATAGGTGGAATTCCTCCTGGCTCTAATTAATTGGCTGAAAGGAACGCTATTGCATAGATGTTTTTAATGGTCTGACAATGATGCAAAGCTGTGTTTTGATCTGTTGGCTTATGGTAAGGGCTAGTAGACCATTTTTTCCCACATCTACAAACACACATGGCAACTAGAGGTGTGTGTAAACTTAATGGTAGAGTGAATTTGGTTGAGCCATGTCATGAGTTCCACCAAAATTGATCCATCATTTACATATGGCAAAACTGTCGTCAATGAAACATTCGCACAGTACAGTACATTTAAAATACAGATTGTTATGTTCATTACAAATCAGCTCAGCCTATGCTTCCGTAAACAAATTAGTCATGATGGGTGTCATGCCACTCCCCATAATGACACCTTTAATTTGCTTGTAATATTGGGTGTCAAACCTGAAGTAACTGTAATCTAAATTAATATCAGTTAATTCAGCCAAAAAAAATTATGTGGGGAGATTTAATTCAGTCTGTCTGCCAAAGGTGCCTATTAAGATCTCTTTTGCCTTTCACTGTGAGGTATTTTGGTGTAAAGGGAACTAATATCCAATGTAACTATAACTGAACCTGAAGGACACACGTGCTGAGTTAATGCTCTGTTCCCTCTCCTGTTTGCTGCGAGGCAGAACTAGCAGTTAACCATATTCTAATAAGATCCAAATCACACTACTATAATTTTTTACAGGGCTACCCTCATAAGAGTATTTGGAAATTTAATTTAGTTTAAAATACAGAAATCAGGGTTATGAGTCACTTTCTAAAATATATTGTGTGGGTGTTGTGGGGGGAGACTTCACTGAGTCTCAGTTTGTTTATGGATACAAATCAAAGCACTGTTTTTCACCTGTAAAACTGTGACTGGTATGCTAAGTGAAAGGGCATCTACACAGATTTATTTAACATATTTCTATGCTGTCTATTAACCCACAGTTTTCTTGAGGTAACTTACAAATAATAATTGTGTCAACAATAATAAAATCAAAAATTAAAATGAACCAGAAATTTTAAATATGCATTTTTTTTTAAAAAAAATAAGTAGTCCGATCTACAAAAAATGTGAGTGCAGCC